>NC_064758.1:12908412-13220912 GCF_011397635.1 Epinephelus fuscoguttatus | reverse complement strand
CTTAAAAAATTCTGTACACAAATAGGTATCATTTCTTATTCAGCTCTAGAATTTGACAATTTCTATCATTTAATTGTGCTTTTATCTCTTCACATCTTTACTGCAACTCTCTTTGTGTGTGAGTCACTCAGTAATCCCTGTCTTATCTAAAGCTATAAAGTATTTCAGTCAACACTTGTTTTTTTCTTATATGCTCCTTAAATAAACTGCCATGACTCGTACCTCCCACTCTCTTGTTCCTTGTCTGTAGGTGGAGGTCAGTGATGTACTTGCAGAGCCTGACAGACCTCGTAGCATAGACCAAGTGTGGCTTTACAGTGTCGTTGGCTTTGAGAAGGCTCGTATCTGGACGTATCAGTGCCTCTCCTTGCTGTTAGCTGTGCCCTTCGCTTTCCTCTGTGGTATTTTCCTGGCCATTCTCGCCTGTCTACACGTCTGGTATGCTGGCGTAATGGAAATGCTCCCTAATGTAGTCATGCACATTAGTGACAGAGTTGTGTGCTCACTTCATCAAATACAGCAGAAGATTCTCTTTGATAACAGTTGCTCTAAACATGTGGTTCTCAGTGTCTTTTAAGCAATGTCTACTTGCAGTTACATATCTAGGTTATGAGTAGGGCTTATCTTCAATAATATGCCCAATGCTTTTAGCATTTAGACAATATAGTGTCAAAAAATAGTGAAAACTCCCATCCCAGATCCCATGTGTCATCTGTAATAATTTTGTTTGAACCATTTTAAACCCAAAGCTGCTTAGTTACAATGATACAAGACTGGGGAAATTAGGAAATCTTAACACATTTTCTTTCAATATAAACACATCATACTTGACTCAAAATAAGGTTTTCTTTTAATCACCATTTCTTGCATCCAGACTTTGGGCTCAGACGCTTCTCTCTAATAACTTTAAAGCATGTTGCACACATCTGGCTAATCCCTAAACAGTGATATCACTGCAGGCATGTGACTGGATGCCTGCTGGGGCATCATTGATTAGAGTTCTTGAAGCATCAGCATCTATCAAATATCTCTTGTTCGTGTCCATAAGAGAGAATAGTTTCAATACATGGCAATATTCAGCATACAACATGGCAACTTTGTGAAATCTTTCAGATGAAAAATGATGATGGTGAAACATTTGAAGGATAATCAGCTGCCAGTTTTATCTCCTTAGGTGACATGTACAGGGTAACATTAAGCTTGTTGGTAAACCAACAGTTAACGTCATCACGGAAGTATTTTTTTTCCAATAATGATCCTAATTTAGTCTACACAAAAAGACAGCACAGTTTTCTAAAGCAGCATTTCTTTTAAAACTGTATTCATCACAGCCGTGTTTTTATAATGTGTCTGAAGGTCGGTGACTTAAAAATGACTTCTTGCAGAAAATTAGATTAAAACATCACTACCACTCTCATACAGTAAATTTATGATAAATATAAAGCTACAGCCAACAGGTGGTTGGCTTAGCTTGTCACAGAGCCTTAATTCAGAGGGAAACAACTAGCCTGGCTCTGTCCAAAGGTAAAAAAAAAAACCAAAACTGTCTATCTCTATTTATGTGAAATAGCCCATTTAGTGATTAACACTGGAAAAAATAATTAGTTGTCTAATCCTAACCCTAACCTAAACCTAATTCTAACCTGAACCTTAAAACCAAGCCTTAATCCTCAAACAGATCTTTGAAAAAGTGAGGACCGGCAAAAATGTCCTCACTTTTAAAAAATGTCCTCACTCTGTAGCTAAAATATTGTTTTTGGTCCTCACTGTGTAGCATGCACAAGTATAGAAACACACACACACACACACACACACACTCAACTCAACTTACACGACTTCCTTCTCTCTACCTGACTTTAGGTGACAACGGCTTCACATGATTTACACTCCTAATTGTTTCCAAAGTGATACCTTTCTACTTGCATGATAAATCTCTCTATTTGCTCAAGTAATAAATCTTTTTTATTTACTCACATAATAAATCTTTCCATATTCTCTCCCTCCATCTGTCCTGACATGGGAGAGTTTATGAAAACAGTCAGTTGAGTTATTCTCTTTCTCTCTCCCTCTAGGTTTTTTGTGCCTTGCATACAGCTGAGCAACACCTTCCTTCCATGCCTGCGGTCTTTATGTATGTGCACTGTGAATGTTATCATCGCTCCCTTCTGTACGTCTCTCGCTCTCTGCTGCAGTCAAATTGCCATTTCACTGTCGAACAAGGACTGGCATCAAATGAGAGACAAAGATACTGTATGAATGTGATACATGACAAGTGACTGAGTGACTGAATGATTGAGTGAGCGAGTGAGTGTCAGAGAATTTTATTTAAATTTGTCTTTTTTAGTTTTTTAATTGGCGTAGTTCTGCAACCTGGTAATGTGATTGCTATTTGATATGTTTTGTATGTAAAGCCAATTCATACAAGTTACTATTATTATTATAACTATTATATTATTATTATTATTATTATTATTATTGTTATTATTATTATCATTAGTAGTAGTAGTAGCAGTAGTCGTAGTACTAGTGGACATAGTATCATTATCATTATTATAATTATTAAAAAATTTATTCTGATTAAATTGTAACTGTGTCGAGCTATCAATAAAATAAATGTCAAAAATATCTTGTTTCTGTTTTCTTTCACCAAATAGACTATGTAAATGAATGTTACAGTTATGTGCACAGATGAATGCAGAATGAAGTTGAATTAATCAGTCATCAGTCATTTATCAAGCGACAAAAAAAGGGTTACTGTGTTATTATGTCACCAAAAAAGCAACACAGTACCATAGAGAGTAAATAACATTTGCTGCTCTGTCTTCCTAGGTTTGAAGATTTTCTACATTTATTTGAAAAGTGATCCCAAAAAAATGTTACAGTGTTATTTTCACTATTGTCTAACATTTCATAGATCAACATTAATCAAGTCATTGTAAAAAAAAAAAGGTTTTTGATTAATTTATCAATAATAAATGAGGAGAATGATAATTAGTTGCAGGCAACCTTATAAATGATATGGCTTTCTTTTCGTTGCTTATTGCATTGGTGATTTGAATAAAGAAAACATCCCCATATTTCTTTCTTTCTCCATTTTACATCAAAACACTATAATATTCCCTTAATCAGATGTTGTTGTGTGTTTTCATAAGTCCGAGGTTTTCTGAGGTACCTGAAAGCAACACATATATTCCCTCACTACCCAGCATGCATTTCGGCGTCGCCATTTTTCTTGTTGTGGTGCGGTGGGAGGTTTGTCTCACAGTTGAAGAAAACAAATCCGTTTTAATTCAGAATTTAACCTCTGTTTTTGTTAACTGCGGAGTGTAATTTCACATAAGCGAGCGTCGAGAGCAAAGACGGCAACATGGCGCAGTACAAAGGAGCTGCCAGTGAGGCTGGGAGAGCCATGCAGCTGATGAAGAAACGAGAAAAAGAGAGAGAACAGCTTGAACAGCTGAAACAGAAGATTGCAGAGGTTTGTAACGTTTCATCCAACACTATAACGTGTTAATTTATTAAATATTATAATTCAGCCCCATATCCTTCGTCTAAAACCTGTATGTGTAATAGTAACGTTAAGGTTAAAGCCCTGAGGGCCAGCGACCTGCGGGGTCAGTGAAGGGGACACCGTTACAGTGTTTTAAAGTCCTATCTATGTTACACTTTAGTCAAGTTGAGTACTATACCAGAATGTTAACCTGTTTGTGATAAAGAGCCTATATGACATTACAGTACAGTCTCTTAACTGCACACTGTCACTCAAAATGCTTCACAGACATAGAAATGTAATTCACCTGTATGTCTGCCCTCTGCTGTGTGTGTTTTCTCACAGGACAACATGGTCAAGTCCAATATCGATAAGAAATTCTCAGCTCACTATGATGCTGTAGAGGCAGAGCTGAAGTCCAGCACAGTCGGTGAGGATCTTTGTTCTTACACATGAACCCCTCCTGTAACACCACAACCTGTCACCTGTCTGGACCAGCTGAGAATGTGATCCAAAGCGTCACAGCTGAGCTGACATGCAGGGTTATTAAAAGATTTAGTAAAAATATAGCCGACAATATCCATGTGATTCTTGTTTACCTTGTTTGTGTTTATGTCTTGATCAGGTCTGGTGACACTGAATGATATGAAGGCCAAGCAGGAGGCGCTGGTGAAGGAGAGGGAGAAACAGCTGGCCAAGAAGGAGCAGTCCAAAGAGCTCCAGCTGTGAGTCATTACTGCCCCTCTGGCTAGGTGTTACACTGTAGCTTTGGTTGATGATAAAGAGCACATGGCTCTGCAGTGGTCAGTCACTCAACTGTTAGTTACAGCTGTTATAAACACTTTTCATGAAAGAAAAACATCCTCTGGTGCACATTTCTCGCCACTGATTACTGCTCTCAGCAATTCTACATATATCAGACAAAACAGTGGCACCAAAACAACTACAACACAAGTCTTGCAGAGAATGTGGACAGGGTTGTTGTTATGTGTACTTTTGCTCTCTGGGCTTTTTTCATGGCTTAAGCTGGGGCCCTTTAAGGGAAGTCCTGATGCTACTGCAGCATGCAGTATCTTAGACCAGTGGTTTCAAACCCTGATGCTGGCAACCCCCAAAATATTTCTGAGGCATCACCATAGTTAAGGAGAAGGAAAATTATCTGTTTATTGGACTTTCTCAAACTGTTGCTTTTTTGTGAAGTATCACCTCTTCAGGCCTGTAAGACCATTTAAATGACACAGTTCAAGAGGGAAAATGTATCTCAGTGGGAGTTCACAAACATATCCTAAGGAAGTCCAGAATCTGTGATGAATGATCACAAGCATTCAATTTAAAGGGATACTTCTGTAATTGTCAATCTGGACCCTGTTTTCCTATGTTTTTGTGTCTAAGGGACAACAATTTTTGAAATTGCTCCAACATTAAGAGAGAGAGAGACTGCTGTAGCCACAACAGCAAATCACGCTGCAGTGTAATCCCTATAGGCGATTGTACACCCTCAATTTACATCCATTAAAAGTGCTTGCCACTAACAGGCTCCAGTTGTCATTGTGAGTTTCGTATGACGTTATGGAAATGACCCTGCTTTCTTCACTTTTGCCGTTCTGTTTGTCATTATGTATCATCAAGTCTCGCAGTTTTGTGTGGAGAAGCTTGACTAGCCTGCACGCAGCTCTGACTTCAGCCACATCCAGGAACTTTTGGGCCTACTGGTGCACCAACTGTGAGCCAAGCCTTATCACTTACCCAGCATCGGTGCTGGACCTTGCTAATGCACTTGTGGCTGAATGAAAGCAGCCAACATGCAGCAGGAAGCCTGTAACAGCAGCATATTAAGGGTTGGAGTAGACTCGATCAAACTTTTCGTTATGTCACAAGTTATTATCATGTCCCCAAAAGTGCAGAAGTAGGACCTTGTTTAACCAAACCTCTTGGGATTACAAACATGCATAAAACTCACCAGACTTTTTGGAAAATGTTTGTTATCAACAAAAACAAGACAAACAATACTGTAGAATAATAGAATCCTCAAAATGTTATGCCTGTCTATCTCATGGATACCATGTAATTTAGATTAACATTATCACCCCCGAACACGGCTGAGCTTCAAATATTCGCTGTCGGTTACTACTGGAGGACCACCTTAACTGTTGGACAGTCTCTCTCTGAAGATGTAGATAGTGCTGCACTTGATTGATTACATGAAATGTGATGCAAATAATTGTGTCAACAATGTCAAAAGAGAGCTATAAACAGGTGTGAAACAGTGCTGCTTCAGTGTGAAACTGAAGCAGCTTGTTTCATGGCCTATTAAGTGATTTCTACTAATAGTTCTTCTTATGTAAATAACCCGATGTGTGACTGAGAAGGAGACTGAATTAATCCCATGACCTTTATTTGCATCTTCTTCTCTTTCCATGTTGCCTGAGACTTCATAATTGTAACCTTACAAAGCAGATGGTGTTGTCAGTTTCTGATTTGTCATAGGCAGTTCTCAATTTTCAAAACACAAGTTTTCCTCAGCTGCACTGAAGCAAAACAATGAGCCATACAGAAAGCTTTGTGGCTAAAGCTCTCCATTTTTCTATTTTCCCGATACATGAGACAAAATGGCAGACTGTCAGCTGGCTGATTTTCCATCTGTGATTTATAGTTTTAACCAATTGTTGACAGTTATTGTGTGTGCTTAAAAACAAACTTCATCCCCTGTAGCTGGAACAGGATTGATTAATGTTCTGGCGTGTGTGGAAACAATCATATCCACGAAAGGAAACAAGCTTTGTCCAAAGGGTTTGTACTTGTAGACCTGTTGTGAATTAAAACTCTAGGTGCTGTCCAACCCGACCTGTCACAACCAGCGTAACAGGGTAAAGATGACAGACGCAGCTTGCCGGCAGATGCAAACAGTTAAACCAAAATTGCTGTTTTTCTGGCACTTACTCAATTTGACTACTAACAACACAGCTGCAAATTTAAGAACCTATGTTCTGTATATTGAAAACACATTTTAAATAAAGCACAAAGAAGCACTGATGATTATATGGCCATCACTCCCGTCTGTGGGATGGCAATCTTTTGATTTTGTTTCTGCATTATTTATGCTTCTCTGTTTCCAGTAAACTTGAGAAACAGAAAGAGAAGAAAAGAAAGGAGGAGCAGAAGAGGAAAATAGCCAGTTTATCGTTCAACCCAGAGGACGAAGGAGAAGAGGACGAGGAGAATGAAGAGGAAGAGGATTGTAAGTATTGTGTGTGTGTAAAGCACAAAGTAAAAAGAAAACACAGAGAATTAGTTTTAGCAGTAAACTGTGCATCCTCTGCCATTTGTTTGTCATCTGTTAAATCCATCAGTCTGATTTGTTCAAAGTCATAGCTTCAGTAGTGAGTTTAAGTTAAAGTTTGATTATATTGTTATTTATTGTGTGATGCTTTAAGCAGTACTAATGACCCCATTAGGCCCCAGTCACAGAAAGCATTATGCAGGTTGCAAAACACGAGGCGTGCCACACTTCCTTCTTTTAAAAAATTGAATGGCACTAGTGGGAAAAAACACTTGCTGCGCCTTTTTACTGTTGCCAGGCAACCACAGACTCACCTCCTTATTCTAACCTTCCTGTGTAATCAATCAACCGTTTATTTATTGTAGTTATTTGACAGTAATCAGTATCTCGTTCCTAAAATGGACAGACAGAGGGTACTTGCTGTAGCTGACTGGTTGAGGGTGAGAAGCTGTCAGCAAGTAGTTTGTAGGACACAGAGAAACAGAGATCTGTGTAGGTACATGAGACCCTAAAAAAAGAGGGTGGATCACAGGGAGCTTCGTCTCCATTTCCAGGCATATTTTAGGATGACTCAGGGGCAGTTTGACAACCTGCTGTCAGCAGGCCCTATAGCTCCGGATATTCAGCAACCGCTACCATTAGTTTCTCCTCCAATCTTTACCTTCTGTAAACTTGTTGTCTTGACCACCACTAAGGGCCCGCCTCTCAAAGCATCAGATTGGACAGTGTGGGGAGAAAAAAAAGCCAAAAAAAGAGATGATGTGGAGAGTTTTTCTGCTCTGAGTTGAAGTTCAACACGAGGAGTTCAGAGCACTCCGGTAAAAACAGCATACCCTTAGAGTGCAGAAACGCGAGGTGCATCGCTGGAAAAAAACCCGAGCAAAAAGCTTAATTCTCATTAAAAACAATTACAAAAAGACTCCCTCAGCTGCTTAAACACTCTGTGAGGTCAGGGCCTTAAACTATACACTGTACAATATATATATTTAGTCTTAGAACAAGAGAGTGATGACTGGTTGCTCTGTGTAAACAAAAGTAGATCAAAACTATGTGTCGGGTACTCGTGGAGAATGGGAAACAACAGGATCGACAGGAAGGCGATCCAGGCATTCCAAAAAGTATAGAAAACGAGAAAGGAAGTATTAAAAAGCTTTTATTGTAGTAGCAAAATCATTAAAAGAGCCAACATGTCTCAACCACTGCAGGTTTACTTCTCATCAGGGCTTTTCTATATTTTTGTAGTGCCCAGATTGCCCTCCTGTCATTATATATTTAGTCTATTGTGGCTCTGTAATAGTATTTTAAGGCAAGACTTAGATCTTTAAGGTATACCATGAATGATTATCAGTTACTGTTTGTAAACACACTTGTCATTGAAAGTAAAACCAACCCCAGATTCACTCTTATTTGGAGTTTGGCCTCGCTATATACCTATATCTTGAATACCTGTTGATTATAGTCTGGCTACTTTTTTTATAAAGCCCTGACCTCACCTGGGCTCTGTAGGGGGGATGCCCATAAATGTCCTGCTCACAGCCTGTATTTTCTTAGAAGAAACTAAGAAAATACAGGCAGAGGGCAGAGTCTCTGCAGAAAGATATACACCACACACTTCTCATGGGTCATATGAGATGATTGAGAGACTCTATTTCTGTGTGAGTCTATATAGTTTTTAGGAAGATCCTGCAGTTTGACATTTTGGGTAAGCTTATTTGCTTCCGTGCAGATGGTTAGATGAGAGGATTGACACCACTCTTATGTCTGTACACTAAATATCAGGAGACAGCAGGGTTCAACGCTAAGGTTTTTTTTCATTTGCCCGGTCGGGCAAGTTGGTCAGAGATCTACTTGCCCGAAGTCAGTTTTTACTTGCCCTATAAAAATTGTTTAATTTAAGCAGCTAACAATTAACAAAGACTGCAGTTATTTTTAAGTTATGTTCTCTGTCAGTTCTGCTGTATTAACACCGCGTTTAATATATTTTGCTTCCATCTCTCTGCCCTGCTCTACTCTACTTTAACGAGACTTAGCTCTCTCTCTACTCTACCAGTAGACTACCACATCCACCTGTTGCACAAAACGCACACAGCAGTGTTTCCCCTAGGACGGAGTTGTAGCAGCGGAGGTGAAGCACATGCATGAAAAATAATTTTCACATGCGTGAAACTTTTTTGTATGCTTGCAAAGCACAGCCTGCTGGGATGTTTCTGTGTATCTACTGGCACCAGAAGGACTCTTTAGGACTAAGTACATACAGTACGTTTGTTTGTGCACAGTAATGAGCAGGTGAAATGTCTGTCTAGCTTACATATGAGGTGTCTCAAGATTTAGGAACATACAGTTTTATTGAATATAATAAAGTAAAAAGTCACTTGACATGCTGCTGTTTTGTGCTATGACCTATTTAAGTGCTGGAAGTTGTTATTTACGTGACAACGCTTGAACGCAACACAAGCTCAGCATGAGTCCCATGCTGCGCTGATGGTTATTACACACTGTATTACACACTCGGGGTCAGGTTTGGTCAGGAAAATGTGGCCCGAGCTGCTCTAGCGTGCTCACCTGTGTGTGTGGCGGAACTCCACCATGTGCGATACAGAGAGCAGAGGAGAATTGTTAACGCATGACCATGTAGAGACAGAAATGACACGATGACATAACACCACAAATAGTATATTGTTCTGTTATTATATGGAGTGTCTGTCGTGCAAAATAATATCAATGGGGGCTGTGGGCAGGACATTGTTACACAGCTGTGCCTGTGACTTCAGGCACAGCTGCATCAGAGCCGAGGGAGCACGTTTTAAAATACATTTATTTTATCAACTAGTTATTAACTTTTACTATTTTTAGCAACTTGCCCGATCGGGCAAGTGAGTTGTTAGTTTACATGCCCGACCTTGAGTTTTACTTGCCCCGGGCAGTCGGGCAATCCTTATTGTTGAGCCCTGAGACATTTAGCTTAACTTAGCATAAAGACCGGAAACAAAGAGAAACGGCTTGCATGGCTGTGTTTAAAGGTAATAAAATTCATCCAGCCGCACCTGGAGTCTTGTTGTCATCGACATCAGACCCCACAAAGTCTGGCCCCTGCAAAATAACAGCTTGTTGTTTTTTCACTTTGGTTTTTATGCGTATTAAACAAGATGCAACATGTTAGTTAGGATATGTATCTAATAGATGTTTGACTTTGTCTCATAGACTCTCCTGTTAAGAAGAAGAAACTGGGGAAAAATCCAGACGTGGACACAAGTTTCCTTCCTGATAGAGACAGAGAAGTAAGGAAAATAGAAATGACTCTTGTTGGAGGCTGTTTTTAAGAGGCAGAAAACCCTATTTAACAGGTTGTACACTGTGTCATTTTTATACTGTGACATACTCATTTGTTGTGATACCAGTCTTCAATGTTATGTTAATGCAACATGGCCGCCTTCCGAAAACCTTACCATCGGCTTTGTCTGCTTCTTGTGTTCAGGAGGAGGAGAACCGCCTCAGAGAGGAACTCAGGCAGGAGTGGGAGCTCAAGCAGGAGAAGATTAAGAGTAAGTGGGAGAATTACCTGCTGCACACACACACACACACACACACACACACACACACACAAACACAAACACCCCTTGTTATTACTTAAATTCAGTAGTGTATCCATGTATCTTTAACTCTGAACACAAGAACACAGTTTGTCCACAATGTCTAATTTTAGGCAAAGGTCTCAGATATGGGAGTCTTTTCCCTGCTATACATACAAAACATACATACATGCACACTTGCACACACGTTTTCAGTCCAAAACAATGGTGTGTATCTATGTTGGCAGGTGAGGAGATTGAGATTACGTTCAGCTACTGGGATGGCTCCGGACATCGTAAGACTGTCAAGGTAAAGCATGATAAGCTGCAGCACTGGTTCACTGTTTTCAGTTTCTGTAAAGAGACAGACCTAGATGCAAACCCTATGAAGAGCATTGATAACAGGCTACTTCTGGGGCAGTAACAGTACACATACCCATCGTTACTTTGGTCAAACAACATGCTCAACATAGGGATTGCTCTCATCATGTTTGCTCTGTGTCTTTGTGTGTGTTTTGCCTGCAGATGAAGAAGGGTAATACCATCCAGAACTTTCTGCAGAGGGCCCTGGAGGTCCTCAGAAAGGACTTCAGTGAGCTCAGGTGAGACCTTAAAGACAAAAGGAGTCTCAACCAAACTATTAATGAATTGAATGAATACACTCTCTTCTCCTCGTTTGTCAAAGCCATTATAATGACTGGCCATCTTCCTCACACGATTTCTTTTGTCCCATATTTCCTCCTGTTGTTTGACAGTGCAGGCCGACTATATTACCTTAGAGAAAAATATTGAGCTGACAAAACTTACTTCAGAGAAGGAAAGTGTGTTACACTGTAATCTTTCAGTCAAGGTTCCAAAGGTAGTCTGGCCAGTGGGTGGTGCTATTTATTTTGGTTACCTGGATATAACATGGTGGCCTGGTCTCATTTTACAGCTAAACAGTACACTAAAATATGTTTCTCAAGCATTTGGTGGAAATAGGCAACACAGTAACAGAGTCTTGAGTCACATATAATCAGTGCTGCCTAATTCGACAGTTTGACCGCAGTTCATGAGCAGTGACTGACATGTTTTACAGCTGTGTCAAAGACGCCTCGCCTCTGACTGGTTATTTTCCCTCAGGGTGGTTGATTCTTGCAAAGCACTATGAGAAGTAGGAGGAACATGATTTTCTTAGGGGGGCGGGAACCAGGGTTTAGTGATGTGACGTTCGCGAACGAGCCGAGTCTTTGAACCGGCTCTTTGAAGTGAACGAGTGAACTTGCTCTTTAGAGTGAACGAGCCAGTTCCTAATTCACGTTGTGTTGATGACCCCCCTCGGTTAGAAACGAAAGGTAGGAAGCTAACCCACTATCAGCACTTGCTTGTATTGGCAGGCTTGTTGTTTATAAAGGGCAGGGTCTATTCTGGGTCCACATTACAATATCCAGATCATGTGATGTGATAAATCATCACCCGCCCTCCACACACACACAGCAATAACCCCCCCGAACCCCCCCCAACTGCATCTTTTAACCGGCTCTTCAAAGTGAACGAGAGCCAAAGAACTGGCTCTCACAAGTGAATGAGAAATCCCATCACTACCAGGGTTGCAGTTGAAAGCTCATAATCTCTGATAAATAAACCGTGATAGATGAACACATACAATAGACCGAACACACTTGACTACACACACACACACTTTACGTCTCCCTACTCAGCCTGTTTAATTTTAAACATTGCAGTGATAACATCAATCATCGTTATCTGCCACAGATATATTCAGATGCCACACATAGAGGCGTTAAACACGACACGACAAATGTAATCAGTTTTCCATCTTACATTTTCCTTACTTGTCAAAAATAATTTTTATTGGACTCAATGTCTTCCTCGTGCAGGTCTGCAGGAGTAGAGCAGCTGATGTACATCAAAGAGGATCTGATAATCCCACATGTAAGTACTGACACGCCTATGAAAACCGCAGCTCAGTTGGATTTGGTTTGTTTCATTTAATAAGTGCTGCCGCAGATTCAACACCTCTGATGCGTGTCTGTCTTTACGCTCCAAGAATAACTCTAGTGACACTGGTAAAATTAATATTCCATTAAAATTATAAAAATTCTCAAACTGATCCAACTGTAAAAATCTAGAGTTGGATTTTATTCCTATGTTTGTGTTCTTGACTCGGTGTGAGTTCAAAGGTTAGTGTACTTCCTATCTTCTTTCTAAAGTTTGAAGGTGGAAGTGAAAGGATATTAAAGAAACACTGTATGAAACGATTTGTATTCATGCCACGTCACATGTTGTGACTGCCACATATTATATATCCTCATGTACATGGCTATATTTAGATGCTCATTCAAATTGCAAATATCTGTATAACAATACAGTAAACCGAAAGGTAGGCTGACCCAAAATATGAGATGGATAATTATATAGTATTATAAAGTGGAAACAGGCAACTCCCCTCTGCTTAATGTTACCATGTGACAGTGTTGTTTGCCTGCTGGCGCAAAGAAAACTGGATCGCTATACTCTCCTCAGAGCTTTGCAGCTGCCAACAAAACAGGACACACTGCATTTTGTTTCCCACAGTCACTTTGATTCCACCATCCACTGTTTCCTGTAACTGCAAGAACTATTTACATTGATATTCTTTGGTTTCTGGGCATAGCTACTGGGGAAAACTAAAGGCCCTAACCTCTTCCTGTTTTGGTAGCACAAGGGGTGCAGGGAGAGGAGTTGCTTCACAGGATGGAGGGTGATATCATGACCACCCAGTAACAAAACTGGAAATAAGGGGTTAGGGAATCTAGAGATTTTAAAAGGATTTTGGGACAATATAGGTGCTGTATAAGGAACAGCTGTGGCACTGAAGTTTATCATACTTTCTCTGTTTGTCTCATTCAGCACCACAGTTTTTACGACTTCATTGTGACCAAAGCCAGAGGCAAATCTGGTAAGTGAACACCAACAGCTTTCAGCCCATTCATACAGAATATCTTAATTAGTTTTTACAAACCATATTTGTTTCTGCACAATACATGGAACAGTATGAGTCTGTGTTTCCTGCCTTTGCACACAGTTTCATCGTTTTCCCCACAGGTCCTCTTTTCAGCTTTGACGTCCACGATGATATTCGACTGGTGAACGACGCCACTGTCGAGAAAGATGAGGTGATGATTTTATTTTAAAGCAAAAACAACAGTATTTCTGTTTATTGATGTGTGAAATTCTAAAATCAATAGATGAATTTGGTTATGCTTTCAAATCCCATGATCAGCTGCCACACCTCTTTCTTCATGATCCAAGATGTTTTTTTCCAATGTAATTTTCTTGCTAAACTAGCTGTTACTGTCCATATTCATAGCACAGGTACTGATATTACTATGAAGCTAAACAGGCAACGAAGAATACTGTGATTGTCCACATGATGGATACTTTCTTGCTCATTTCAGTCTTCATACAAAGCAAGCAGTCATATCCTGTAACTTTTATTTACATATGCACAGCATTTAAAATCAATGTCAAAGTGAACTCAATCGTGCTATTTTGTCTGAAGTCTCATGCAGGTAAAGTGGTGCTGAGGAGCTGGTATGAGAAGAACAAACACATCTTCCCTGCGAGTCGCTGGGAGCCTTATGATCCTGAGAAGAAATGGGACAAATACACGGTGAGTTGGTTTAGCCAGATGTTAGCGTACATCACCCAGTTTCCCTCTCAGGGATCATTCAAGGTTAATCTAATCCTAAATCTGATTCTTTCAAACAAGTAAAAAGGCTGACACACATTTTGATATTGATAACAAGAGACTCACAATGTGTTCATATTTAGTTGCAAGTCAGCAGCAATTATTGTGTTGTATGAAGTTGCTCATACATCAGACATCAACAGGTCTTCCTAGTTTTCTGGAATTTAATCTCTCTGGGTGATTCTGACCTCAGTGTGATCTCACCGTCATGCTCCTCTATTGGGATAAAACTGCCAGAAAATCTTTGAAAGTTTGATGCTATTCAGGTTAAGAGTTTGTCTAGACAGAAGCTGGATCTCCAGACTGAGAGACAGAGGAGAAACAACATCCATGCTGTCATTTACTAGGGTCCATAGTAGGACCTTTATTATTTCTTATTTATAAGGATGATGCCATTCCTCTTTGCAGATGACACCAGCATTTTTGTCCCAAATAGAAATTTAACAACTCTTATCATCATCACTCTTTTCTTTATGTGATCCCCTGTTTGGATGTCTTCTTGTTCCCAGAGGTGTGTTTATATGAAAGATACCATTTCATCTTGCTCATATTGACAGACTGAAGTCAGTATAAGCAAAATTTCTCACCAGTCTGTGCAGTTTTTTTGTGTTTGATTTTGAGTTGCTGCCAAGTGCGTTTGGGCCCAGGTGAATAGGATGATATAGCAAATTATTTAAGATATATTAACATTGGTAATATATAAAAATGTTTCTATATTTGTTGTATATTAGATATGCATTAACGCATCACATTATATAACATCATTTCACTTCACCTATTAACACACACTGCAATCGTTTTCCCATGCCACCTCACCCTGTTTAGCCGCAGCTGCTGTAATAGATTTTTAGTACTGGACATGTTTGAAGTCCATACACGCAGTCATTAAAATCTCCAGTTCAGTTGAGGTGACATTAGTGGTTTTGGTCCTCACCGTGAACACGCTTCCCTCAGGCTGAACATATTCAGAGTTGATTAAGTTAATCCTGATCATCTGTTCTGGAACCGAAAACTCGGAGATCCCCGGCTCAGGCTTAATCAACTTGGAGATTGGGATTAGGCTCAGAGTTTGTTGAGCCCGCCTTCTGAAATAGGGCCCTGGTGGTTAACATTTATAATCAGTTAAATCTGTCACAGCTCGAGATCTGAATGTTGATCTCTGTGTTGTTTCTGTTGGAGATCATTTCCTCCATCCAGCCTGCCATGTAGTATAATTACAAAATATTATATTAAAGTTAACACACATCAACATGTACAAATTTAAATACATTTTTAAAAAGTGAATATTTGTTGAAAATTATAGAATTTGATTCTAGTGAAGTAGTTTATAGCATATGATCATGAATACTACAGTTAATACTATTGTAACAGTTTTTAAAGTGGCATCTAGTAGCATCTCCATGAAAATAACTTGTTAATTTTGAATGAAGTTTGTCTCAGGTATAAATTATATTTGAGTTGATTTTGGTATCATATTAAACCTCTAAACGCAGTCACATTAAGCCATTATCAGGGCCTGAATTTCAGCATGGTACCCGCGGTGCCGATTTTGCGCATCATTTCATTGAGTCTTGTAAATCGAGCAGTTATAATGAGGGAAATTCCCACACACATTTACAGCGATATCTAATCATTTTTACCCAAGATTTGCGCTGGTGTGAAATGCAGCCTGCGGGCAGACTGGTCAGAACACCAGAATGCTGCATCAGACAGACCGACTCCCACCTCCTGGGCAACGGACCTGGTCCGCTCTTTTTACAAGGCTACAAGCCCCCTCTCGGCTGCTGCTCAGCTGCGGCACATTTAGAAAATATGAGTTTTGCCTGTTTCTTTCAGGTGATGCACACAGTTTCAGCAATATTAAAGTAGTGAAAATAGTCCTTTGATGATCATATTGAGGTTCTGTCACCTTGCACTACAGTTTCAATGTCTTTGTCCGTCACAGACATGAAAAATATAAATACTGTGCACTGTGCCTCTTAACAGCTGATGTTACAAAACGTTACCTTCAAGTTGCCACTCAGACTCGCTCTCCAGACAGCAGGGAAAGAATAGATCATGGGGACAGGAGAGAAGAATGAGCCACCAGAAGAAAGACTAAGGACAGTGATGCAGCGTAAAGAGATGACCTCTAGAGAGGAGGAGATAGAGACAACTAAATGTGACAATGTATAGAGTTCAGAGAATTCAGAGGAGAGCAACTAAGTGCAATCTGAGGTAAGGAATAATAGAACATAGGAATAGGTGTAGTTAAACTCCCCACAACCCATGCATTATGATTTCATGCCTTATGGGTGATCTTTGCTCTGTGGAGAGATGTAGCCCATCTGTACATGAATTGTGTGAGTGCAGTTGTACGGACCACTGCAATTTCTCTTAAGTCCCTCATGGGTGCAATATTAGAACACATCTGTTTGTGCAAGGCTTTGTACTTTTTAAAGGGTGGTATTGGAAGGAAATTAAAAGTTTTGTGGTGCTGGATGTTAGCAGCGAGAGCATATTTTCCGAACAATGGCTTTTTCAAGTCCTATGCTGGAAAAAAATGTACACTCACAACCTGTGAGTGTGTTCCAAATACATACAAGTGTTGAAAGTATAAACTTGAGCCATTCTGTCAGGGAAACAGGATAAACAGCTCTTTGTGTGGCTAATAACCACTGTGTCTGTATGATTGTTCTGCGAGGAGAAACCTCTCCAGCATGGTGGGCCTGCCAACTTTTTCTTGCATGGGCACGCTACAACATACCAGTGCTCTATCTAGATGCCTGGCACAGACTGTAAACTGGTGCTTGATGATAAAGAAGGAGCTGCTGTCATTTAGTAACACACAACAGATTGGATGAGATTGTTTCCAGAGGAGGGTGGAGGTTAGGATTAAACAGAAATACTGTAACATCATATGTAAGTTATTTGAGGTTGATGTAATAGTTTGATTTACTGTTTAATTACACTGTGATGTGTTTCAACCTCTTGGAGTAACTTCGTTTTGTGTTTGTTTGCTTTTCAGATCCGGTGAAACAGCCGTCTTCTCTCTCTGGAATCCTTGGTTGTCAATTTCCATTAACGTCTTTCATCAATGCTTTATTAAGATTTGATGAACTATTGATTAATTGTTTTACTTGGTATTTAAAATACTAATTTCCTAAAATGTATTTGAATAGCCATCGCAATGTTTCCTGTGAAAACAACCCCACATTCATTTGTGTATAGCTCATAAACATGTTGTAGCATCTAAGCTTAATAAAGTGAACCTGGTTATGACTCAGTGGGCTTCAGAGTCATTTGGCACCTACACTTGGATGCTTGTGCCTTTTGTTGGAAAGATGTTCATCATTCCTGCGTGTTTATGCCGCATGTCAACAGGCTTTTCTTGGCTACGGCTGCAAACTGTAAATTGCATGCGACAGCCAAACCTGCTGTCTGCCTCCATGCTCTTACAGCACAAAATGAACTAGTCTGGCAACGCAACTGTTAAAACATGTACAGTGAGCTAGCTGGTTGCACCTCCACCCCCGTAGCCTTAAGACACCACTCCCCTCCTCGTCTCACTCCGTCGTTCCTGTCAACACTCTCACGCACCACTGAGGACACTTTAACATTAGATTTACTTTCCACACTTCTTACAGCCATTTAGTCCACTGAGTGCGTTTGTTTCCTCGTGCGGGTTGGTTGGTCTGAGGTCTGGTGCTCACAGTTGGACCATGTCATGCTGGCTATAGCAGCATGTTGAAGGGAGCTCTTGTTTTGTACTATTTCTTTGCACTTGGTCAGCCACTCTGGGCTCAGGATGATGTCACAGCTGCTGCCATCACTCCTCAGGACTGCAGTCTGGACTGTATACGACAGGTAAACCGGCTTTCCAATCTACTGTGTATTTACACAAGCTCTGCTTTGGGTCTTTGTTTTGTGTTGACATATAAACAGGCTCGCCTTCTGTTGTAGCTACTTTAATATCCTTATTTCATTTTGTGGTTTCTAATCCAGGTGGATATTTTTATGTCAATCTACTAAAACATGACAGCTGACCTGAGGTACACCCTGGTTAGGTTTGCTTTGCTGTTAAACAGGCTGCCTCCCCTCCAGCTGCAACTCTTGGTGTTTTGGCTGCCGTGAACAGCAGAGGACCTGCTCTTCTGCTCAAACAACAAATGTTTGTGTTGAAGCTTAATCGGGAAAGTCTTAGAACATTTCTGAAACTGTACAGACATTAGGTTCATTTGTGGTCACACTGTCTGGTTTATATTATAACAGGCTCTTATCTTTTGTCAATACACATGACTTAACATAAAGGCTTGATCTCTATCATGTGTGTCCTGTGATGTCAACAACACGAGCCTCGGAGTGTTTTCTCCCTCTGACGCAGAGTTTTGGCAAGTTGGGATATAAAATATGTCCAGAAACCTAAAAAAAAACAAAAAAAAACGTCTTTAATCTGACAATGGGCAGATGCATGTTTTGAGATGTTCTTCAAACCTGCATTTATGTGAACTGCCAGAAAATTCAACCTGACTTATATAAGTAAAACTGACAGAGAGGGGAGAAAATACCTCTCATTGACTTGGTCATGACCTAAAGCAGTGGTTCCCAACCTGGGGGTCGGGGCCCCACGTGGGATTGCAAGTTCAATTTGAGGGGTCACGTGAACAGATTTGGAGAGCAGAACTAAAATATTTCTGCTGACACATTATTTTTCTGACTTTATTCTAAACAGTGTTTTTGCTCTTGAATCACTGGATGATTTTACGTCTTAAAGATTTCATAATCTGAGAAGGAAAAATGGCTCTTTGGTTGAACAGGGTATGTCACATGAGGGTAACTTTATCTAAGAGGTCCTAAGTGAAAAAGGTCAGAATCTACTGTCCTAGAAAAGAGAGAACTACATTTTTAATTAAAAATAAAATAAAATAAAAAAGAAACTAACATTTTTAATTAGAAGACTCAAGTTTTTCCAGCTAAAAACATTAAGTGTCAAATGTCATCTGCTTCTTAATATTGTCCTTCTTTTCTGAACGAATGAAGACACGTCTTTTCCACGGATATTTTGAAAACCTGAATATAATTATTAACATACATGTGCATTTGTCCCCCCAATAAAAACATGAAAGTAGCAGAACGCCTTTATTTTCACAAAATTAAAGACACTTAAACCCTTAATTGATGCATAAAAATTAATCAGAATGTAGGGAGTGTCTGATGCTCAAAATTTTCTCGCAGAGGACCCCCAAACCACCTGTTTCAAATGTGTCGTCCCCCCCAAGTGTTGACACGAAACCCATGCCCTAGACTATAAATACTGTATCTCCCAGCAGCTTCACAGCAGTCCAGTAAACTGTAATTTCCTTATATCTCCAATGAAAAAACCTCCACTGAAAACTCTTTAAACCAGACGAAATGCCTCTCTCCTGTATGTGTTCTAGCCTGGACCGGCCTGCGTCACTTCTGTGTGAAATGTCAGTAATACTGTACACATGGTCTCAAATTGGTAGCTCAAGGCAACGGGTTGCTGTCAGAAGTTTCAGCCTCTGTGCGAGAGTTGTTTACGTTCATAAAGAGTAAATGGACAAAGGAAGAATGCCAGGTTTTCAACATGAGCCGAGCTCTAGTCCCAGTGTGAGTTACACAACAAGTATCAAATTTCTTTCGTCTTGTGTGATCACAAAAAGTTTTATATTCAAAACCTTTTGCTGGTGTTGACTTAAGTGATCCTCTTTGTTTTGTATCATTTTCAGCTTTTCTAAAATGGAGGATCACACTTTTACCTTTATTGACAGTGTACGTATTGTGTGTCAGCCACGTGTCCTGTGTGTGTATTGGAAAGTCCACCCACATTGTGAAGGTGTCAATTGAGGATGTGTCATTTGTGGCATCCATGCTAAGAACACTGATTATGTTCTCAACCTGCGTGCAAGTAAATATCCATACTACAAAGACTTTTTGATGGCCATTACCCAACCTGACAGTTTAATTGTGTGAACCACCACACACACTCTTTCTTTCTCTTGCCTTTGTCATTATTTCTTCCTCTCTAATTTTCTCCACCTGTTTGTCTAGTTATGGTCTCTAAACCTGCAGAGCAGTCAGTAATATGAATGTGCGCTTCTGGTAAGACAGACACTAGCAGCATGTGATACAATAGCTACTGTGAATCATTACTATGGATTGTTATTCCCCATAATCGAACACCATTTTTTGGGTCTGTACTTGGCTCACTATTTAGGACATTTCTCCTGAGCCCCTGAACATCTGGCTTTTGTTTTTAATGGGAAAGTCTACAATCAGATTTCTTCCTCTCTAATTTTCTCCACCTGTTTGTCTAGTTATGGTCTCTAAACCTGCAGAGCAGTCAGTAATATGAATGTGCGCTTCTGGTAAGACAGACACTAGCAGCATGTGATACAATAGCTACTGTGAATCATTACTATGGATTGTTATTCCCCATAATCGAACACCATTTTTTGGGTCTGTACTTGGCTCACTATTTAGGACATTTCTCCTGAGCCCCTGAACATCTGGCTTTTGTTTTTAATGGGAAAGTCTACAATCAGCATTCATTCCCAGGACAAATGACCCTGCAGTAACCACGGGTGTTTATTGGCTTCAGTTCCATGGATGTATGAAGAAAATTAGATACAGGTTGGATGAAGGGTCCTATTCATTCTGAAAGGTGCTCAGTGGCGCAGGAAGCCAAAAAACTACCCAGACATTTCACATCATCAGGCCCATAGAGGAAGCGCACTGGAAACTCTGCTAGCCAAGCGGCTAACGTCCAGTTTAGCCTTCTGCTAACTTCATTCATTCATTCATCTTCTAACCGCTTCATCCTCTTGAGGGTCGCAGGGGGGCTGGAGCCTATCCCAGCTGACATCGGGCGAGAGGCAGGGTACACCCTGGACAGGTCGCCAGGCTATCGCAGGGCTGACACATAGAGACAGACCCTTCTGCTAACTTGAAAAGGGATAAAATTATTAAATCATGCGGCTCTTCTAAACTTTCAAAATGTTACCAGACTGAATGGATCAAATTCTGATAATCATAGTCATAATCAAAGTCATTTTGTGGGGGTTGTGATGCTCAAAAAAACATTAGTCACTGATGCACAGACCTGTCTTTCCCAATGTAAGTCAATGGGAAAAAGCATTTTTGGACCTAATGGCATCATGTGATGGAGCCAGAAGTTGCACGATTTGACCACTATTTCAAGTTGGCTTCAAAGTTCGGCACACATCCAATTTTCGCACCTTTTCTGGTGCAATGCAGTGGCACGCTGCTACAAAATACCATCCGTCTCCGTCGGGACTCGAGTCACATGACTTGACTCGAGTCAGACTCGAGTGGCAAATATGATGACTTGAGACTTGCTTGACTAACGTTGATAAAAGACTTGACTTGACTTTGACTTTGTATTCATGACTTGAGACAGATGACTCGAAAGGACTTAAACCCTTTTAGATTACCCTGAGCATATTGTTCACCTATTATATGTAGGTCTACCAGTCACCTATCATACATACATGTCCAAAAAATCCATGTCTTCTTACATCAAATTCATGATTCATGATCATGTTTTCTTCTTGTAAAAGCAAATATGACATGTTTGCCTAAGTTTGTACTGACCAATTTCATGACACCAACCCATCAATCAATCTGCACAGAACTAAGATTAGCGAAGCTAAGATAAGCCTACACAGCCCTCGTCTGAGATTTGGTAATCGTGGGGTTGTAGGTTTGTATCTGACAAGCATTTCAGCTGAAGCTTACTGGCCTTATCAGAGAATGTCAGGTTTCTGGCACAGTGATGTGGGGACAGAGCTTGTTCAACTCTGTAGCTAACATGGAACCAATTTAGGGAGGCGAGAATTGCAACACGATTTAACAATACTACAAACGACAGCCTGCAAATCCTCTGTAAATCATTTACATACAAATTTATTTAATGGTGTTATTCACAGTTTATTTCTAACACTTTTTATATTGCTTTTTATTTTGTTTATTTCTTGTCTCTGTTGCCAATTCCTTATTTCTCACTTGGTAAGCAGAGTGCGGTCTTTTACATTTCTTGCCTCTGACCCAATCCTCCTCTTGGCAGGTTAACACAGACCATGAGTAATCAAATGTGATTTTTAATTTAGGTCAACAACAATTGGCCTGTGTTGGCATGTAAAACTGTGTGCACATATCTGTTGTTGTGCTGTGTTTCCTCTACATTGTTTTGTGTTGTTCATTTTTCCAGTCTGTTCACCTGATTGCAAAATGGCACAATTTGCAAACAACATTCAATATGCACAGTTACAAATGCAGCTGAGAGTGTTGGATTCATTATTGCTTTCTCCTCTGCAGGGTGGACCTGGATGTGAATACTGCAGAATAACCAGAGCTGATGTCAAAAAGGCTCTGGGATTTAACTCCCTTCAAGCATTTGGAAGTAAGTCTGATTGTGAACCTACAATTAACTGCATTCTGCGTGACTATAAAGAATTACCCTGACAAACTTTGTTAAACATTGAATGCACTAACACAGTAATTGCGCAAACATGCACTGCTCAAAAAAAATTAAGGGAACACTTAATGGTCACAGTATAGCACCAAGTCAGTTCAACTTCAGGGATATCAATCTGTTCATTTAGGAAGAGATTGTAAATCAGTCTCACCTACTTAGGTGCAAAAAGAAGTGACAACAGGTGCAATGGAGAGGCAAAAGCAAGACAACATGGTGGCCACAGACAGTTGCTCTCTCCTTATCTTTCCTGACTGATTCTTCTCTAGTTTTGTCTTCTGCTAGTGTCCTTGTCACTACTGGTAGCATGAAGCGGTACCTGCAGCCCAATCAGGTTGCACAGGTAGTCCAGGATGGCACATCTATACATGCAGTCGCAAGAAGGTTTGCTTCAACAAATTATATAATGTACATCAGTAAAGACTTTACACTTGAATAATTCGTTCATCAAAATGTGATGTGTGATTTATGTGTTCCCCTAATCTTTTTGAGCAGTGTATTTTGGCAGCAGTGAGATATTGTACCCTTAAGGTCTATATCTAGCATGTCCTAAACCTAAAGGATATTCCTGGTAAACCCATGTAAAATATTTATCAAACTTGTTGCTGCTGGCAACAGTGCTAATATTTTATTTTGATGAAAAATTCAACAATGTTTGACCCAACTGGATTAATGTCAAAAAAAGGAAAATCCATCGCACTCTTATTTAAATGTATAGAAAGCCTTTATTCAAAAAATGGCTTCATTTAGAAAAAGTTAAAACACGATGAAAGTGGGTTACAGCCCATGCGTTTTGGCACAAAAGCCTTCCTCAGGGTGTGATTAATGTCAGTCTTGGGAAGGTTACTTTTGAAATGTAATAGCCTACAGATAAAGCTATGAGTTACCCTGTTAAAAATGTAATGAGTTATGTATTTCAAATATGCCATCAAAGGAAAGTAACTTATTGCATTTTATTGCTTTCTGTACAAATGGGCAATAGCTGATTGGCTTTATTAAAAAGACATAGGGTGGTGCACATTTAAACAAGAGAACCAGCCAAAAACAATGGCATGAATGGAGCCCGAATGGGCAGAGACACAACTGTAAGCCATCTGACTTGATGATATTGTATTCAAATTAGTTCTAATGGATTTGCTTATCCATGCTGTTCGCAAATATGCCAACAGATGGCATTCCTGCACACCAAAAAAAAAAAAAAAAGCAACTGAATTAATGTGAAATTCTACATATAGCCTAAACTTAAATTGGATTACAATTTTTTGTAAGTAAGGGGCTGTTCTTTATCAGAGAAGGGGGTGCCTGGGGTGTGACTTAGTTTTTGTTTGTTTGTTTGTTTTATTGTCTCTCCCTGAAGATACAAATATTTTTCCTTGAGCCTCCTTGAGTGACTGGTGGAAACTGCATGACTCTTCCTCAATCATAAACTAGTCATTAGATTTTTAAAACTTACCCGCTGCTGTTTGAAAGTTAATAGTTAAAAGTTGAAGACAAAATCAAGGAGTTGAAAAAAGCCTCAGCTTTTCACTCTTGTCGTGCATGCTGGTGAGCTACGGGGCACAGGCCCGGGGGCCAAGGTCTAAAGCCTGATTTATGGTCCTGCGTTAAATCAACGACGTCGCTACGTCATAGGGTACGTGGCTACGCAGAAGGCTCGCCATAGCCCCCAGCGTAGCCTGATGTGCACCTCCCCAAAAATGTAACTACACGTCGAGGTGACGCAGACCCAGCACAGACCGAGAGGGCTGTGATTGGTTTGCTTGGTAGCAACGCATTTCTGGTTCCGTATTTCCAGATTTCGCCATCCCCACCATCTCTAAACATCTTCTGTTGCAATGTAGATGTTGCAGTATTGAGGCCCATTTATGCTCAACGTTCAATACGGATACGGACGGAGCCGTCTGTCCATGCTCCGCGTTCATTTCTCTGTGACCGGAAAAGCCGGAAGCTAAACAAAGAATCAACTAGAGATGACGATAACCATTCAGGAAAGGAACGCAGCCTCCTACCGCTCTGGCTCTGTACGCCGCAGGACCATAAATCAGGCTTAAGGAGGGGCACCTGGCCCTGTGCCTGCAAAATGGCACTAAAATTAACACGGAAGAAGCTTCAAAATTACCACATGGAGATGCAAAGGAACTGCAAAGAGACACAAAATAACTACAAGAAGGTGCAAGACAACCACCAAGAGACATAAAATGACAAAAAAAGACACAATTATGAAAGAGACCTCTTAAAAATACACCTCTTAAACTACAAAGAGATGCAAAACCACAAAAAGAGGCATTTCGACTACAAAGAGATGCAAATCAACAACACAAGAAGAGGCTAAACAGCTATAAAAGCATGTGTCTTGCTCCAGTGTAGGAGAGGTAGGGGGCCTTTTGCATATCTTTGCCCAGGGGCCCACTGTTTGCTAATACACCCCTGCTAGTTAATGCACACAGTTTATTTTTTGGCCAAATTTTTAATCAGATATAAAGAGATTTTAACAAAATATCATGATTTAAAGCTCAGATTTTAGATTGTTTTTTTTCTGATGGAAGCATTTGTCACACAGAAAGTGTCCAAGGACCGTTGGAAATTTGAAAATCCAATGATAATTTCTGTTTTTACAATTTCTGGCCATGATAAATGGTAAAATTTAAAATTTTGGCGGCAGGTTTGGAAGGCATGTTGTCTTTTAAAATTGTTGGTAAAATAAATACACAATACAACCATGTGAATTTGTATGCCCCTCCCCTAAACCAAAATAGAAAATATAAGGCCTTCCCTAGTGTTTAAAAAAATATTTGACATGCGTCCCCATTTGTGCACCACCCCCTGCCCCCTCATAAATAACAAACACTCCCAAATTGTCATGGATTACATGCATTCATTTTCCATAACTGCTTATTCTGTTAGGGGTTGCAGGGGGGACTGGAGCCTATCCCAGATGACACTGGGTGAGAGGCAGGGTACACCCTGGACAGGTCACCAGACTATAGGGTTGACACAAAGACAGACAACCATTCACACTGACATTCACACCTACGTCCAATTTAGAGTCATGAACCTAACCTGCATGTCTTTGGAAAAAGTTGACACGGAGAGAACATGCAAGCTCCACACAGAAGGGCTCCCCCACCCTGGGTTTCGAATCCTCTTGCTGTGAGGTGACAATCCTAACCACTGTATCACTGTGCGGGCCATTACATTCATTCATTTTCTGTGACCGCTTATCCTGTTAGGGGTTACGGGGGAGCTGGAGCCTATTCCAGCTGACATTGGGCAGTAATTACCATATTTTGATATTTAATTACATTACAACTTTACATGTAACTAGTTACACCCTTCCTTATTTATAAAATAAATATTTATACATTAATCTTTATCCCTGCTTTATTTACAGTCTATGCTTACACCCCAGCACTTATTAACTTTAACTAACCACACAATTATTTTTAACCAAGCTAGCGCTGTAGTTCAGACGGATAGCAATGTCCGTTATTTGCTTGGTCAACTGCTTTAGTTCAGACTTTAATATCTCAACAACTATTAGATGAAATTCAGTTCACAATTATGTTCCAAAGGATAAACAGAACAACTGTGGCTTTATTGATCCTCAGACTTTTAATCTAGCTAATTATGCTACCTAGCCATGTTCAGGTCAAAATTTTTCCTTGTATAATACTTTGTTTTATGAACAAATAGGCCTACTGGCAAAACTATTGACATGCCCTACAACCTCAAACCTACTTTGTGTTGAAGCAAAATAGCAAATGTTAGTATGCTAACATACTAGGTAGATGTAATAGCCTATTTCCTGCTAAACATTAGCATTTTAGCATTGTGACTGTGGGCAGACTAGTCTTTCTTAAACATCCTTTGTTCTTTTACATTAAATATCCAGAAATGTATAGAGGGTTGCAGGGATGATATTTTTATGAAGGCCAACCCCAAAGTTAGCGTCACCCTGGTTCCCTTAATATAAAGCCTATGGTTGTTGGATTATGCAATCGCTTAAGTAAAAAGCTAATGTTAGGCTATAAACAAACTTGTCAAATGATTTAACATTGCAACAAGGCTGTAAAGCCATGCTTGGCGTGATGACACTGTGGTTTCATTTAGCTACTTGTTAGCAACAGCATTTCTGAAGGCATGTAAAAGCTTCAGAATTTACGAGTGGCGTATTTATGATGTTCTGAACAAAATATGAAAATCTTAAACCTGTGTTAACCGAATGACTCTGAGACGAGGGAACTGAAAGTGCAAAGGTGCTAACTCATTCCCCCATTTTAGGACTCAATCTGGCAACACTATGTTGATTCTGACTAGAGATCATAACGTGCTGAGAATATCTAAGACACTTTGACATTCTTTGTTTCTATTGTTATTTCTCCTCAGGTTGTATTCCCTGGCCATGTTTCAAGTTGCTTGGGGAGGAGGACCCTAAAATCTGTCAGCACTACGTCCAAGCACCAAATGATGTAAAGGTTGAGTTTGTCAATGAGCTAAACCCCAAATCTGACACCATTGTTGTCTCCTGGAAGCCAAGCTACTATGGTATGCTGAAATGGACTGACAAAGCCAATTTCTGTATGCAGTTGTTGTATGATCTTTACATTGGGTGGAGGTCACAAAGTGGTTTGGTTGGTTTTTGAGTCTCGAGGCAGTTTTGAAACTAATACAAGATGTCAGACAGACACAAGCTCCCCAAAGTAATTTCTCCTATCAGGGTTTGACATAAAAAAGATTTATTTCACTTGACACTTGACAGTGAATCATTACTGGAAGGTGAAAATGTTGTCAGGCATTATAAGAATGTATGAGAGATGCTTGTTTGATTATTCCGTGTATGACTGGGCCTTTGACAGGTGACAGCGTAACAGATGTTGGAGAACATGCAGCACACATTTGACTTTGAAGTATATCTGCAACTTGGATGTTGGATTGCCACTGAGTCTGTGACACTGACTTCACTCTGTCTGTTTTGTGTTTGCTGCAGGAATTGCCTTCCTGCGAGGCTTTCAGGTATCCCTGCAGGCTTTGGGAGGGTCAAGTGTTGCCTGTCAGCTCTTTCTCTTTCACCGTAACCTCTCCCTCCCAGCTTCACATGCTGAAATGGTAGGAGGGCCTTTGGCCTTTTTCAGTCAAGAATGTTGTTTTTGACAACCCAAAATTTATTTGTGTTACAAGTATTGAATTCTCACAGCTTTTGCTTAAAGGAACGCTCACAGCTAATTTCAAGTTTAAACAATGAAACAGCACTTTTCATATAAATGTGTTTCTATGTAGTTTTTATTTTTTTCAGTGAGTGAATCCTAAATCTCTCCTTCGTACAAAAGAAACAAAACATACTGGCACAAAGTGTCTTTTAGTACTCATAAATTATGACCTAGTGATTGTGAAATGAATTATGCTATATTTTAAGTGAGCTCACAGTGACATCATCCCCCAAAAAACAGAAAGTATGTCCTAAGAGGAAACAGCTGCACATTTTACGCTCAAGATCTTTCAAAAGCAATAAACCTCACAAGGCAAGCCTATTATTTATGTCGCCTTTTGTTATGCGAATGTCCTGGAGGACTGTACATACCATATCTTATATGAGAACATGCGCCACTGGATATGCTCTTAACTTTGGGAGCTGCATACTTTTGATCAGTGATCAGAATCCCACACTCTCCATAGTAGCAGCTGATAGTGATGACAATTTAAATGAATGTGTTTTATGTCTGACAGGTGTTTGTCCCAGCTTTGACGATGAGGGAAATATATTATTGCACAGTATTGTGTCAGTGCTAGGCAAAAACATTTCTGTTTCTGACATGTAACTACAGTACCAGTCAAAAGTTTGGACACACTTTCCCATTTACTTGAATGTGTGTGTCCAACAGTGAACAGTGTGTCCAAACTTTTGACTGGTACTGTATGTCTATGTACGTCCTTGAGGGGTCATCATAGAAGAGAAAGAAGGACGGAATAAAAGGTGTAATGAGATTTTAACCAACAAGCGACCTTTCAGAAATGCAGTACATTAACACCACGGTGTCTTCAAGATAGAGACACTATCTCATGAAAGTGACCTCCATGTTATAGTTAACTAAAAGGGCTTTTTATACAGCTTTACTACACAGTATTCATCTAATAAAAACTTACAAGGGACTTTACAACAGAAAAATAAAGTGTTGTCTAATGCACACCTGGAAGACAGATGCCTCACATTCCCACAAAGAAAAAGTTACATTCTTGCACAGCGCTAGCGCAGAGATGCAATATGTCAGTTGCAGGCATCAGTTGCACAATATGAAACCACATGAAACATGTTTATACTAGAGCTGCAGGATCATAACCAAGTCATCTTTATAACCCTAAATAAAAACAAATTCTACAAAAACAAGTGGGAATTCGCAATAGCGGCAACTGCTGTATGTGCACGCATGTATCCATGTGTTCATGCATTCACACAAACACATACCACCCATCTTGTCACTAGTCCATTGAAGTCTCCCTACAACAAGCGGTTCATGAGTTATGAAAGGGGTTATGGCAAAATGATATGTTTGTACGTGTGTGTGCACACACACACACACACACACACACACACACACACACACACACACACACACACACACACACACTTTTTTTGCCCCTTATATCATTTGGCTCATGACCAATTTTTCCACTAAATCTTGTGCAAGTCTTTGAATCCATTTGGGAGTTATGTAACGTTTAAAGATATCAGACAGGTGGAAATACTTTTTTGAAAAGTAGAAATTAAGAAAACAATACTCATGCTGAATATCTTAAAAACAGAAAGAAAATCATAAAGTTGAAAAAGGCGAAGATAACATGAAAGCTGTTTTCTTTAACCATTAATAAAGCCTATGTCAAAAACTCTTATCACACCTTATCAGTTAAAAGTGTGCAATGTGTTTAAAGAAAACCAAGGTCATGTTTGCCGCTGTATTCCGCAGGTGTACAAGTCAGATCCTTTCCCCGGCCTCCCCCTTGGGTCCCAGTATGCTGTAACTGTCATGGCTCTGCCAGTGCCTGAGGAGTGGGAGAGGTTCTACCGCAGCAAGATCTTCTCCACACGCTGTAAGACCTCTTTAAGCTCTACACCAGCCATTTCCAACATCCGGCCCACGGGCTAATCGTTGCCCATGGACCAAGTTTAAGTGCCCCACAGCTTGTTGTTCAAAATATACATTATGTGGCCCACTACACAATGTTGGTTTAATAAAGCAAGATCACTTTTATTTTTCCATTCAACTCATGATAGCAAGACTATCATACAGTTGTAGATATGCACCACGTAGGAACTGCGCAGGTGGAGCTGATGTAATTTCCTAAACAGATGATAAACCAGCAAACCTTACAGCAGATATTTCCTACTAGGTAGCAGACATGGCCACAGTGAAGAAGCGTAATGTCTACAGCGACAGCTGTCACTTTCAGGAGCGATGAAAAGTTGAATATTTTCTCACAAAGAGATGAAACAGTTGCGTCTGTCTCATTCGTATGGGATTCATTTTTTCTTATTCATAATAACCCATATGATGCAAGAAGCAGCTGTTCCCCAGGTATTTTCACATTATGTGATTGGGCCCCATTTAAAGTATTTTGGACACACCTGCTCTGAGCTAAATATAATCTTATAAGGTACACACACATACACACACACACACACACACACACACACACACACACACACAAACGCTTCAGGGTATCCTTTACAATTTAACTATGTTCTTCTTATTCGCAGTGCACATACCACAGTAATAGTTACATCTAATGCTCTGTCATCAGGAAGCTCGTCTGCCCTTTGAACATTGCTGTCTTCTTCATATATATAATAATGTATTCATTATGATTTTGCAGCATGTGCAGAGAAGAATGGTCTTGAGCAGTGCAAAAAAGGTGAGAGAAAATGTTCCTCAAAGCTACCAAACAAACTCCAGTCTGGTACAGTTACGCCACATTGTGATTACATGCTTCTTTTTATGATCAGCTTTACTTTATTTCATGGTCTGCTTGTAGACTGGTACCCCAAACATATTGAGGTCCAGCAGGAAGGGACTGCCATCACCGTGACATTTAACCTGGCTCCCCCAAACCTGGGCATCAGAAGCTACTTCTCACTGTGTTACGCGAACGGCAAGAAGAAATACACAGACATCACGCCTGTTAGTGGTTTCAACCTCTGCATCTTTATATTTTGTTTTCATTCAGTGCATTAACACCTTGCTTCTGTTATTTGTTCTGTAGAAACATTTGACAATCAAGTAAACTTAATAATTGTACTATTTCATTTCCTTAGAATTTCAGCAAAAACAAAACTCACCACAGCTACCAGCTGGATGATCTTCAAGAAGGAACCAATTACACATGCGAGGTAAAATAAAAAATGGATTATAATTAAGACATGAAACAGATTGCATAATATCTGAAAGTACTATAGTTTATAGCAAAAACAAAAAACTCTGGGGGCTTCGTGTTTAATAAGTAATATTAAAATACCAGCCTGGAAACTTTATGTTATATGGGACTCTATTAGTGTTCCTTCATTTACTTTGTCTTGAAATGAAATTGGATGCACTATCCCTTTAAGTAGCTATATGTTAAATTTTCCATCATGAGTAGGTGGAGACCAAAACAGAGCTAAAAGAAGAGAGAATATCGGACTTATGATCATCAGGTGGCCAGATACACAAGTCCAAATAAGTGCTTATGTTGCTCCCTTTCTACTGAATAAATAGGCAGCTGTTTGCTGACACGTTCACGACATCAACTTTATAAGGTGTTACTATGTCAATGTTCTGTTTACAGCTTGCTATGCTGCCCCCAAGTGGCCAAAAAATAACAATTACAATTTTCCAAGGTCAAGAATAACTTTCAGCATTTCTTGTGTCACAGATTGCAGCCAATGAAGTGGATGCAGTGAGGAAAACATTCAGTGTTCAGGTCATGCACATTCAAAATGGTAAGAGAAGCTGTTTTGCTGCTGCTGCTGCTGCTGCTGCTGACATACGATATATCATAGCAGATGTTATACTAACCTCATCTTACTTTTTGTGGTAGAGATTTGACAGACACAGTATTTTCTACATGTCTGAACAGCCCCATCAGTCTTTCATCCTTTAGAGAAAATGTGGAGAATATCTTTTGCATTTCTGTCCGGAGTTAGATGAGAGATTCACGATCATCAAAGACATGATCGATCTTCTTGGCTAACTCTCTGCAGTTATGCAAATAAGCTCATTTCCCAATTTGTAACTGAATTGTCATGTATAGTAACTACTCCCCACATCCTCAGGAGGTTCTTCAACACGCTCTGTCACCCCCTCATTGGCTCTGATGATTCCACTGTGCCTGGCTGTGGTAGCCATACTTGTAGTCTTACTGGCTGCTCTCATCAGGAGGAGGACCAGGCTACAGATAACGAATCTTGACATAAAACCAGGTGCGAAAACAAACCGAGCACTTTATGTAAAATCACAGTTTGAAGCTAATTTGATAATTCATAATTGTTATTTTTACACCATTTGACAAAGACCTCCCATCTGTCTTTGCTGTTACCAACATCGTGTGAAACATTAACAGATTATTTCTCTGTCATCTGTTCAGATCTTATCAAGCAGCATCAAGAGAGCGGGACTCAGGAGGAAGTGACATCACTGCAAAGAAACAGGCTGACCCCTCCTCGTCTTCTGATTTGCTACAGCAGCACTGATGGCCCCGCTCATGTCAAAGCTGTCATGCAGTTAGGGGCCTTCATACAACAGCACATGGCCACTCAGGTAGTGGAAGTGACATCCCATAGCTCTAATGCATTTTGCTACATGTTGTCTGTCTTAGTCAAATCAGAAGGGCAGAGACAAATTAAAAATACAAAAGGATAATCTTACAAAGATAATGAATATGTTGTCCATTTTTTTGTTTCGTCTTAAATGAGAGATAGGAGCAGGGCTAAATATGTTATTAGATCAGTTTGTTGTGACACTACTCTTTTTTTTCTCTCCAGGTGTGCCTGGACCTGTGGAACTCTCTGAGCGTGGCTGAGGAGGGCAGTATGGCCTGGCACTGCCGACAGATTAGGGAGAGCGACTTTATCTTGGTGATCTGTTCCCAAGGCCTCAACCACAGACCGCAGCCTCCACAGGATGGTGATGATGGCGAGGAAGCAGACAGAGAGCTTGTCTTTGGGTCCAACACCTTTAGCTCCAACGCAGCCGTCCAACTTATCGGAGAGGAGGTGGGCCGAGCCAAAACCAGGGGCCAGGACCTATCCAAATACATGGCAGCCATTTTTGAGTACTCTAAGGAAACGGACATCCCCACTGAGCTGAGGCTGGTATCTCACTACATGTTGCCAAGAGACTTACAGCTGCTCTTCTCTCACCTCCACGGAGTGGCTCTGCACAGGCCGGGCTGTTACCTGAAGGTAAACCATATCTCAGAGGAAGGCTTTACTGAGTTACCGGCCGGAGCAGCTCTGCAGTGGGCTATCTATGAGGCTCGGATGGCAATGACGGCAAAAAGGCATCACTATGCAGAGGCAGGGGACTAAGCAGTAAAAAAAAAGAATCCATACTCCCTGACTTAATTATAGTTCTCAACCCAGTGTAGGAGAAAGATAGGCCTGAAGAAAACTACCAGAAAACTGGCCAGACAAGAGAAGCTGTGAGCTCACAGCTGGAACATCTACATCCTTGCTGCCCTGACCTTAAGAAATTGACTAACCACCTATGCCTCAGTTGTGCTGCAGTGGCAGCCACCGTGCACTTTGACCTCTTAAATGTGTTACATGCCACGTATGTGTGTGTACAATAAGGATTTTTTTAAAAAAAAAAAAAAAAAAAAAAAGGAAAGAAGGAAGCTATCTTTGTCTTAGAAATGTATTTGGCAAATATATATTATTTGTTTTCTTGCAATGTCATGTCAAGTATATTTGTAATATAGGCCTGTACATAAATTAACTATTAATCTACACATTGTGTAAATGCATGTTTAAATTATTGTTCATAGTTTATTTATGCATGTGCATATCTCATATACATAAGAATGGATTGATAGGTCTTATCAATTTAATTTCGTGCTGATGCAAGGTTACACATGTGGATAAATGAGTCGTCTTGCATTTTGTATTTATTCTTGTGAAATATGGATTTTCTATTGTGCATCTAATCATCTGATTAAAATATAAGACTAAAACAAATGTTCTCTGGCTCATCAAATACATGTGATGTGTTCAGTGTTGGGGACGCTACTTTGGAAGCAGGGCTTTGCAAGCTGCTTCACACTGGAAGAAGTTGCACTACAGCAAAACTACCCTTGAGAGAAATGTAGTTTGGTTAACTATAGCTACTTAGAAAAAGTAGTTGAGATTACTTTGGAAAATTTGATCAAATTGACAACAAAATATAATAGAAAAAAAGTCACATGACAGCAAAAAGCCACAACTTATGCAACAACTTATGTGAATATTTGTTGATGAATAGCAATAATCAATATTTCTGTCTAGTTGTGGTCAAATGGGCTCAAATACAGTAATGAGGAAATGGTAATATAAAAATAAAAGTCATTTCTTTCCTTTTATGATCCAAAATTGTTTGTACTTTCGGAAGTTAACTACACAAAAAGTGATTTTAAAAGTGATTTAACCACTAGAATCACTATGCAATTATAAAACTACCAGCAATCTACTGCAAAGTGTAGTTAAACTACTGGTTTAATTATATAATATCAAAACCCTATTGTCTAGTAACAGAATTTAAATATATGAGAGCAATTAGCCTACACCTGGTTCACTACTTCCCAACACTGGGAACATTTATTCACAATCCTGTTGATGACTGACTGAGATTTGCAGGTGTTGCTGATGCTGAAGGTTGCCAGACCGGCGGACAAACCTCTAATATTTTTGTCTCTAAAATAGTATCTTAAAGCATCTGAATGAAATCGATTAAATGGCGTTTTAAACCGTTTTTAAACACCAGTAAATGATTGGTTGTAATTAAGTCACAAATCAAATTGTGAATACGATTTAGTGACTTGACCAACAAGACCTGGCAACCCGGTTTGAGTCGTCATCGTTGTGAGCGCATTCAAGCTCTCTCTGACAGACAGCGTGGAAAGATGGTGCTCGACTTGGACCTGTTTCGGACCGACAAAGGTGGCGATCCAGAGATCGTCCGCGAAACTCAAAGGAAGAGGTTTAAAGATGTCACGCTCGTGGATAAACTGGTCGCCGCGGACACAGAGTGGAGAAAATGTAAGCGCCCTTTCACTTTTGTTTCAGTCATGGTAGCTAACGTTAGCGCGGTGGCTAATGATGCTAATGTGTCCACTGGCGGAGAGCTAACGCCCAACTCCATTACAAAAAGCTAGGGTTTTATAGTCAGTGTGCGAATACAGCTATGTGTTACATCCTGTGTGAGACACTTAAAGACCTCACGCATGTACAGGACAAAGTCTCAAATTCGGCACCTTGAAATGTGTAAAACAGATCTAAATAATATATTTTTTACAATGATTTCGCTTGTTGACTCTTTCGCTTTGCCACCGCAGTAACTTGGGTGAACGTAATGTTAACGTAATGTTCATTGCAGTGGTCTGCGAACCTTTTCAGACAGTCAACTCAACTATTGAAGTATTTAACGTTTTACTTGGTACATTGTATTTGTGCCGAACGTACCGGTGGACATTATTTTAACAGGCTGTGAAAAATTTACCTTGTACAAGACGTGAGAGTGTCTCAGTAAGGGTGGCAACAATTTGTACAGTCATATTTGAAGGAGGTCTGGTGTGGTGTAATCACAGAGGAAGAGAAAACCACGCAATGTGGCTAATGTTAGCGCAGCTAGCACCATTTAACGAGTGAGCCATATGGTTATACCCCACATATTTCACTGTAGGTACTTAATGTCAGATTTTAATAGATTTATGCTAAGCTCTACTCATTCGCACATAAGTTTATCGGCAGATATGATAGTGTTAAATGCTAATGCTAGGTTAGCTTAGCGATGCCGGGTAGTAACGTGCAATCTGATGCAATCCCAGCCACGAACAGGACAAGTCAACCTCGCCCTGCAGTGTAGCTACAGTCTGACCCAGCATGATGACGTGACTGGTTTTTGCAGTACATTAGTGTCACTGTTAAAGAGACTAAGGTTGTTATCATTGTATCGTTGTTTTTGAATGCATGAGGGTGAGCTACAAGTGACAGCAACACCTGTCACCAGGTTAATAGTCCTGCTGCTGCGACTCACATACTCATAAGTGCAGTCCCATTCACTGACTTACTGTGATTTACCCCCTGACAGGCCGCTTCACTGCAGACAACCTGAACAAAGCTAAGAACCTATGCAGCAAGAGCATTGGGGAGAAAATGAAGGTACGGCAGCATCATTGACTGAACAGGTTAATGTAGAGTGAGACAGGAGACATCTCTGTCAGCATGAGAAGAAGCTTTAAACTTTGTCTTCTTTAACATGTGTTTATATTGGGATTGCAGAAGAAGGAACCAGTTGGGGAAGATGATTCTCTACCTGAAGAAGCACAGAATGTCGAGTCCCTAACAGCTGAAACACTCTCGGTATGACCGTCTGGGCTTTTAGCGCTTATCCCAGCCTGTATGGCAGCTTTTCTGCATGTTGTCACACAAATCTCTGACAGATATAACATAAAGCACACACACACTGCCTACTCTCTGCTTCTTCTCACTTGTTTGCATTTTACATTTTTCTGTGTCAGGGCCTGACGGTAACGCAGATCAAGAAGGTGCGTTTGTTAGTGGACGAGGCGGTGGAGAAAACTGACAGCGAGAGGGTGAAGCTGGAGGCAGAGCGCTTTGAGTACCTGAGGGAGATCGGCAACCTTCTGCACCCGTCTGTGCCCATCAGTAATGATGAGGTGAGTGGTTTCATCATGTAAACAAACCACATACCTATCAGTTGTGCGCTCGAGATCAGACTGGAGACATAACCACTTAGAAAATGGGTGACTAGCCTACTTGCTATCTTCATATATTTGTAGTTTTTAAAAAGAAAACACGTTTTATATGGTGAGATTTACTGGAAATGACATACTCCTACTATAGCCAACAGCAAGTAACCTAGCGTTCTAGCAATATCTCTACAGTCATTGCTTCAGTTGGTCTTTTTGTAGTGAAATGAGGTATCAGATAATTCCTCATTTCATCTTCACAAATCAGCTGTGTCCTTGTCCGTCGCTGAGCTTTCGAAGTTAGCAACAGGAATAAATAGAAAAGGGGAGTCCAATAAAAGTTAAGCTCAAAGCGGCAGTGCTGCATTGCTCATGGCCTGTTAGGACACATCATTCATCAGCTTCAAATCCAGATTTTTGATCTAGATTTTTGAGAGATTAAAGTTGCCATGTCTTGTCTCGTCACCCCAAAAAACGCATGACTTTTTAATCAAACAAATGCAACATTCACACTCGTTCCCGCCTCCTCTGAAATTTGATTTCCTTTATGTTGCTGGTGCTCGGCTCAGCAGTAAATTCCACGTGTCCTGGCAAATACTATTGGCTCCATTAGTCTGTTTATAAACAAGCATAATTATATGTTAATCACATTGTCATACTGTGATGTAGGCTACTTTATAATTTGCCAGAAAGGGTCATAAGGACAAATGCTGGTTCAACCAGTTGCATGAAATCTTGTCTTGTCATGAGGTCGCACACCGGACCAGACCGGCAAAACCAGTAATCGACCCAACCATAGTGGCTGCCATTTAAAGTGTATGCCACCACACCCTAGATTTTTATCTAGAGTGTGGTGGCTTTATAAAAAGTTGTTGTTATGAGGAAGACAACTATATAACTACACTCATAGGGAGTACTCAGGGTTTTTGAGTTTTTAAAGGAATGGTTCACCCACAAAATGACCATTTGTAAATGAGTTAGTCATGCTGTGTTACTTTGAATTCATAAAGAAAACTTTGTGTTTCTTGCACGCCTCCATGAAAAATGGCGAACACACTGATTTATTGATTGATTTGGGACCACGTCTAACAACAGCAAATTATATCAAAACATCTGTCTCACACAACTCACGCAGTATAATCCAAGTCTCATTTGTCCAGTCGTATGCTCAGTACCTCCCAGACAGTCATCTTAATGTAACATGTCCTCTGTTCTCCTCCTGACAGGATGCAGACAACAAGGTGGAGCGTACCTGGGGCGACTGCAGCACCCAGAAGAAGTACTCTCACGTTGACCTGGTGGTCATGATCGATGGCTATGATGGGGAGAGGGGAGCTGTTGTGGCTGGGAGCAGAGGTTACTTTCTGAAGGTGAGTGCAGATAATAATATCCAACACATGCAGGGCATAAAGTGACCTTGCAGACAGACCAACAGCATTTTCCTTTTCAAGCTTTTTTTCTCCACTAAAATAAGAAATTTAATTTGCACTCAAAGAAGAAGCGTGACTGGCCTTCTGCTTTCTGAAACCAGCTGTTAAGTTGTTTTCCTCTCCTTTGTTGTGTTCAGGGCCCGCTGGTGTTCCTGGAGCAGGCGCTCATCAATTACGCCTTAAGGATCCTCCACAGCAAGAATTACACCATGCTCTACACACCCTTCTTCATGAGGAAAGAGGTCATGCAGGAAGTCGCCCAGCTCAGCCAGTTTGATGAAGAGCTTTACAAGGTACAGAAGCTTTTACTGGATTCCTCAGCTTTTTCTCTCAACTTGTGTTTAACTTAATAAGGTGTTGTCGTGGATCTGACTGGAGGTAAACCTCAGCTGCTGGAGGGACATTCTGTCCTGCAGAGTCCCGTTTATTGCAACTTCAAGCGGAATGAAAATGTGGTGACGTCATTTGATGTAATTGAAAAATCAAACACCACCCGCATTTTAACCATGAGTTTGGAGTGAGATGTTCAGGTGTCCATATAGTGTAGTTGTGGAAGTGCCACCTTGAGGCCCAAACAAAGAGCTGCAGTCAGAGCAAAATAGCTGACTCGAGTCCAGCTGGCTACTTCAATATGCTGTATATTAATTTTTAATTCTAATAAAACAGTTTTAATGAAGTTGCCATTTGCTGTGGGTAAACATTTGATGACCATTAGACTCCACTTCACACCATTTATCAGTCTGTTATCTGTTATCAGTTCCGCTACAACATGCTCTATATTAATGTGTGTACTCAACTCAGAGGCCGAGTAAAGAGCCGGGAGTCGGTCCAGTGTTTGATAAATATCAGCAAAATAATTAATGACAAAACACATTAAGAGTTGCATTGATTGCACAGACAGGGCACATCCTCATTAGACAGTCTACACCAGCATTAAACTGAAGGCGCTGCATTTTCCATGTACACCTCACTGATGTTTATGAGCTTTATGAAAGATAACCAAGTTGAGTCAGATTAGTAGATTCACACGACTTGAGTCAAGTGATTCACAGGTTAGTTATTTTTGGCAAAGGGTTATTTCATAAATAAGTTAATTTAAAACAAATGCAAAGGCTAGATAGACATGGAATTAAAAACATGTCCCCCTGAATATAACCTTGTTTATTTTTCTCAAAAGGAGAGTGCATTTATGTTTGCAGTAAAACAGTACATTCACTATAATTGTGGTATGTCTAATTAAACCTTACACTGAAGGTGTGAATAAATAAATACAATCTAATAAGGTCTAATGATTATTAATGTCACAGGTTTTGATCAGTCAGGAATAGGTCTCGTTTAAAATATTAACTGTTTGAGCTAAAATGCAAAAGAAGCTTAATTCTCCTTTACAGAGGCCACTGACTTTGGGCTGTTATGGCCAACAAGCCCCTTGAACCCATCTAGCTGGTTACTTTTTCCTACTGACTGGTTACTCCATGTCCTTGTGGAAAGCCTTGGCTGCACATTATTAGATAGCTGTTGTACACTCAGTGTCATTTTACATATCATGTTGCGATGAGCAATAGTTTCATATTTCACCCTCTTTAGAAGTAACTGGGCATCAAGATGTTTAAACGTGTTCAAGAAGTAAAGGTTTAAAGTAGAGGCCTGGGTTCATTTGTACACATATTGGCCAGTGGATCTCCACGACCTTTCAGTAACTTAAAAATAATTTTCATGAACAAACATTCTGACTTAACTTAATGAATGAGAGGTTAAAAAAGCCCTACTACTACAAAACTACGAAACTAGGTTTTGTTTTCTGTACTTGAAGAGTTTTGTATGATGAAAAGCAGCACAGTGGAAAACAGTTCACTGCACTGAAAATCAGTCAGATTTTGCATTTATTGTCTTCACATCATGATGGATACTGCATATGTGAAACTGTTCTTATTGATAATGTTAACTATATCACCCAGCCTTTAGCTTCTTTGACATATATTGCTATGGACACAGGATATAGCACTGTTGTAAATACATATTTTTTCACAGTGTTAAGATTTTTTTAAAATTGTCTTTTTAAACAAATACACAGGTCATGTTTAAAAGTGATTTTCATCAAACTGCGGAATATTTCTAAAAAATGTTTTCTATGTCTTTTCCAAAAACTCAATTATTTCATTTTCATCCAAAACTTTCTTAGGTCTTGAGAAAAATAGACTTTTAAATTCAGTGACCTTTTCAGGTTGTCTCATGACCGCGCAAACCCTGGAAATTGATTTCCGTCCATTGTTCCACCTCCTTAACCCGTGTGTGTGTGTGTGTGTGTGTGTGTGTGTGTGTGTGTGTGTTTGTGTGTGTGTGTGTGTGTGTATTTACACCAGGTCATCGGTAAGAGCAGCGAGAAGTCGGACGACAGCGCCATAGATGAGAAGTACCTCATCGCCACCTCCGAGCAGCCCATCGCAGCCTTCCTGAGGGAGGAGTGGCTCAAACCTGAGGACCTGCCCATCCGCTACGCCGGCTTCTCCACCTGCTTTAGACAGGAAGTGGGCTCCCATGGACGAGACACCCGCGGCATCTTCAGGGTGCACCAGTTTGAGAAGGTCAGCTGTGGGAAACACCACACTCAAATAAATGGCCACTCTTTGTTAACACCCATCAAATTATTAGTGTCATTAAATCATTCGAAAACTATACAGCAGATACACACTCAAGTAGTTTAAATGAGAATAGGCCTAATTTTGTTTTGGTATTTTTGTGAAAACAATCTAATGACCTTATGGGTTTCTTTGTAGATTGAGCAGTTCGTCTATGCCTCTCCACATGACGGCAAGTCATGGGAGATGTTCGATGAGATGATCGGGACAGCAGAAGAGTTCTACCAGTCACTGGGAATTCCTTATCGCATCGTCAACATTGTCTCTGGTAGGTCTGACACACCTGCACATTCACACGAGGGTCTTTAGCAGTTTGCTTCATGTGTAACAACATGTCAACTGCTCAGCTGCAGTTTGTAGTTGCATGAAGATCAGAGCATGATATCCGCTAACTTCTTGCTCCTGTATGTCATCATAGGTGCCCTTAATCATGCAGCCAGTAAGAAGCTGGATCTGGAGGCCTGGTTCCCCGGCTCTGGTGCCTTCAGAGAGCTGGTCTCCTGCTCAAACTGCACCGACTACCAGGCCAGGCGTCTCCGCATCCGCTATGGACAGACCAAAAAGATGATGGACAAGGTGAGTGCTCTGTTTCCCTGCAGCTGTGTGGCTCGACAAAGATCAGTTTGATAATGCAACATGGCTGCTGCTCATCTATCTCCAGAATATGGACAATGTTTTATCCTAAAAACAACCTCCTCTCTGTTTGTTTTATAGGCCGAGTTCGTGCACATGTTGAATGCAACCATGTGCGCCACCACTCGAGTGATGTGCGCCATTCTGGAGAATTACCAAACTGAAGAAGGCATCGTTATTCCAGAGAAGCTCAGGGACTTCATGCCTCCTGGTAAGATGCGCTGAGTGCTTTGTGTTGTGTTGTGTTGTGTTGTGTTTATATAAAAAGACAACAAAACAGATGCTATAAAGCATTTTGGTCAATGAAGAAATGTAAGACGAATGAATAATGAGGCAGAAGGTGTTTTACAAGCTACATATGACTAGTGATGGTGAAACACACTGCTTCGAAGCATTTCATACAGTCAGAAGAGTGACATCTGCTGGCTGTGTGTCAGAACTGCATCTAAGTGGAAGACCTGGAAAAGCCTCAAGACTGCCTGTAAGGAGGCCTCGCTCCCGGTAGTCACTTGATTGTGGGTGTGCCGAAGCAGGGGTCGAAACACTGCCTCGGAACACTTGCGCTGCAAAAGATCAACACTGTGTCGAGCAAACTGGTTCGAGAGTAACATCACTACATATGACTAGACTTACCATGGGGAGGTTCGTGTATCGGCTCAGTTTATCACTGATGTGTCGTACATGTCAGTTGGTAAGTAACAAGAAATTGCAGAAGAGAAATGAGTGTGTCTTAGTCTCAATAAAAAAAGAAAAACTCTAAGGGATCCGTGTCAAGATAGATTTCTTATGTTATGTGTTCATTTTTAAAAGTGACATATCATTATCGGGTGTTTCAAACTCCCAAATATCTATATCAATATGGGCCTCAAAAATCCAGTATCATTTGGGCTTATATTGACTTCAGTTTGGTGCCTTTGTTCATTTCTCCTGCTGAGGCTTTAATATTGCACTTTAAAAATCTATTTCTGTCCGACTGTCTGAATCAGTTAAATCTATCTTTTAGCTGAAGAAGTACAGAGCACAGAGGACAAGAATTGAAATTTACAGTTGCAGTCTGACATCTGTTATACGGTGAAACATGCTGTAAGCTCAGAATAATAAAGTGTTCTGACATACTGATGGAATTACGTTGATTCTCATAGTCAAAGACGTGATGAATCGGTTTGAGACGTGTAACAAATTGCTTGATTTAATAGTGAATAGTGATGTAATACATGTGGGAGAAATAAACCTTCAGCTACAAAAGAGTTGTGTTACACAGCTCCGTTCAGCAATGGAATGTCTCTTCTTTCAGTGGAGAAAACAAGATGGGTGCCCTTACAAAGGACTAGGGCTGTCAGTTTAGGTTCATTCTTCTTTTGCTTGCCCGTCACCCATTAACTTTTAAGAAAGCGGGAGTAAGTAAGTAATTTTTAAGGGGAAAAAACAGCAAAATGACGTGAAATACAACAGGCCTTTCCTTAAAGTCCAGCGCTCCATTGACTCAGTGAGTGGGTTGGGTGGGAGCTAGCTAGCACTCTTTCGGCAATTACAGCTGGTAATGTCATTCTGGTGGTGGAATGGCATCACTGATGAAACATGGTGAAACAAAATGCCGTCTACCTACTTTTGTTTATACAGAATGTGCCTTTTTCGGGGCAATGGGGGGCATGAGCAGGTAACAAAACGACATAGGGAAGCTGCGGCTGGTCAGTCCTTCGGCCATTCTCTCGTAAGTCGGCCCGTTCTTCACTGTTCCCGTCATCTAACAGTTAATGGCCTCTTCGTTTGCGAGGGCAGGGAGGGCGTGCAATTCCTTGTCTCCCCAGCTGCTCATCTTTACAGTGTCTGTCAGGTTTGCGTTTCCCTCTTGCTACTAGCTGCTCGCTAATTCCTGCTATCGGCTGTTTCCTGTTTATCCACCGCCAGTGGCTCGCAAGTGCGGCGTCATCAACAGCTCCTCCCGTTGCGGAAGGCCGCCTCGGTCTAAGGGTTCCGGCAATGTGTCTACCCTACAAGGTGGAAAATTGGGCCCCTCGGATCAACACGCCAATCCGGCTCTGTGTGTCTAAACGCTCGCAGCTTGCCAGCAAAACGGCCCAACATTCGCGGAAAATCATGGCTCAAAATGAAGCTGCTTGTACTTGTGACGCTGCTAACGGTGCTAACAGTGTTAACAGTGATAACATAGTTACAATGCTAAAGGGAGTTTGCCACTCAAAATTTAGCCGCTTACTAACTGGGATGGCGTTACTTGCAGTAATCACCTATTGAGCAACGCCACTAGCTAACAATACCTCCCACTATACCCAGTCGGTGCGCAGTGCAGGAAACTGAAGGGAAGCAATATTTACCTTAGTCAGACTTGAGTAATGGGTCGACATCTCTACAACTGACAAACTTCAATGCACTGCCAACGAGGCTGCTTTACATGAAGAAAACTTTCTGCATGCTGGTGCACCACCTCTGTATTGAAGCATTCCTTTAAGCGCGGTCACAGTTCAACTGTGGTGTTTCCTCTGCTCAGTTTTCTGTGATGTTTTCTTTGTCTTATATGGTAGACCTTCTGTGTCATGCTTTTTGATTGTTTTACTCATTTGTTTGTTTGAAGGGTTAAATGTATTTTTTTTCCACCTCCAGGTTTGACAGAGATCATTAAGTTCGTCAAGCCCGCTCCTATCGATCAGGAGATGTCTAAGAAAGCAAAGAAACAGCAGGATGGAGGGAAGAAGAAGAAGCAGGGAGGAGGGGACCAGAACCTGCCCAATGCCATGGAGACCATGTCCGTCAACGACTCATAAACTCCAGCCCATGACGCCTGTGTCGCTTCACCAGCCCACACAGACAGACACTGATGGGACAGAGCCTCGTGTGTAACGATCAGAGGCCACTGTAACTGTTTGAGAATGTGGAAACCATCCTCTCTGTGTAATGTTGTTCTTATAATGAAACTAGCTCTGTCCCATCTGCGTCTCTCTGAGTGGATGGTGTGTTACTCATCTCAGCTGTTGCTTCTCCAATTCACATAAAGCACACAAACAAAAATATCTCTGTGCTCTCATCTCCGTCTGCAGTTTACTTCAGAGTCCACTGGCCACCTGTCTGTCTGTCCGTCCCTCTCTCACAGCTACAGCAACACTGAGCCTAAAACAAACAGATGAGACCACTTGAGCTGTTTGTGGGACACATGTTGATGCATTCAGATCCAGCAGCTACGTGTCTGGCTTCATTTTCACGGCAGTTAGTAGAGAAACCACAGGTTATATACAGACATGTTTGTTTCCAGGTTTTTGGGATCTGTAACTGGTGTTCAAAGGGATTTTTTGTATAACTGATCAGTAATGGAAATCTTGATTCATCTGCTGTGTTAAACAAAACCTGCGTCTCTTCTGTAAAATGCAGTTGATTACTTCACGTCTGAAATGATCTTAACGTTGCGTCTAAGTCGTATGATTCAGAAATCAATCTTGTGAACACGATCAGGTATCTGTGCTGTCTGTTTTAGGCTTCCCTTCATGACGTCTCTGACCACTGTCATCAACTCCGACCAGCGTTACGTGACGTCATCATTGACCATAATGCTTTTCACTGGCTTCTGATTGAGACATTGGCATCGCCTGTATGAACTCGCTAATATAAAGATAAATATATATATGATTGAGCATTGATGAAGTGGCACTCACTGAAAACAAATATTAAAAACAGTTGATACGGAAGTGATTTTGTGTCTGTGTATGTTTTTCCATCGAGTCTTATGTTGAAATGTGATTCTCAAAGCAAGACATAACAGCTTAACATGTTGTAACATGCCTTGTTTTGGCAAAATAATGTCAGAATTACCAAATGCTGTCTCCATGTAAGGTCCAAGGTATCAGTGGGAACTCCCCATAACCATGTTTTCATTTAAAGGAGCAGTGTGCAGGATTTAGGGGGGCTGCAAGCAGAGATTGAGTTTAAAATTACTATGTTTTTATTAGTTTATAATCACCTGAACATAAGAACAGTTGTATTTTTGTTACCTCAAAATAAGCTGTTTATATCTACATACAGAGTGGGTCCTCTTCCATGGAATCCACAGATGTTGCTCCACCATGTTGTTCTACAGGAGCCCACAACAGACAAACCAATACGTAATCAAGAGAGACTTACGTGTTTTTATGTTACCTGAAGGCCACTGTAGGGAGGGGTGAAGGTAGGGGTATTCATCTGGCTGCAATCTGCAACCTCACTGCTAAATGCCACCAAATCCTACACACTGCTACTTTAAAGTGGAAATCATCCTTTAACTTATCATAATGAAGTAAATGTTGACTGCACAGTGTAATAGCTATAGAATAATGGCACCATCGCTGTTTAGATTGGTTCCTTATAGCCTTGCTTCCATTGCCGGACCCCAGGAAGACTAGCTGATGTCAGGGTGTTGGCCAGTGGGCTCCTAATAATTTTAACTAAACTACCAGTATGCATTTCAGTCTGCCGCCAGGTATGATCACCCAGAAAAAATAGGGCTCCTCAACCATTGCCCAACCAAAACAGAAAGAGGACAGGGCTTTTGTTTTTCCCTGGTAGATTTCAATAATGGCACAAATGGCTGTGACAGTGGAAATAATGAGGTAACTGTGAAAACTGTGGTATTTGCCAGCTCTTGGGAAAACAAAAAGCAATCTGGTAGTCTGTGTGCCAATGGCGCCAACAATAATACCACACGAAAAATGCTGGGGTGGGGCGGGGGTCAAATGTGTCTGTGTCCACTTTAATTTCATACACATCTGAACCTTTTTAATGTTAGAAATTGCTTCTTACAGCATCTGTCCAGACATAACAGGTTAACTTAAGATGCTCAAAATAGCCTGATTAGTTGACAGTAGCTCAGTCCATGGGACTTTGGGTTGGGAACTGTAGGGTTGCATCTAGACCAAATATGGAGTGTAGACTGGTAGCTGGAGAGGTGCCAGTTTGCCTCCTGGGCACTGCCGAGGCACCCCCAAGCAAGGCACCAAACCTCCAACTGGTCAGGGCGCATGTCCAAGGTAGCACCCTTGCTCTGACATCTAATTTAATGCATGTATAGGTCCTGTTAGGGCAGGTGTGTGTATTACAACAGAGTGAAAAAAATGAACTGCTCTCTCCAATCACAGTATCAATGGACACAAAAAACATGTCACGATTTAAGGTCATGCAATCCTGAACCATTGTAATGGAGGAATTTCTTTCTCAAACCATGTAGCAAGCCTCAAGTCTGAAAATCAACTTGAGAGCTCTTGAACATGTTACATGCAATACACGACATTGATTTTAATTCTCACATCCTTGTGCTGAACGCCTTCCATGAATCATCAGATGCATTGATGAAATTTCCAGGCACCTTGGATGTCTGATAAAGAGCAATAAGGAAGACATGACAGTTATTCATTAACTCCAACAGACTTTACACCCACCCGTTTGTCCTGCAATAAGAAGCCGAGTCTGTGTGGTTTAAGTACATTTACGCAGAGGTAAGATGAATTTACTGTATTTATTTCATGATTTACACATTTATGTACCTCTGAATGTCTGAGACTTGTCTTTACGGTAGCCTGCAGGGTTCAGTTTGGCACCAGGCGTGTGAAAATGAGTGACATTTCGGATGATGATAATGAGATCTCCTTTCCAGTGAAGGTGAAAATACTGATTCATGACTGTCAGAAATCTCATTCTTTTCTTATTGTGACGTGTCATGATATTCAACCTAGTTTCAAACACACATGTTCCCTTTTGCTTCATGTGTATTTCTTTCTTTAAACTATAGTTTCTTGGCCGGGTCGAGGTGGTCCGCCCTGATGGACTACAGGTCCTGTCTGAAGCAGCTCAGGGCCTAAAGGTCAGCAGCTACCACTCCCACCCTGTCTTAGTTGCTGTTATTCCCCCCCATGGGGAAACAGTCTTTCCCTTTATATCATGTCCGTACTGATGTTCATGTAGCTCTTCCAATGTGGCAGCCAAAGCCATTGTTGTTGGTTTTGTGTGTGTGTGTGTGTGTGTGTGTGTGTGTGTGTGTGTGTGTGTGTGTGTGTGTGTGCGCACAAGACAAACTGGCACAGTGCAATGTGGATTTCTCAATGTGTTGTGTTTTTCCTGCAAGAATATTTTGAAAGCTATGATTTCAAAATAAAAAAAAATGTTGACTTGCTTGCTTGGATATTTCTGCACTGTGAGAAGACTTGTATTGTTGTGGGAGAGTTTGTATCCACTGTGTGAGCTCTATTTGAACTTGTTAAAGGGACAGTTTACCCCAGAATCAAAAATACATATTTTATCTCTTACCTGTAGCACCAGAAATCATGACCCGGTTACTCAAGATAATCCACAGACCTTGTTGTGAGCAGTTTCATATAGGAACTATTTTCTTACTAACGAACTACACCCACCAACCGTTTCACTGCACAGGAGGAAGTGTGCATCTACTGCTAGCTCACCTAGCTCCACTGAGCTAGCTAACGTTACAGCTCAGCTGAGGAGGACGCCATTAATATTAACATCTCATGCTGTCATGAGCATGAGCCTGTAATCCATGAGTAGATGCACGCTTCCTTCTGCGCAGTGACAAGGTTGGCAGACAGAAAATAGTTCCTACATGAAACTTCTTCCAACAAAGTCTGTGGATTATCTTGAGTAACCAGGTCATGATTTCTAGAAAGAGACATCGCTGTTGAGTTTTTCAAATGTATTTTTTTGGTGCTTTGAGCACCACAAGCTGAGTGCCATCTAGTTCCATTATATTCAAGAGAAGGCAGACATCTCTACGCCCGATATCTCCAACACTCAGCAGCTCACACCAAAACAATCTAGACTAATAAATAGCACTACAGGTATGAGGAAAAATATGTATGTTTTGATTTCAGGATGAACTCTCCCTTTAACTCAATATGTTGGCTTTAAAGATGTAGTAACAAACATGATGTAATCCAGCCCCTCTTCTTCCTAGACATCAGATAAATATTCCTCAGAGAAGGCAGCAAAGAAGAGCAAGGTCCACCTCTTCCTGTCACTGAGTGGGATAGACATTTTGGAAAACAAAACTAAGGTGTGTGACAAAAGCGTACAGTCCAAGGATGCATATGGTTCGATTATTTGATGTCTTTTGCCTTGAATTGTTACTCTTTATCTTCTCGTTGTCTTTCCGACCCTCAGTTTTTGTTGTACTCGTGCCCTCTGTCCACCATTTCCTTCTGTGCCGTCCTGCCATCTTCACCCAAAGTCTTTGGATTTGTGGCGAGACACCCTGCAGCAGACATGAACCACTGTTATCTGTTCCAAAGCAAGAAGTTTGTGAGTATTCAACAGCTAAGCATTTCCAAAGGAACATATTAACGGTTTGTTTTTTTTATTTGAGCAGGAGATCACTAATATTAATATTGGTGATATGATTTTTCAGTCTCACGTGCTGGTCTCAGTTATCGGGGATACCTTCCAGGCTTCAAAAAAAGAGGAGAGCATCAGGGGAGGACGAGACCTGATAGTGGAGGCCCTCAGACACAAGGTTACAACTGTGCATTTTTCACTGTCAGGGCTGGGGTCACTTTTTTCTCTTCAGTTCAGGTGTTTCACTTTATTTTGTCATAGTGCAGAACTTATATTAATCTCTTGCAAGTAGGTTCTTAGTTTAGCTTCATGGGGAGCTTAATTCATAGGGAACTGATACCAACTCTCATTAGCTATAAATATTTATGTTCAGTCGTGCATTTTTTAACACTTACCTAATCTTTTTCTTTTTTTTCCAGAATAAAATGCTGCAAAGAGAAAATGCTGAGCTGAGGAAGCTGCTTGCAGGACAGACTGCTGGCAACCCCTTCTGATATATACTATTGCTCTTATACACACACACACACACACACACACACAGACTTACCACAACACTTGTAACACATGAACTACTGACCCTGTTATACACTGTTAACCCTCAGGAAAACCTTCCAATAAAATGGTGGAACACAGAAAATGAAGATAAGAGTGGAGGAATTATATGAATGACTGCTGGAGGTGAAAAACACTGTCGATAATAATAATCTTGATAATAAAACAGTCTGATGTTGTGTTATTGCCCCTTTTCATGTTAAATCAACTGTAGGTGCGTTCGCTGTACACACCAGCAGAGGGCAGCAGTAAGCAGCCAAGAACTAGGTGGGTGCGTTCAGCTGCTGCCTTCACAGTGTCGGAAATCTTAAAAGTACTTTCATAAAGAACCCAAGGAAGTCAAATACTACAGAGGAAGATGAAATTAGATATGACAGCAGACTCTTGCTGTGTGACTTGTACTGACTCATGACTAAGAATGTATTTAGTGTCAGTGACAACAACTAGACAATAAATCATACTTGCATACCTGGCTTCTTGTATTTCATTGCTCGACTTCTGAAATATGTTAACACACCTGAAGCTAAATACACCACTTGGATGCAGCAAGGAGTCATATTGAATTATTGGATATTGGATTGGGGAATTCGTCGAAGGCATCAGCTTGTCAGCTGTCTGAGGGGGTTAGAGATAAGTCATCCAACAACAGGTCAATATGACGGGAGAAGCAAAGGACATAACAACAAGTTTTGGAACAAGTAGGCTACATTTCTTTTTTATTATAGGAACATCCAACAGGTCACTGCAGTCAGTGTCCTGAAGGAGAGACAGTGGAGCAGGCAGAAGGACAGAGGACTGACAAGTGATGAGAAGAGGCCAGAATGAAAAGTGTATCAGAGTGTGGAGGGCAGAAAGTGGTTAAAAAGTACACACTGTTCCATGACATACTACTTTCTCATAGGCTAACATGACACCCTAAACTTTGACCCTCTTCCTCATACACCCGTTACCATGGTGATAAAACAAAACAGCGTTCACCAAGCTCACCAGAGACTGAGGTCAACCTGGAGAGTTCTGCTGTTGTTTCTTTGCAAGGTATATAGTTTTAACTTTTAACTTGTAACTGCACACATTGATTCTAACATATAATCACAACAATGAAATTACGCATTTCTCTATTGTTGGTATTTTTATTGTCTTTTTATTGTTGGCAATAATCTTTATGATTATTTTGTTCACTTAAACAATTAATATTCACATGGGGCGGCAGTAGCTCAGTCCATAGGGACTTGGGTTGGGAACCGGAGGGTCGCCTGTTCAAGTCCCCGTCTGGACCAAAAACATGGCGCATGGACTGGTAGCTGGAGAGGTGCCAGTTCACCTCCTGGGCACTGCTGAGGTGCCCCTGAGCAAGGCACCGAACCCCCCAACTGCTCAGAGCGCCTGTCATGGGCAGCCCACTCTGACATCTCTCCACTTAGTGCATGCATAGGTCCTGTTTGTGCATGTGTGTGTCTTTCGGAATTGACAACAGAGTGAAAAATTGAATTTCCCCTCAGGGATTAATAAAGTATATCAAATTTAAAAAATTAAATTAAGTTACTATTCCAGTGGTCATCTGTCACTGGCACTTCTGAGAGCTGTCAGGGTAAGCCATTATTGTTTATCATAAACTGAATAAATCACCTTAAAGTGGAAATGTTTGTTTATTTTTAGTATTCCAAGAGTGAGGAAGAGGGTTACTTACAGAGGGGCTCCCCACAAACAAAACTTGATAAATGTTCTTTGATAAATAATTCTAAATAAAGAAACTATGATGAAATAAATAATATTATAATATTATTGTGCTACTTAATTAGTTTAAATTAGTATATTTTTAACATGTTGCAACTGTCCCTTTGGTTGGGATCAGTTGGAATGTCTGACGTCTTACATTCAAATAAATATTGTGAACAATAAGTGATATGTAATCATGTTTAAATGGTTTAATATCAGATAGATGCAAGTTTAATGTATAAAAATGTAGTTAGTCCAGACCAAATAGTCTCTGAGTGACTGAGAGAAATGCAAAGAGTGTTGCAACCGTCCCCAGTCTCCCCTATAACCTATAAGAAAGGAAGAAGTTACGCAGGGTCCTTGAATGCAACACAACATGAAGGTATAGCCTGCAGTGACAGAAGGCACACAGTGTGCGCTGGAGTAAATCCAACTTTATGATGGCGGCGTTTAGTTATTTTGGTGTAAAAGGTGAGTGAAGTTTGTGTAACTAAGCTAACTTTTGTTACAGACGGCTGCAGTCACTGTGAACTAGCAGCTAACATGTAGCACACCTCTGTTAGCAAACAAGCTAGCTCCGGGACGCCACGCCTGAACAACACGGAATTCTGCCAACGTTACATTTTGACTCTGTCAGCTGATTTAACAAAGTTGGCCACAGTTATTACTGACACAGAGGCGTTCCGCTGACCTGTCCTGAGGCAGGCTGCTGGCACATGTCGTGGCTGACTGGTTTGTTCTCTCCCTCCTGCAGACGGGCAGTAGTCGGTGGGAAACTCTGGCTTGACCATCCCGACGTGAGTTGAGCCATCATGGGGACACGGTGGTCTCGTAGCGAGAGCAGCCTGTCGCTGCTCCCGGAGAGGCAGAGCTCTGTGCGGCGGGGAGAGGACAGAGACACCGATAACGAGTCTCTGGATGGGCACGTCAGGCGGGAGGACATAGCTCAGTTCCCCTACGTGGAGTTCACCGGCAGGGACAGCATAACGTGTCCGACATGCCAAGGCTCGGGGCGGATACCCTCAGGTGAGTGGCGTTAATACTTAAAGGGACAGTTCACCTGAAAATATAAAAATACACATTAGTCCTCTTACCCTTAGTGGTATTTATCTGTCTAGAAAGTTTTGGTGTGAGTTGCCGAGTTCTGGAGATATCGGCCATAGAGATGTCTGCCTTCTCTCCAATATAATGAAACTATATGGCACTCAGCTTGTGGTGCTCAAACAGCTGAAAAATTACATTAGGAAAAAAAACACAACATCAATGTCTCTTCCCAGAAATCATGACCTGGTTACTCAAGATAATACATAGACCTTGTTGTGAGCAGTTTCACTCAGGAACTTTTTTTTCTACCTAAGTAAACCCGCCAATTGAATCACTGGGCAAAAGGAAGCGTGCATCTACTCATTGATGTGATGCTCATGCTCTTGACATCACAGTATGTAAATATTAGTGGCATTCTCCTTGACTGAGCTGTGACAAGGATACTCTATAACAGAGGATACCCCATTACTGTGCCAATGGAAGCAAAGGGTATACTACTACTTTACTTCCTGTCTCCTAAGTGGGTGGGGTTGTCTCTTTGCTGCAAACTCCCACCTCCTTTGGAAGTGTAGTAAATGTTGGGTAGATGGATGAAATCAGATTCAAAACAACACAACACTATACAGTACAAATTCAATGTTTGATGCTTATTTTGCTGCTTGTTTTTATCTGCCAGTCTGATATCAGCGTCACTTGTCACCTGGGGTTTCATTAATAAAAGAATGTATAGGATACATACTAAAAATGTACTTACAGACAAAATCCAAAAAAGGCTTGTGCCAAAAAGATATGAGTTTCTACAATCAGGCTTCCTCCTCACCATCTGTGTCGCCAATTTCCTGTTTCCAAAATGTTGTAGGCATAGGTCAAGTGGTGTATCCCTGTTTTAGGCCTTGTTTTGTGCGTACACAATGTTTTTAAATGAGACCCCAGATCTTTTGAGAGTATTTTGCTAAAGCAGAGACATGTCTCCCTACAAAGTTAATTTTCTCCTGATTTGTTTATCTGAAATGCGATTTCAGTGTCTGGATGTCTAGAAGGGGTGGGGCTTGTGAAAAATGGGTCCAATATTTACTTCAGTGACAATGGAGCGAAGGGAACGGTCACAATATGTACTCAAGTTCACTTCTCCCATTATAATGAATGGACTCAGGACCGCTGCTAGTCTCCTAAAGGGGCAGGACAGTGGTGAAACTCGTGTGACACAGACAGGAAATAAATCTAAAGTGGGCCATTTTGGTTCATCAGCAGTCTCTGGCTGTATCGTTAGCTAGCTCAGTGGTGCTAGGTGAGCTAGGAGTGGAAGCACAGTTTGCGGTGATTCTGTGCGGTGATTGGTTGGCGGGTATTGTTTAGCAGAAAATAAATAGTTCCTACATGAAACTGCTCACAACAATGTCTGTAGATGATCTTGAATATCTGAGTCATGATCTCTGGAAAGAGACATTGCTTTTGAGTTTTTCAAATGTATTTTGTCAGCCCATTTAGTTGCATTATATTGGAGAGAAGGCAGACATTTCTATGGCTGATATCTCCAACACTCGACAACTCACACCAAAACAATCTAGATTGATAAATAACACTATGGGTGAGAGGAGAAATATGTATTGTTAATTTTTGGGTGAACTGTCCCTGTAACTTACTGAAGATGGACTCTGTCCTGGTAAAAAGTTTGGAAAATGAACTAAGACAAAGCCCTAAAGGGTATTTAATGTTGTCACAGTTTGAGTAAATGTAATTTCCTTTTCAATTTCTGGTCTTACAATTCAGTCTCAGATGTGTTGAAACTTTTTTAGTTCTGCAGTTTGTGTGCATTAGCTCCTCATGCATGCAGTGACATTATATCCAAATGCCTCATACAGTAAATAGCACCAGATAAATGTCCGCATGTTTCTGTGTTGTGAAACGGATATTGAAGAGCCTCAAGCGATGTTGCTTAGTGAAACTGATGAGCAAACAAAAACTTCTTCAAGCATAGCCTTACGTGTGTTGTGTTTTTTTTAAGATAAGGAAGAGGCTGTCATTATGCAATTTCAGAGGTTTTGCCGTCTAAAAATACATGTCATGGGGAAACACTGATCAATAGGTTAAAAGGCTTGTTATCGCTTCCCTGATAGATCAAGTGAATGAACTGGTTGCATTGATCCCATACAGCGACCAAAGGCTGCGCCCCCAAAGAACGTAAGTAACCAAAATTAGTGTGCCTGAAAAGATTGTATTTCTGTGTCCACTTTACATTTATTTTTGTTCCACTAATGCCATTCAAAAAATGGATCCAGGTGTGAACAAGCGTTGGTGTGTATGTATTGTGCACACAGAGAGTACATTTATTTTTTGTATCGTAGGAAGCTGTATGTGGTCCTGTCAGTTGTGTTGTGCCTCCTGGCGTCTTCGCTTGTGGCCTTCTTCCTCTTCCCTCGCTCCGTGATTGTGGTGGATGATGGGATACACTCGGTGACGGTGCGCTTTGACCACACCAACACGAAGGTTCAAATGAACATGACGGTAGGTTTAATCTCACTTCATGAAAATTGTAGTTTTTATGCTGAATTTTAACCTGTAATCCAAGACAGTGTTACTGCAGTATCCTTTTGTGGATTTTCCCTCTTGTTTATTTCCCTGTGTACTTTCTCCTATTACTTTCTATTTGCCAGAGCACTCTGAACCTCAGCAACCCAAACTTCTTCTCCGTGCTGGTGCAGAGTGTGAACTGCCAGGTCCTTTACATGAAGACGGTGATCGGCACTCAGCAGCTAAACAACGTCACCAACATCCTGCCGCTGAGTCAGAGACAGGTAAAGCAGAAACAGACATCACATTTCAGTAAAAAACACAACCTGCAGACAATGTGAGTCATGTAAGAGGCTTATATATATTTTAAAATGCAATGTTTGTTTTATATCTTAGTAGATATAGTTTTGTGTACATAATAAACACCATCACTGGTTGGGCCACTGCATCCTGGTACAAAGTTCAGTACGCAAACAAAGCTGTCATCACTGTAAATGTGATGTGGGAGTACCTGCTTCAGGATGTGGTCTCTGCTTGATAAACTGTTATGCATACAAGCTCGTGACTTTACTGCACAAACTCCTGCTTAAGGGTTTAATACGTGGAGACAATAGTGCAAGAACAACACACACTGTCAGCGACTGTACACTGAAATAATAAGGCTAATGTTAATCTGTTACTAACAATGACCTAATCTCACCACAAACAGTTTTACACAGTATTTGCTGTGTAGCCAAAGCCTGTTGTATCTTGTTCCTCCACACTGTTGATTACAATGAACATCCGCATCCTCATCAGCTCTAGATATCAACATGTTGAGCTCTGATGTTGAATAAAGTATCTGTCTCCTGCAGGTGAACTACACAGTCAGTGTGGAGATTGGAAGCAGTGCACCCTACGTCTAGTAAGTGTCTCTGCCTCAACTCATCTGAAACTGTCCAAACAGCTTGTCAGTGTCATGTAGAAATGTAACATTTTTTCGCCATAAAGTCTGCTTTGAGCAGTAAGGTCTCATTGGCCTAAAGGGGTACTCTGAGGTTTTAAATGTAGACTTCCATAAAGAAGGGAGACTTGGCCAACTAGCCTGTCCTGTCGGTCTGTGAGTTTCCCTTTTTAAATGACAAATACAGACTGTTGCCGCCTGCTGCTATGGAGAGCTATTTCCTCTCATGCAAGTGCAGAACATACGTGCTGATTGGCCGTTGGCTGTAGTCCTTGTGATGTTTATGTGTAACCCTTAGCCGAGACACAGGCGATGTGAGGAGAAGGAACAGTTAGTTTTGGTTGCTGCTAGTTCGGTTTGATGTCTTGGCCTTAAGTACTACGTATGGGTCAAGTTCCACACCAGATCCTACATTTCTTATTATGCAACACAATAGCATCTTTTGTAGAAACGCCTACCCATTTGTACAAGATGGGCGAACTGAATTTGATGCGACAAGTGTGTGGAATGCCCCTTTAACTCTATGGCAATAAAGCTGCATTTGAATGACTCAGAGAAAATGAGTGGAATAATGATCCAGCTCTGTATTCCAGTTTAACAATCTAACCCTTTTCTTTTTCAGTGCCTTCTGCACCATGCCCAGCATTAAGGTCCACAACATTGTTGTATATATGCAGTAAGTATCTCTTTACCTACCTCAAAAACATTGCGAAAAATGCTCATTAAAATCTCCCAGAGCCTAAAAAGACATCTTTAAATTGCCAACCAACAGTCCAAAACCCAATGATTCTTCATTTATTGCCATAAATAACAAAGAAAAGCAGCAAATTCTCACAATTAAGGAGCTGGAACCAGCAGGTGCTTGACATTTGTGCTTGGAAAATGACTGCAACAATTCATAAATGATCAGAATAGGTAGTAATTATTTTTCTTTTGACAGAATTAATTAATTGTCTAATTGTTGCAGCACTAAGATCCTGTACTTAAGTAAAAATACTGATACAAAAGTGTTAAATACCCCATTACAAGCACAGAACAACTGGCAGCAAAATACTGTATACTTAAAGCAGTAAAAGTAAAAGTTCAATACTTGTTGACTACTTTAAAAAGTTAGGGGCTATTTAATGATGAAAAACTTCAACCTGTTTTGAATTTAGATGAACCTATCTTAAAATATTGTAGACAACAATATATTTTTAAATGTAGAAAAGTGATAGAATATGGCAGGTCACAGTGCCAGAATAATGAAAAAGTTGTTTTCAAACAGTCGATCACACATTTTGTACCCTTTATATTAAAAGAAATCTTAAAGGACTCAATTCCAGATTAAAAAAAAAAAAAAAGATACAAAACTCCGCATCCTACATTTTAGGAGCAATATTTTTCAGAAGAAAATTATTTGCAAAATCTGCAATGTTCCTAAAGCAGTCAGATAAATATAGTGGAGTAAACACACAATATTCCTCTAAAATGTACTACAATAGAAGTGCTTAAGTAAAAAAACATGTTCTTCAAAAATGTGTTTAGGTACAATACTTGAGTAATTGTACTTCGTTACTCTCCACTACCGCACTGTCATAACCTTTTGCTTATCAGCCTACAGTCATGATGCAGCTGTGTTTATCATGCAAAGTAACAGGGAGAGATGATGTTGCCACATAAGCCACTTCCGCAGGGTTATTGCCTCTGATAGTTACATAAACACTTAACAGACTTATTATTGTGGCTTTGTAGTTCAAGTTCAGACATAATAACCATAATTTCATCTTCTGTAAATGACCTGAAGCATTCTCTCTGCTGGTGCACTCTTCCCTGATCATGCATCCTGTCTGGAGCTAATTTATTGTGAGAAATATAAATTGATAAAGTTCTTGCTTGTTTTCAGAACCTCGGTGAAAACCTCATACATGGTGCGAACATCCCAGAACAGCCTGGAGGCCTATCGCTACATAGACTGTGGCTCCAACAGCACACGGCACCTCTCCTCTGCCCATCACAGCACCGCTCTGCTGTGAGAGGAACACACCACTTCTCTGGACGAGGTGACGGAGATGTCAGCGCACACTCCAGGATTTTGCCGACATGACCACCAGCAAAATACCAAATGGTGCTTTCCTGTAAGCTGACACAGAACAGGGAACATACTTAGCTGTTCACTCGTGCCTTTGGATGACGAAGCTGGAGAACAGACAGGAAAAAGGCAACAGCTATTTTTTTTTAACTGCACATTGGTCTTTATTGGCAGCAGATAAAGGTTTTGTTGCAGTTGTTGTTGTGCAGAGAATTTGTTGCCTGAGCAGCCACTTATGGTTTGTACTTTGGGCCTGATGATAGCCTCAACTCATCACGACTAAAATCCAAGTCTAAAAAGGCAGTCTTGCTATGTCAAACTTGCTGACAGAACGAGTCACATGTTCTACTGGTGAGAACGGAGTGACAAATTAAATGAGTCATTCCCAACGAGCGCTCGGCGGCTCCAGATTTCGGACTCGAGACAAATGTCAGAGAAGGCTTTTCTCTGTGAGGGGAATGGCCGACATTCCAAGCTCACAATGACAGCGACGTGCCAGAGCAGCGATAGCATTCTATTTTGCTCTCGCTTTAATTAACGCTGCAGAGCTCTGTCTGTGTCAACTGCTGATGTAACATCAGGCGAGCTTTCTTCAGCATTCTTCAGCGTAGCTTGAATGACTTTTGGTTTTGTAACACTGTGTCGGACTGAAGGCAGCTGACTTCACGAAAAGGAGAAGTGAAGTAGCTGGCATGCTGTTTTCTATTTTGAGGGATAATTTAACGAGTGTTTTTGCACCTTGAAACTAGGACAAACTGTTGAACATATTGCTTTTTCCTGTGTTATTTAACTGTTGCTGAAGTTGGGAATGGCATTGACACGTTTAACATGTCGCAGATGTTTTAAATGAACCGATAAGTTATTTTTGGTAGCTCTCATCGCAACAAGACTAAGCACACTGATTTTAGATTCAGGGTATTTCATCCAAAGAAGTGTCATAAAGAGGAATACTGTTCTCAGACCAGGGTTTCTTCAAGTATCAGTAAAGCTCATGGGTTGATATTAACTAGGTCACTGTGGAGTTAGTTACAGAGTCAGTCAGGTCCAAAGGTCTGTATTGTTCACACTCCTGGCTGAGACACTGAAAGAGAAATGTAATAAGTGCTGTTAAACATCTGTATGCACCATCCTGTCCACTGGGGCCTTAAAAATCCAGATGTGCAACAGCAAACAGCATTTAAATATCATGTGTGTTTGTCAGACTGTAGTAGACCTACACTGTGACTTCCTCTGCCTTATCCTTCATCTGTGTGTTTTAATCAGCTCCTCCCCCATCTGTTCTCTACAGACGTGTGTGATAAGGTTGATTTCACATTTCACTTCATTTTTAAAGGGACAGTTGTTTGTAAATTTTGAATGAAAGGTTTTACTAGTTTGGGTTTTTTTTTAAATTCAGTATATATTGTCTTGCTAAACGAAATATTAAAGGGACGTGTGATTAAATAAAACTAATTATGAACCAGTATATTTTGTTTCAGAGTCTTCTTATGCCTCAGGGCTGACGAAACTGTGACAATGGGGCATTATGTTTTTTAGGGCGTCCACCTATCAGTCCCATTTCAGTGCTCCTTGAGGACATTTTTCTTCAGATTTGTCATAAATATCCACTCTGCAATGAATTAGAATTTGGTTGTTAAAATTCACTGTGACCTCACATTCATCCCATTCTTGTGAAGGCTTTATCTCAGGAACAGCTTGAGGAAATGCATTCAAATTTGGCACAAATGCAGTTTCTTTCTATGTTGTACAGACCGCAACACTCATTCACTCGTTTACTGAGTGTGTGTGTGTGTGTACTGAAAAACTGCACCATACTTTAATCCTTGTAATAATGAATATGGTTCAAACCTGGGGCCGATGATAGTTGTTCCTGTCAATCGTACAGAGTGAATGGAAGCTTCAGAAACTCTGATTTGTGATATGCAGTGATATTCACTAAAATGCAATTTATGTGTTTAATTGCAATGAAGAGTTTTGTCAAAAAACAGAAGAGTTGATTATTCTAAAAAGGAAAAAATATGATTTATCTATGGATAAGATGTTTCATAACAAATCTATTTCTTTTGAATTGATTTTGATCAGAGGAATTACCCACAATGCAAAGGTTAAAATGGCAATGATGTAATTCCCTGTTGTAAACTAGAATTATTGCCTTGCGGTTGTATGCCAGTCAAGTTTCAGTTACAGTTTGTATCCATGTTAATTCAGACTTACATGTAACCATGACAGCAAACAATAATTTAAATAAAGATGATGAAAGCCATGTATTCTAAAGTGTGGATGCTTCACACACATCTTCTTCCAGCAGCAAAGGCAATCTATACAATGAGCACAGTTTCAAGTTTGGCACTCAAGATTAGTGTCACCAATTCAGTACCTGACCAAATGTCTCCCCTTTTGTTCGTGAGATATGACGTTGAATAATGGCCAGAAAAATGTTTTTGCAAAGATTATGATGTCACACTAAAGTTTGACCTTTGACCTTTTGGACATATAATGGCATCACTGCATCATTTTATTCTGTGAGGTGTTTGTGTGAAATTTGTCATAGTTTGTCATATGAATTCCTGAGTTATGGCCAAAATCTCTAGTGACATTTTGGACGTTTGTGCAAAATTGGAGGATATTTCCTCATGGCGTTCTTGAGATATCATGTTCACGAGACTGAGATGGATGCGAGGTCACAGTCCCCTTGACTTTTGACCCTTGACTACCAAAATCTAAATAGGTCATCATTGAGTCCAAGGGGACATTTGTGCCAAATTTGAAGAGATTCCCTCACGGTATTCTTGAGCTACTGGGTTCATGAGAATGGAATGTAAATAATGCCTCCACAGCTATCACTGGCACGACGGCATAAAAAATACTTTTTTTTCAGTATAAAGACTGGGTGGGGGGAAAAAAAATCAATACTTGCATCGCAGTTCTCTCTTGAAAGTTTGTAGAAAAGTCAACAATGAGAAATGTAAAACCCAATTCTTAACATTATGATTTTCTGTAACAAGACTGGGCTTTATGTTCCCTTTGGCTTTTATTTGACCATGAGGCGATCTGAAGAGAGATAAGAAGTGGACGCTCCTTTGTCAGCAAAATGACCTAACTGCATCCCCCTTGTTAACCTTCCATCCCTCTCCATCTCTCAGTTCCAGACCCAGACGCTGTCCTATCCAGACCCAGACCTATCATCAATAAACCACTGAGAATTATTTAATATTAACAGAGATTTTCTTTTTGAATCAGCGCATCTTTGGAACACTGTTTAAGCAACTACGAAACTCACAGACCAGTTGCAGGTGTTAAATCATCTTTCGTGATTCTTCTTAGCCAGTCAAATCTGTGCATTCTGATAAGCGTTTTGTCTCAAGTGAGTGAGATACAGAGCCTTAGTAGTAGAGCAGGTGCCCCATGTACAAGGCTGTTGCCGCAGCGGCCCGGGTTCGACTCCAGCCTGCGGCCCCCTTCACGCTCATCTGTCCTATCAATTAAAGGCTTAAAAATGCCCAAAAAATATCTTTAAAAAAAAGTGAGTGAGATACACACACACACACACACACACACACACACACACACACACACAGAGTAAAGACGAGAGACAACAGTCAAAGAAGAGTCGAAGAGTCAGAAAAGTAATTTTACATGGCATGTTCTACAAATCCCATGGGCAGTTCAAATCCAGTTGAGCAAACATACCTACTCAAATCCACACTGAGGATGGTCACAGATAATGGTTCATCCCTCATGTTAGAAATTAAAAAATTACCTACTGAGGTCAGGCAAGCACCCAAAAGTAACAAAAATGAAGGCTACCACTGATGTCTCTCTTCAATATTTTGACCGTTAGGTACAAACAACTACTTTCTTTAGATTGCACAGTTACACACTGTTTATGTCTTCATCTTGCTTTTGTTGGCCGCATTAAACCTCTCCCCTAGATGCCTATGAACTTTTCATTTTCCACTGTCAGTGTCAACATTGAAATTAGAATCAATCAATAATCCACTCTATGTTGTAAACAAGAAGTCTTAACAGAATAAGCAACACAATAAATTCCCACAATGAACTGCCGTATCTTACACTCTTACCCAGTAGTTAGAGCTCAGCTCTGTTTAATAAACACCTCAGTGCTTTGTGTAAGAAACAATATGCAGAATAACCAGAACAAACAGTTCTAGGTGTCACCATGGAAGCCCCACCCCTGTTTTCAGTGTCTGGTAGATTGGGAATGAAATGATCCAGATTCTTAGTCTGGTTAGATATTAAAGTATTCAGTCTGAGTAAACCATTAACACTGGCTAGTCTCCTATTTATTTTGAATTGGAAAGAATTAGAGATTACAGGTGGTAATTTAATTGTTAAATCGACTAAAGCATCAGGATATGATTAGGAAATGGGAATAAAAGAACTGATGTTTTATCACCAATCACTCAAATACAAAAAAAAAAAAAATCCTCCAGAGATTTCTATGCAGAAAAATGCAGCTATTACAATTTTGAAAAACTTATTTGAAAGAGACAGTATGATGTCATTTGACCAACTAATTGAAACATAAACTACCTAAAACACATTTTTTTAGGTTCCAAAAAGTTAAAAGGTTTTTACAGTTTAATAAAAGGCAAAGCAATAAGTTTACAGTAAGGCGATGTTATGACACCCTGTACAAGTCCAGCAAAGTGAACTGTGCAATCTTACAAACATGGGCTCAGGACATTGGGGTGCAGATCATAGATGAAGCTACAAGGATAGATGTTTAATAATAATAATAATAATAATAATAATAATAATAATACATTTTATTTGTATAGCGCTTTTTAAAACACTCAAAGACACTTTACAAAAAACAGAAAGAACAAATTAAAAACAACAACATAAGAGCAGTAAAACACAGTTTAGAGCAAGTATGGGTATTGAATGCAAGCCTGAACAGGTGGGTTTTGAGCAAAGATTTGAAGGAGTTGAAAACAGTTAGGGATGTGTTGGGGGAGAGAGTATCAGAGGGAGGGGGCAGCAGTGGAGAAGGCTGTATCCCCTCAGGTTTTGTGCTTGGTCCTGTGTGGTAGAGAGAGGAGATTTGCATCAGAGGAGCGGAGACTGCAGAGGGGGTGTGACGGTGCAACAGGTCAGTGAGGTAAGATGGGGACTGGTTATGGAGGGCTTTGAAGGTGTGGAAAGGACTAAAGAGTATAAATAAAGAAAGAGAAATGCTAATGAAAATCAGAGACAAGTAGCCTGAAAGTAAAATTGAGATATGAACAAATGTGAAAATATAGGCCTAACTGAATAGTGCCAGTCTTTCTGTCTCTGTCACTCGCACGCGCGTTGTTTCTATGACATCAGATGTCATAGAAACAGAACGGTGACCCGGCCGAGGTCACGTTTATAAGGCCTTCAGATCATTGTGATCTCTCACTTTGCACTTGGATTTGGACCAGAACCAACCTGTGGAAAGATTACACTCTGAGATTTGAGCAGAAAGCAGAAGTTTTTGGAAAACACTTTTCAACCTTTCGGACCACTCAACTTTGTGGAAAACCCGAAGATGGCCCCCAGGGACTTACAGCTACCAGGTAAGACAACTTGTAGATTTATTTTAGCATTTTACTGGTTGACACGACCTCTGAAATTGTTAAAGGGTTTATCAGTGAAGAAATTAGTGTCAGTGTTTGGGTTTAAAAGTTGAACAGTTCACAGCATGTTATTAGGTCCGTCAGAAACTCCAGATTTGGTGAAAACAGACACTAATTTGTACTGATCACATTCTAGTTATCACATTAATGCACGGTTTGTCGAGTAAGTTGATGTTTTTGAGGGACAGGATGTGTTAAATCTACAGGGACAGGTGCGGAATGTGTTAATAATTAATGTAGTGATTTGAAAACACTGCTTATTTGAGGGTATCAAAATATCAACATTTGACAATGTGTGATCAGTTCTACTACTAAAAAAGATGGCGACCGGGTCGAATTTTAAAAAATATAAAAAAATGTTATCATGTTGTGCGCCATGGCAACGATGGCACTATTAGGAGCGAACGTGAGGACGTGAGGACGCACAGGTGTAATCAGACCAGGGCACGGTGTCCTGAGTTCGTTTGTTTTGATTGTTGAAGCATTTTGTATCTGGTTCTCTTAGTGTCAAAGTAGGCTATATCATATTAAATACACATATTTTCATTATTTAATATTGAAATGCGCTTCGCTCGTTAGTATGGTATTGTGTTTGAAACTTGTAGTTGGGTCTGCACAGAGCTCACTGAGGTATTTTTTGGATTTATGTAGCCATGGTGCACTGTACGTGATGACGCATGTAGTGTGACGCATGTGAAATACATTTGCGCTGTTTATTGCAAACCATGGGGCGTTTTGTCATCACTGAAGTGATGTGGATTGATCACATTGTTGCTGCAGCTTTATTTGATGCTATATAATGCAGCATTAATTGATTGTCATGCTGTCATCTGTTCAAACTGGAGGCTGAGCTGCACAGTATTTGATATTACTGTTAGAAGTGCAATGCAATGCAACCATGCCAAGTGTCTTTTCTTTAAGCGGATTTATGGTTGTGCATAGACCATACGCGCCATGACCCATGCCGTTGTGAGCATTTTTACTTCTGCAGTGGTGTGTCTGTGTCACTCTGCAGTTACACCTCCAAAACACTAGTCAGCGGTGGAGGTTTCTGTGAAGTGCTGTAAAGTTTAGATGATTTAGAACACATTAAATATGGCTTAATAGAGACGATTTGAAAAACAAGTACACAAATCAGCTTCACTATAACTTGAAGCATTCACAGACAAACACTTGTCTTTATCTGGACACATTTTCCCCACAAATAGCATGCTAACGTACTAGCACAAGTCTATGGCATTTTACATTGTATAGATTAGCCTGGTGGCCGGCAATGTTTTCCTCTTTCATATAATGCCAGGGACGACAGCAACATTTAACAAAGGTGACGACACACAACTTGGCTCCATTACAACTCAAAAGATTTACCGACAAAACAACTGTCATACTAAACAGGTTTTCCAAAACAAATACAAAATGCTAACGTTATTAGCACAAGCCTTTGCCATTTTACATTGTATAAATTAGCCTAGTGACAAGTGGAGATTTCCTCTGCTCATATGAAACCTATAAATCCCGAAGTATAAATCCCTGAAGGATAAGTCACACACAAGACTTAAAATGCTATTTTAGTGGAGGCTTTACTTTCTTCACGATTTATAGTTTCTTATCTGTGAAATAAGAGTAAATACAAGCTTTGTTTCCACTGAGGGAAATGGTTTCAGTATACAGAAACAGACAGGAGGTCTGCGTCAGTTAGGTTTTTTGTACATGCAAAGTTTGTTGTCACACGTCATACAGGGGAGAAAATAGCCCAGCTAAGAGGCCAAGGCTAAGAATAAGAATAAGAATAAGAATAATCTTTATTGTCATTGCACAAAACAATGAAATTCTGTTGGAGCAGTCCTCCAGCTGCCCAGGCTTATAAATATAAAGATAAAAATAAGTAAAAACAAAGAGACATATACAGGAGGGCACAATATCAAGAATATAAAATATAAAACTTGTGCAAGAAAAGTCCAAGTCCTTAAAGTGCCATTAGTACTGTGTGTATGTCTGTGTGTGTGTGTGTGTGTGTGTATTGATGTGAAGAAAGGGAAGAGGGCAATGGGGGCTCCTGGGGTGTGTGAGAGAGCGGGGAGAGGGGTAGAGTTCAGGATTTATTTATACTGGGGTGCAAATAGTCACTCCGATATTATAATTTGAGTATTTGATTTTCTCCCCGCCTCAGATGGTGTGTCCGTTGTCGTCGAGCGCCCGGCAGATGGCTTCCCTGAAGTCATCTGGATCTTCAACGATGATGATGATGAAGGTGAGTTTCAGGTAGGTGATGTACGGTTAGATGCCTTCATTCCCCTAGTTTCCTCTGATGAAGAGGATGAGGCTGAGGCTGAAGAGGACAACGATGAAGACACTGACATTGAAGACACTGACGAGGAAGACTTTGACGATGAGGACTGGAGAGCCCTGGAGAGTGAAGAAGATTCCGGGTACGGGTCCATGAGCGAGGAGGAAGAGGAGGACGTAGAGGATGAAGAGGAGCTTCCTGCACAGCCAGTGGAGCGTCCTGAAGATCTGCCACCAGCCTCTCCTCGGTCTGAAGACTCTGCTTCCCCAACCTCCGGCCTCAGCTCATCCTCCAAGAGAAGCAGGGAGGACAGCGACACACTTCAGGTAAGTGTGAAGAGGCAAAGGTGGATCTGTGAGGACTGCGACTGTGAGCCAAGACCCTCCACTTCAGGCCTCAGCTCTGCCACAAAGAGAAGCAGGGAGGACAGCGATACACCTCAGGTAAGTGGGAAGAGGCAGAGGAAGACCTGTGAGGACTGTGATGAAGAGCCAAGACCCTCCACTTCAGGCCACAGCTCCTCCACACACAGAAGCGGAGAAGAGGACTACAGGAACTCTGCACCCTCCACTTCCGGCTCCAGCTCCTCCATGCCCAGAAGATATTGGCCGAGTTCTTTCCAGTACCTGAGGAGGCCCGATGACAGCGACTCCGATGAAGACTGACGGCCCTGATTGGGAAACCTTTGTGTCTGGAAGGACTGATAAAGGCCCATGCAGCCTTTGCGTCTGGCAAGGCTAGCACCGCCCTCGGTAGCATCTTGCACCAGGGCTTTTTATTTACATTTTACTCTTTAATTATCGTTGATATTGCTGGATGCATTTACCAGTGATTGGGAAACCTTTGTGCCTGGTGTGTCTGGCGAGGCTAACACAGCCCTTGGTAGCGCCTTGCGCCAGAGCTGGTTAATTACATTTTACTTTTGAGTAATAGTTGATGGTGGTGGATGTGTTTACCAGTGATTGGGTAAAGCCCCATGCAGCCTTTCCGTCTGGCGAGGCTAACACAGCCCTCGGTAGCGTCTTGCACCAGGGCTTTTTATTTACATTTTACTTTTTCCATTATAGTTGATGACACTGGATGGGTGTTCCAATGCACTCAGAGAAGATTTACAAATTCAGGGACAAAACAACAACAAAAAAAGGCAAGGAACAAACAAGAGAACAAATAAGGGATGAGGAGAAGAAACTGTCAGCGATTTAATAAAAGCAGCGTTAAACAGGTGAGGCTTGAGTGATTTTTTTGAATATGGAGAGAGAGGGGGAGTCTTGGATGGATTTGGGGAGTGAGTTCCAGAGGATGGGAGCAGCGATGGAGAAGGCCCTGTCCCCCTCAGGATTTGTGCTTTGTTCCTGATGGAAGAGGAACAGGAGGTTGGCATCGGCAGAGCGGAGTGTGCCGTTGGAATGTGATAGTGGAGGAGCTCAGACAGCTATTTGTATGTAATAAGGAGAGTTTTGAAGTCCTGCAGCTGAGGAAGAGAGGGATGGACAGAGGCGGGCAATGTTCCTGAGGTGAAAGAAGGCTGATTTGGTAATGTGTTTGATGTGCCAGTTGAAGGTCAGGAATTAATTGAAAATGACGCTAAGATTTCAGATGTGAGTGAGGTGGATACTGTGGAGCCATCGATGTTGAGGGTGAAGTTATGGGTGGATTTGGTGAGTGCTTTTGGTCCAGTGATGATAATTTCAGATGGGTTGCAGTTTAATTGAAGGAAATTGGTTTGAAGCCAGGATTTTATTTCAGTGATGCAGTTTGTCAGGGTTGAGTGGGTGGCAGTGGAGATTGTCTTGGTGGAGATTAGGAGCTGGATATCATCACGATATCACGATGCAATGGAACTGGACACCATGACGGCGGATTATGTGACCAAGGGTGGAAAGGTACAGGATGAAGAGGAGGGGACCAAATTGAACCTTGGGGGACACCTTGAAGAAGGAGAGCAGTGGGGGATTTGCAGTTATTGATTGAGATGAACTGTCTGAGGATGGAGGGATTGATGGTGTCGAAGGCGGCACTGAGGTTGAGGAGGATGAGGATGTTGAGGTTTCTGACATCAGAGGAGAGAAAGAGGTCGTTTGTAATTTTAAGCAGGGCAATTTCAGTACTATGGTTTATCAAAATCAGGATTGGAATGTTTCATACATGTCATTGACAGAGAGGTGGTGTTTCAGTTGGGAGGTTACAGCACATTTCAGTAGTCTGGACAGAAAGGGTAGGTTGGAGATTGGCCTGAAGTTACTTGGGATGTCAGGGTTGAGTCCAGTTAAAAGGTGAAGCATGCTATTGTTATCTATTTTCCTTTATAAAGTATAGGTGGCTATACCAGAGAAAGGTGAGTCTATACTTCATGACAACATCGACACAAGTATTTCTGTCACTGACCAGTATAATAATATCACATTGTCTTTTTTGCCCACTCTGCTGCATTGTCCTGTGTTTTCAGGTGGAGGTGGATACAACAAACAGAGGGAAAGTAATTATTACTAACAGAAAGAAAAGTCTCCAAGTTTCTTTTACTTAGGCATTTATAGGTGTACCAGATCCCCCCCCCCCACACAAGATGCAACAGTGCGAAAGACCAAGACAGGACCAGATGAGAAGGATGGATGACTCCAGGAGCAGATGAGAAGGATGGACGACTCCAGGACCAGATGGAGAGTGATGGGCGTCTTTCATTCAGTGGGCTCAGTAAGTAATCCCCTCACTAAGACTACAAAAGTACCAGTGACATAAAGCGGTGCTGAGATAACGTTAACTATGTATATGTGAATTATTTTTATTACAGGAACCTTGTTGAATATTATTCATTGATTATAATATCATTCCATGTATAGTTGAGTTCAAAAGTCTTCATTACTTGTGTTTCTGTTTTATAAGACAGGAGGACTCCTCTGAGGTTTTGGTGCTCCTGGGGCAGCTGAGAGTGGACGTCAATCATCTCAGATAGACCCCACGCCACAGCAGACCACTGACCCACTCTCAGCACTCGAGTGAGTCCAGAATGTCCCTGCACCTCCACCTCAACCCAGGAGACCACCCTCTTCACCCACCAGACTCAACAAGTGTCCTGTCCCCACCAGCTCAGAGGATGCTGTCAGTGACTGCTCCCTCTGTACTGGTGGATTCATGACGCTCCTCACATGCACCTACAAACACACAGAAATAGCTATAATAATAAAAGTAATAATAATATTAATAGTAATAATAGCAATAGTAATATTGATAGTAATAATAATAACAGTTAAAATAGTAATAGTGATAATAATAATAACAGTTAAAATAGTAATAGTGATAATAATAATAATAATAATAATAATAATAGTAATATTAATAATAATAATAACAATAATTATAACAGTAATTATAGTAATAGTAATGATAATAATAGTAATATTACTACTAATAATATTAATATTAATAATAATAATAATAACAATAATTATAACAGTAATTATAATAATAGTAATGTTAATAGTAATAATAACAATAGCAATATTATAACAGTAATAATAGTAATATTAATAATAATAATAACAATAATTATAACAGTAATTATAGTAATAGTAATGATAATAATAGTAATATTACTACTAATAATATTAATATTAATAATAATAATAATAACAATAATTATAACAGTAATTATAATAATAGTAATGTTAATAGTAATAATAACAATAGCAATATTATAACAGTAATAATAGTAATATTAATAATAATAATAATAGCAATAATAATGACAGTAATAATAGAAATAGCAATAGTAATAATTATAATAGATATATTAATAATAATAATAATAATAGCAATAATAATAGGCCTACTCCTCCAAGAACCGTCACCTTATCGTGGTGGAGGAGTTTGAGTGCCCTAATGACCCTAGGAGCTATGCTGTTGGGGGCATTTTGCCCCTGGTAGGGTTTCCCATAGCAGATTGGTTCTGGGCGAAGGGTCAGACGAAGAACGGTTCAAAAGACCCTTCATGATGGATAACAATAGGAGAACGTGTACCCCGAGCGGAGGGTTATGGCATGGTCCTCCTAGCCCCATCGAACACTGACCTCCAGCTCTTGCTGGGACGGTTTGCAGCCGAGTGTGAAGCGGCTGGGATAAGATTGGGGCGGCGTCAGCAGTGATGCAGGCGCTTAACCGGTCCGTTGTGGTGAAGAGGGAGCTTAGCCAGAAAGCGAAGCTCTCGATTTAAGGCCCATTTATGCTCCCTTTATGTACCAAAATGTATACGTCCGTTTCAAACAATGTTACCATCACTACCCACATACTTCCATGCGCCCTTTATGTTGGCATGGATGTTAACCAATATATCCACCAGGATGCAGCCCAGCGTCAAAAGTTTATGACAACAACAAACTCAAAAACAAACATGGCGACTGTGGAGGAGATATTGATAATGTACCTCTCGCATAAAAGACAAAAACAGAGGCAGCGTTGTAGGAGGCGGTGGTCAGTGAGGCCGTTAAATACATCGCGACTGGAGGACGGAGAATTATTTTCTCTAGTACTGCTGATGAGAGAAATTGAATTGTTATTTCTTCTTCGTGTCTCACTAGAGCTACGTATCGGTTAGTGATAGTAACACTGCCCCCACGGTTCCCGGTGGTACTGCTCCGTTTGGCCCGTATCCGTAAAGGCCCATTTATGCTCAACGTTAAATACGGATCCGGATACGGACGGAGCCTTCTGTCCGTGCTACGCGTTCATTTCGTCCGTATTTCTGCACGTTTCCATAAAGCTTACGGATACGGGCCGGAGCAGTACCACCGGGAACCATGTAACAGTTATAATAGTAATAGTGATAATAATAATAATAGTAATTTTATTTGTATAGCACTTATCTGAACAAGGTTACAAGGTGCTTCACAAAGTGCATGAAAATAACAATTATTATAACAATTAACAATTACAATAAAATGTTTAAAAAACATCATGTAACTGTGTGTGTGTTGTAAAGTGGGCCTATCAACAGTATGGGGTACACCAGTGTACAGGTTTCTGTGGATTTACAAAGAGTGATGTTCACCTCAGTTTTTCTCAGACCACACTGTGCCGTCTCTTCCTGCAGACCTCCATCCAACTATAAGAGAATGAGGACTGTCAGTAATGTCCGACTGGCTCCTCCTCCATCAAACACCAATCATAATCTTTTGTTCTCAGATAAAATCTGTGACTAACAAAAGTAAGAAAAAGATTTACCTGGACAGTAGGATTCACGCTGTGAACTGCACATTTTTCACAAATATAGAATGTTTCTCAAAGTTATTTTTGGACAGTAATGGTCCTTCAGAAACAATTAAATATGAAAAAAAAGATCCTGTGCAATGGGCAGACCTTCAAGCCTTGTAGAAATGAATTTGGAGGGGATGTGACAAAAGGTGTATGGCACACATCTGAAAACCCTTCTGTCAAAAAGAAACCTTAGTGTAGGATGAGGGTCTTTGAATAGCTTGAGCTGGATTCTTCTGGAGTTAAAGGCACTGAAGGATTTGAGATCACCATGAGCTTTTGACATCTCCCAAGAGAACATGAGAGCATAGCAGGAAATGCAGACGATATCTACCCTTAGTGCATGACAGTGAACGACATTTGTGACTTCTTGTGAAGCTGTCCAGGCTCTTCTGAAGTTTCTATCCATCTTTCGTGTCCTGCATGATCGTTTTCACAGCAGACTCGCCGCATGTTGTTGACCTGAAAATAGTCAGAGGGTTGTCTGAAATTAGATTCACATCACCAGGGGCCATATGTTGGTTGTGTGCAGTTAGTGTTCATTGGTATTATTAATGTTAAACAAAGATAGTCCATAATCATTCAGATCTTCATGTTATTTTAATTTGATGTGGTATGTGAAAATATTTTGTAGGATGAATACTGAAAGGTAGCCACGGCTCAACAAAGATGAATAAAAGAAATAATGGTGGGATTTAGTAGTTGCTGAGTCCTTTCATGCATAATTTGTTGGAAATTGAGAGAGATGTTTTGCTTCATGGTTTTTAGCTGCGACCAGCAGTTCTACAGTTCACTCTGTCAGCTGGTTCAGTCACTCAGTCTGTGAGACCATTATCAGATTGGCTTAATCCTGACTCTGTTAGCCTGCTTGTTGGAAACCTATAGAGAGTAATTTAGCATACCCATATATATTTATTCCCCTAACCCTCTGAAACAAAATAAACTACAGCTTGGCCCCATAAAGAGTTTCCTTTTGTCAGTACGGCATCTTGGTCTGAAGGAATCTAATAGTACATGTAAATGGCTTTTATAACTATTCTCTTCTCACTGTTATATTTCTGGTAGATTACAGGTGACAGTAGTTCCAGATTTTAAAAATAAAGGATTTGAAAGTAAAACTGCAGAGTTTACTTAACATTAAGAATAAAAATGAAATGAAAAAATTATAGCTGCTGCACAGCAATGGGTCGGGGCCCGGCATTTTCAAGAGTAGGAAGAAGAAAAAGGGTCAATCAGAACAACTTTCTTATGTCATTGTGAGCTTTTATACCTGTGCAGTGATGTGTCTGTGTCGCTCTGCAGTTACACCTCTAAAACACTATTCGGCAATGGAGTATCTGTGAAGTGCTGTGAAGTTTAATTGTTTCAAACACACACATTAAACATTGTTTAATAGCAACAATTTCAAACACAAGTACACAAATCGGCTCAATTATAACTCACAGCATTCACAGACAAACATTTGTCTTTCTGTGGACACATTTTCCCCACAAATACGCCATGTTAATGTTATTAGCGCAAGCCTATGACATTTTACATTGTATAAATTAGCCTAGAGGCTGGAGTAGATTTCCTCTCCTCACATGAAGCAGGGACAACAGCAACATTTTAATAAATAGTCCAGTTCCTAATGTAGTTTCGTTCAAAACTCGTAGGGAGTCTATAAACTATACATTTTTGGAATTGTTAGAACATGAGGAATATAAAAACTGATGTTTCCATTGTTTTCAAACTCACTCTGGTGGCCATTTTGGATTTTAAAAATGGCAAACATTCAAAACACCTTTAAAAAAAAAAAAAAAAAAAAAGTCAAGCTCAAAGCTATGCAGGTGTTTACTTTCATGGCTTAATATACAATTTATTTATTCAGATATTCACATTAACTAAGAACAATCACTTGGACATTAATTAATTTAATTTGGTGGTCGAAGGTCAAAGGTCAAGGTCACTTGACCTCATAAAACATCTTCGTAGCTGTAACGCAAGAATTAATTTGCTAACATTTTACACAAATATCTAATGGGATAAAATGATGAAGTGATGACATTTTCTATCCAAATGGTCAACATTACTGTGACGCTATGCTGCTCTGCAAAAGCACTTTTCTGGCCATTATTCAGCATCATATCTCGGGAAGAGAAGGGGAGACATTTGGTCAGATACTGAATTGGTGACTCTAATCTTGAAACAGTGCTGATAGTATAGATCTTCAGTGTGTGGAGCATCCATATTTTCACACACTGTCTGTGAATTCATAATGTAAAACCTGTTTTTTTGGCCATTACTCAACACCGTATCTCAGAAACAGAAGGGGAGACGTTTGGTGACACTAATCCTCGGTGTCCATCTTGAAACTGTGCTGACTGTGTAGATCTGAGCTGTTTGGCTGAAGATGTGTGTGAAGCATCCACTTATAAGAATTTATAGCTTCTTTGCAGCAACATCTATATTTGATATACTGTCTGCTGTCATGGCTACAGCTGTCCCCTTCCTCGGGTCTTCCACAACCATTTAGAGCTGTAAAAAAAATCATAAATAAATTAATTTACAGGGAATTTATCAGCAACTATAGATAACTGATTAATCATTTGAGTAATTTTCAAGCAAAAATGTCTCACATTTCCTGCTTCTAATGTGAAAAAATGTGTTACTTTCTCCATTAAATATCATTGAAACTGAATATCTTGTTTAGAGAATGATCGGCAGGCTAATGTCTGATGGACAAAAATCATTATTTGCAGCCCTGCAACCAACCCCCCCCCAAAAACACTCTAACAAAAGCACTTTAGGTACCACATCATTTCAGTTTAATTCTATTCTTCATTTGTTTTGCATACAAAATAGCATAATGTCCTTTTCAAACAAACAAACATTTCCTTTTTTTATGTCTCATACGCTGTCCTATAGCTGCATGTGAAAATATATTACTACATAATATAGAGATCAACAAGAAAACAGACCACAATATATTATCGCTGTAATACAAGTAGTGTTTTTCTAGGTGTTGTTTTTTTATTTTACCAACAAGGCAACACACTAAATAAATGCATAGTAAAAACACAAGAAGCAATAAGTACAAAAATATAGCTGGATAAAAAGCTTATTAATACAAGAGTGCTTCGTCTTTGGTTAAGTACGTCTGTCTTGAGGCCACTGCCTTGCTTGTGTGTGTGTGTGTGTGTGTGTGTGTGTGTGTGTTTACCAGTCTTCTCTTTGTTAACTTAATATACTGTATGTGTGAAGAAGATGTGAAGCAGTGAATGAACACCAAACATTTCACGGCAACGGTGTGGCTGAACGCTGTACGTCCTTCCCCATCGAGCTTGTTCCCCGTTTCACATACTTGTCTTTACAAACGGACGTTAACCCAATACCAACAGATTTACCTTTATACCCTCAACACACACGCAAGCCACTCCCTCGCACACACACACTCGTTAAAAGTTATAAATCTCACATTCATGTTTACTTTCGTCAGAGAGTTCTTCCTCTCGCTCGCTCTGATTATTAAGTGTACGTGAGTGGGAAACGAAACAAAAAACATGATTGTCGATAATGATTAAACGTGTTATAAAGGTGCTGTTGTGAGGTTGAAGGCAAGAGTGGCTGTAAATATGCTGTACATACATCTGGATACCTGAACATCTGTGGATATAGAGACTAAATTACATCATCAGGGCTTTGGTCATTTTTTTGAAGCAAAGAAAAATAAGGGATTTGGTAACTACACAAAATATAAACACCTGCTGTTTTTCATGGCAGTTATTACGTCTAAGTGTTGAGCATTACAGGGCGCTGTTGCCCTAAACAGTGCAAGGAAAGGTCCTCTTTGTTACTGTGCCACACAGTCTGCTGTGTGTGTCCTTAAAGCTGCTTTTAGCACTTCTGTCTGGGGCTGGGCAATATATTGATTTTATATCCATATCATGATATGAGACAAGATATGGTAATAGATTTTGTGATATCATGAGTGTTGTCTTCCTGATTTTAAAGGCTGCAATAATGTAAAGTGATGCAATTTCCTGAACAAACCCGACTGTTCTAGCTGTACTATCCTTTGCCTTTACCCACTTAGTCATTAAATCCACATAACGGATGGTTATTTATCAAAAATTTCATTGTGAAAGTATTTTGTAAAAGCACCAATACTCAAACCTACAATTGCAATATCGATATTTGGTCAAAAATATTGTGATATTTACTTTCCTCCATATCGGCCAGCCCTACTTTTATCACTGTTACACTGAACGCCGGTAGCATAGAAGTTGCATTTGACCGTCATCTAACCAGGGGCCGCCTCATGAAGTGACTTCAACTTAGTCTGGAACTCTTGATGACTCGTATCATGAAGCTGGAACATCATCAAAACCATGAAGTGAGTATTTGAAGCTTCTGGAAACTTGGTTTTGATTCACGAATATTGCTCTGTAACATTAAATATTTAGGATTAAAGGACTACCTGTGTGGGGTGTTGTTTGGTCAGATTTGACTCGCTGCAACCAAATAATCCACTAGCAGTCATCAGATTTTGATTGAAATGTTAGTAATCCTAATTGCTGCATGGAACCACATGATATTACCTTTTTAGTCCCACTCATTTCCAGTTTCTGAGAATCAGAAATACTTATATCTCTCAATTGAAATACTGTTACTTAGGCCTGTTCCACGGTCCATTCATTTTCCATAGTCATATTTTCTGGCTTTTTTGTCTCATGACGAGCAATGTAATATGAACAAGTTATTCTTAAAAGTGAGGTACAGATAGTTAAAAAAGGTCTAAAAAAGACAACTGAATGATTGATAAGACCTATCCGACCAGAATGTTGTATTTATTATTTACTGAGCTTTTTAATGGCGTGCACAACAGTGTTCACAATTAATATGCATCTATATTTATCACTGATTATTGTGTTAATGTGTTAAACTACTAACAGAGCTGTTTTAAACCTAGAGTGGACACAAAATGCTTCTATCTCTGACACAATGATTATAGTAGGCAAAGTGACTGCACTGATCTACAAAACAAGTCTGCTGTTATCTATTACATGTCACTTCATTGGAAACTCATTATTTTTTATCTTCTGCAGGATCTTGCAGGAATGGTGACTCCATGTTGACAGGTTACTGAACCTGCTCTGCAGCAGGTTGCCATGGTGATCTACCCTGGTTAAAAGTGAGCCAGCTTCATGACACCAGAAAATCTGAGTTCTGCTCAAAGGCAGCTAAAAACACACTCATCGTTCTTCATGATACAGGCCCCTGGTTGATGTAGAAGAATTCTTTTTTTTCTTGGAAAGCTACTGTGGATTGCTTTAGTGTCCTCTGAAGCCTTCCCGTCCTTGGAGGAGTTGTAACACTACACATCATGGCTTTGCTTCAACACTGCTTTGTTTCTTTTCATCCAATAATACTTGATTAGAAAATTGAAATGTAGTGTAATATTGTCGACCAGATTGACTGTAAGGAGCAGACAGAGTGGAAGATGAACACCATCAGTAGGGATCATGGACTAAGATTTTCAATTGTCTTCAAAATGTCTTACACAAGCACTGACTTCAGGCCATAACTGTACAACAAAAGCCTTGTCAGTTCTGTTTGCTGTGTGCCGCTCTTTGTCCGCTTTGCTTTGGTTTCCTCTCTTTGTCTCCTTCTATCGGCGCTGCGACAACATGACCTTGTTGATAAAGTTGACGATGGCAGAGGCGGGCTGTTCTGGGTCCAACTCGGCAAACAGGTGGCAAACGTTCTCTGCCAAGCTGCCTGGCTTCTTGGCTACGAAACCAAACACCCTGAGAGAGGAAGGGTTGGGAAAGAGAGAGAGGATGTAGGATACAAGATAGTGAATATGAGGAAGTGAAAGGAGGGTCATTTTTTGTCTCTTTGTGACAGCCTACAGGCTCAAGTACAATGACACAATTAGTATTATGTAATATGGGTTGATGTCAGACTTGATTTTCATAGTTAAATCATGTTTGCTGGAATGATTTTGCCAAGGCTCACACAATCTGATGCCATGCAGAGGTTCAAATATTGCTGACTTCTCAGCCATGGGTGAACCTACACTTTTTTTAACAATACACACAACGCGCATGCGTATGCCTGTACTTTCTCTCTGCCATCAAACACAAACAGAGCACTTACTTAACGGTGGTGTTGTCTGAGTTAGTCCACCTAAAGCCAAGAGAGAGAGAGAGAGAGAGACCAGTCTCAGACACACACACACAGGCAGAGCTGCCAAACAAGCTGATGCAGCTGCAGCCTCAGCCACAGTCAGCATGCTAACAAACATCTGCTCTCATGCACACTAACGAATGCACGCACGAAACAGTCATACAAATCCATGCGAGGGCTCACAGCAACAAATGCAGTGACTGATCATGGGTGATCGTGGTGACGTGTCTATGGCGTCTGCTGATTTTAGGTTAGTTATGGTTCAAACTACAGCTACAAGAATCAGCTACGATCCTTATTATCTATTAACTGCGTACCTCCTGTCCTTAGGGTCGATGCTGCTGAAGGTCACACTGTTCACAGGGTAATGTCTCCTGAAGAAAAGCCTAGAAGAAGAAAGATACAAACAGAGTGACACATGGACAAGGATGGATGAAGTGAAAGGACAATTACTGTTTAGTGACTACTGTGTGGCAGGCAAACTGTGTCATTTTACTAAAGACATCTCTTACCTGCGCTGGCTGTCGGTCAGTGTGATACCCTGCGATGTCACCTTGAACTGGACCACGGTGGCGGAGGGACGCGGATTACGACCCAGGGAAGCATCTGTCGCCTTGGCGATAGCCTGGGGGCCTGTTAGAGACTCTGTTTCCACTGAGTTCAGGTAAAGGACGTTACAGGCTGAGGACAATGAGACAGACATCGAGAAGTGAGCACCATGACCACACTCAGAGGTTTCTCTGTATTTCAGAAAGAGACAGGAGGATGAAGAGGTCACCTGCTCCTTGTTTCAGCAGGTCAGCAGCCGTGCTGATGTTATTCACCGGTTGAACCTCAGGCACCTCTCCGATCAGATCTGACAACATGGAGATGAATAAAATCAGAGTCAGTTATGTTAAATAAAAAGACATTTTCTGTAAAATATGTAAAAGTACATCTCCCAACACATAGAGCTTCTCGCTGTGAGGTTTACAGGAGCATCAAATTTGATTGATCTAAAACTCTTGGTAGATCAACAGAAACCTAATCAATCCATTCATGTTTTTTTCCACAGAAAAATGTATACATTTATGGACAAAAGGATTGATCAGGAATATGATTGGGAAATTAACTGATAATGAGAGTATGCAGCTTCTTAAAAAATACAATCACACAGAGTTACAAGGTCTCACCTATTTTTCTCAGCATAAATACACACTAAAATTGATCTGTTGACTCATACTGACATCATACCAGCAACATTACATCCTTTACAACCATTTCAGTGTCACAGACAGGAAACAAATTATACTATAATAACCTAATAATATATAATTTAATTTATATGTTTAACTTAACACAGCCCTCTAGCATTTCTGTAGACAGATTGCCTTTATTGGTTAACACAAGGCTTTAATTGTAAAATACTAACGGTCGTTATCACTGGCAAACTTTTTTTTTAAAGATATGTTTTTGGGCATTTTTGCATTTAATGGATAGGACAGCCAAGTGTGAAAGGGGGAGAGAGAGAGGGGGGGATGACATGCAGCAAAGGGCCACAGGCTGGACTCGAACCCAGGCTGCTGCGGCAACAGCCTTGTATGTGGGGTGCCTGCTCTACCAATAATCCACCGACGCCCCATCACTGGCAAACTTAATGCAGAAAGACGGGGCTACGCTGCAGCAGCAATGCTGTCTGTGTGAACACCACTGAAGTTAAACAAGGTAGCTGTCATGCACAAGTAGAGGTAGGCAGTGTGGTCTGGGCAAAAGGAGTACCAACCTTTTTCCGGGATCTTCAGAGCGCAGGGCAAAGAGATGGGCGTGATTGAGTGTTGGTAGACTAATGCAGACAGACTCCCTGTGGACAGACAGCAGTAGAAATCTCTTACATTCCTTAAAGGTAAGAAGATGGTTAAAAATGATCTTTTTAAGGTGCCTCATTTGTGCTTCTAAAAATATTTTTCTTGAAACACAGATGTGAGAGGCCTCGTGAAGCCGGAGAAGGAAAACGTACCAAAGTAGGGCTCATTCTGACACCCTTTAATCTTGACTCCTCGGGGGCCTGTTTCTATTAGGAAGTGTCTGACCAGCTGCTCCAGAGGATCGCTCACTGTAACAACAGAGATTCACTGTAAACAAGCTGCAAGTATCTTGTCTCCCAAGGACAAAGCAGCTGCTGATGGACTAAAATGTCACATAAAACAGACTGAATGGCCACATTGTGCTGCTGTTGATGAACAGAAGACATAAAAATGTGAAAAATGTGATATTTAAAGATGTTAAGTGTCATTCTCACCCTTGCTGCTGTGGTTGTTGACATTGGGAGGAGGTGTAGCCACCTTCAGGGCCAGGCCATAGGCCCCCTGGAAAGAGTTACTGTCCCTGATCAGGAAGGTTCCTGGCTCTCTCTCCTTCAGAGCTGCGATTGCTGCAGACAAACACAACCAAAATGTTAGGAATACTTTTTACGAAAATGTGTTTGATCATAGCAAACAATATTTTTCATTAAAATTAGTAAAAAGAGCACCAAAGGAATTAGAGAGCATCACCCTCTGAGGCCTACCTTGCTCTCTGGAGATGCCGGGCTTGTACCAGAATCTTGAACTGTCCTGTACAAACTTGACACTGACCCTATTCGCATTCTCACTCTCCACAGACGCCACTCCATCATTTTTGCCTGCAGGAGGTGCAATTTCCCCCACAGTGGGAGAGAACGTGACATGCAGCTGATGCTGGCTGTTGCTGGCGGTGGAGGGAGGCACATGGCCTACAGCTGGCCGCAAAGTTCCCGCCCCATCGCTGGGTTGACCTGACTGCACGGGAGGGTGGCGCTTCTCTGGCAAAGGTGGCTGGGGGTGAGGAAGGGGGATGGAGATGGTGGAGTAATTGGAGTAGGAGGATGGATAGAGCTGAGGGGTGTGAGCAGAGTAGCAGGGCCTCTTGTTAGCATCCAGAGGAGAAGTGTGTCCAGCAGCGCTGTGCTCCATGCCTGGGTGGTGGTGGTGTGGGGGTCCGTGCTGCTGGATGTGGTTAGGATGGTGGGAGTCAGGCCCACTCAACATCAATCTCCTGCCCAAAGTGGCAAAGCCAGGAACTGGGGCGTCAGAGACTGGGGAGCCCTCCATGCTGCTGGAGGCAGGCTGGGGGGATAATGGTGAAGATGAGGTGGGAGATGCAGGGGCACATGTGGAGTTAGGGACGGGACTGATCGTGGGTTTTGCTGAGTCAGGGTGAGGTTCCCCAGTTGGAGAAGATCCAATGACCTGTGTCAGGGATGTCAGTGCAGCAGCTTGGGTTTGAGTCGGGCTCTGAGGTTGGGGCACTGCCTGTGCCACATTGGAAGGCAGAGCAGCAGCTTCTGATGGATGAGGGGTCTGGATAGGGAGAGAGCTAGGTTGGGGGTGTGTATCTGGTGCAGAGGAAGCACGGATCGGGGATGAAGGAGCCTGGCAGAGTCCCTGGTTTGATGTGTTTGGTGTTGCAGAATCAAAAGAAGAAGTGTTCTGCGTTGTAGAGGCTGAGGGTGTATTTGGGCTACAGTGCTGCTGTTGGGGAGTGGTAGGGGACGGGTCTGTTGGTGCAGTGCAGTGGTTGTGGGGTTCTGTTTGGATAGGTGTGTGTGATTGTGTGTCTTTGGTCGCCTGTGGCAGGGATTGCGGCTCTGTGCTGCTTCTTTGGCTTCCCAGGGTTTCCTGGGGGATGACATCAGCACGGTAGTGTTCGTCCTGGGGCTGGGAAGTCTCGTAGTCACTGCTGAGGATGTCTGTGGTCCGGATCTCATACTCTCTCCCTGCTGGACTGGGGCTTAAATGGACAGACATGAATGTTACTGTCACAGACCTGCTTGTGATGCTGTGAAACGTTTCTAAATGTCCTACACAGACCTCCTTATTGAATCTTTGTCATTATACCCCATTTTCATGTAATTGCATTGGCTTTGCTGTAACATGTTTGCATCTGTATCAGGATATCTCATCTGGATTAGGAACATCTGATGATGCAACGTGATTAAAATGCAAATGGATCATATCTGGAGGTGTTCTGACTGAGGTGTAAATGCAGTCCGATCACATTTTTAAAGAAACAGTTTACCCCCAAATTAAAAAATACATAATGTCTTTATTAATGTTTCCAGATACAGATCATGTGTTCATACCAAGTGTAAACTGGGTCCACAAAGGCCTAATTATTAATATTTTTCCCAGCTCAAATGCTGCCAACATAGAGTGGCCAACTCTCTTAAATAACTACAATTTATGGTGGCCTCCGCTGGAACGTTAAGTGCCACATTTTTCATGTTTCTTTCCACCCTGGCAGAGAGGAGCGCTCCAACAGACACCACGGTGCCTCTTAGGAAAAGAGTAGTACCTTTCCTGTGTGCGTAGAGGGCTGCTGGTGTGGACAGGAGTAGGCGGTCCAGACATGTCAGACGGGGTGGAACATGCAGCATGTCCGTCTCTGTGGACCCTCTTAAAGGAACCGTGGGTAATGTGATCCCTCCAGCCAACACTTTCACCAGAGCTCCGGAGGCCATCTGAATGGGAAGGGGACAAATGATCACACTTAAAAAAAACTCAGTTGATACATTATCTGTGGGGTCATAACATATAGTTTTCTGCCAATGTTTATTCTGCTTTTTGGGTGTTAAGCCATGTAAAGGTCAAGAGGAAGTGGCGAGATGAGAACATTTGTGAGCAACGTGTACGGCGTCCGTCTAGTTAAGCATAAATTATTCAGTGCATGCTGCTGTGGATTACGGCTCATTCATACATGCTGTTAAGGGAAAACACATTTCTGAGTGTTTCTGTTTTTTTAATGTGACTCACCAGTGTGTGAGTCAGAGCCGTATGACTGCTGTGAGTCTGGGTGGTGATGGTGGTGGTTGTGGTTATGCTCTGCTGACCCGTTGCTATGGCTGCAAGGCCCCGTCATAGAAGATGCCGGGGGCAGCGGGGACGTAGACTCAGACTGGTAGCCCGAGGCGTAGCCTCTGCTTTCAGACGGCGAGGGCTGGTAGGGCGAGCAGGGGCACACCTGACGGGGCGTTTGGTAACCGCTGCTACTGCTGCTGTACTTTAGGTCCAGGTGGGAATGAGCATGGGACCTCGATGCTTCTGGATAAGCTGGGTGACCTGATGGCAAAGGGTCAAATGTGAAGGCTGGAAGATCATGACCCTGTGGGCCATAGGAGGCTACGGTGGCCCTCCTGTGCCAATATTCAGCCTCTCTGTCCCTCTCCCACTGCAGCTCAGCCTCCCTGTCTCTCTCCCAGTGGAGGGACAACTCTCTGCCTCGTCTCAGCCCAGGATCCCTCTCCCAGTGGAGCTCTGACCCTCTGGGTAGCTCTGCCTCCCTGGCTCTCCTGAGCCCCACCTCCCTCTGCTGAAGCTCCACCTCTCTGTCCCAGTGGAAGCCGTCACCTTGGTCCAGCCTCAGGCTGTGATAGGCCGCCGAGTCTTCTCTTCTGATGCTGCAGTCTCTGCATGGGCAGCCAGTGGGTGGCAGACCATCCATTAGCATTATATCATGATAGGTAGGGCTGGTGGAGGGTTTGGAGTGGTGTGGGTGGGGATGATGGTGGCTGTGAGGAGGAGGAGGGTGGTGATAGGGGTAGTCATCTTCTCGACAGCAGAGCCGACCTGGGGCAGACAGAGGGTGGTGATGTGGGTGGTTGTGTGGATGAGGGGTGAGGTCTGGTGACGGGTATGGGCAGACATGACGAGATGAGGAAGCCTCTGAGCAGGAGCGGTGTAGATAGTGTGGCGGGCCACTCTGGCGGTCCCACACCAGATCTGGCGGTGGGAGGGACTGGTGGGAGTGGGGGCTGTAGTGCTGGCACAGATCCATGTGTGACGGAGGAGCAGCAGGGTTGGGGCTGGCAGAAGGCGTTGCCCCATGATGCCCGTTGGTGCCTGGAGCCCTGTCGAGGCAGTAACCATTAGGCATGAGGAGGGTGCGGTCGCAGCCAGGCTCGGCACAGCGCTGGGATCGGTAACCATCCCGGCAGGAACAGGACCGACTGAGCCTCAGCGTCCCAGTTCTCTCAGAGGGCAAAGAATCTCCATCATCCAAGATGGCTGTCTCTCTCTCCCCATCCTGGTTTCCCTCTATGCCTCCGAGAAGACGTTGAAGCTCCTCTCTCTCCTGTCTGGTTGGGGGCAGCGGGCGAATGGCCTCCTCCTGGCGCTCGGGGTGGATAGATGATTGGTTTAAATGGACGGAATGGGCAGAGAGGGCGGAGTCAGAACCTTGGGTGATAAGATGATCTGGCCTATCTTCTCCAAGGCCTGTTGCTGGGCTGCTGCCATTGGTTGAACTGAGAGAACCAGAGCCGGGACCTCGGCGCTTCTTTATCTGTGCGTAGAGACTGCCATCTAGAGGACCTCTGGTGTGGGCAATATCTAAGAGAAGAAGACAGATCAGGTCAGCTCACAACTGGCAGTGCTCACTGGCTTTGCATATAATCACAAGTGGTGCTAAACACTACCTACAAGTCTTTCTTTGGCTTGTAACCATAAGGAAACTTCTTCTGGTGCTATATAGCACCTAGGTGCACATTAGCACTTCACTGTTTTTAAATGTTTGAGCCTGAAGGGCCATTGAATGATGCCAGTTAATACCATGGATGAGTCAATATGCTTCTAAATTATACTTTTACTTAAAATATGAATGAAAATTAATCATTTCTTAAGAATTGTTGGCTTAAAAGATTCAGAATCCTGCTCTCAATGCTCACTGAGGAACACAATATGTTATCTTTTCAATCTCATGAAGACAAAAAGTTGAGAGCCATTGCTTTAATGTTTTATCCCCTGGAAAAATTAGTTTGCAGGCTATTTTAATGTAGTGGGTTTTTTTTCCTTTCCCCAATAAACTAAACTAAGCTGCAGACCCAGTAGAGATTCTCTTAAGAACCATAAAGGGGCTTAGAAAGTTCTTTGTGTGGCAGTAGCACTGTATAGCAGCTCAACTCGTGCCAAAGAACTGCTGAGGAACCAACATCTTCTGTGTATAGCATAAACATTCTTGTAGATATCCCTCATTCGTGATTACTTAAAATCAAGCTGATACTGGATATGAAGAGAACAGTTAGTGTGTTACCCTCCAGGCTGTCCTGGTATCGCTGGTTGAAGTTCTCATAGGAATCCCAGCGAACCACTGGGTCAGCAGTGTTGTAGTCGACTGTGACAGCCGGGTCGTTCTTCTGGTACTCACGGCCTGAGGGGAAACACATCAGAATTACATCAATTGTCTTTTACACATCTGACAAATATGAACTAAACTTTTGAAGTAGAAAAGACATCAAGGAGAATCTGAAGTGAACCAACCTTTGATTTTCTCAGGTCCAGAGGAGAAGACAAACTCAACTGTGGCGTCTGATGGAAAACGCTCATCTGGGGAGAAGAAAAGGAAAAACAAAACATGGAGGGAATGATGTTAAAATTCTCACAGATCTCACTATATCGTCACATAGCTCTTCAAACATAAAAACATACTTTTTAAATTATTTCTACATCACAGTCTTTAAATATAAATGTAATCTCCTCATGAGACAGCGGTTTATAAAAGCATACCAGCTCTTCACTGATGAGCGGAACCCACAGAAAAGAATCAAACAGTTTTTCTCCTCCAATATATCAAATATACTAATACCTTCCACAGATGTGTTCTGAGTTGAATAAACCTACAATGGCGTGTTTATGTACATTTGTAATGCTTCATTTAGTGTAATGGATTGACGACCACAGGCACAACAGACCTGCTTCTCAGCTGCACATATTCTATCATTTTTGGGAAAGTGAAATCGAGGAGGAAATGAGGTAATGAGCATAATCATTATGGACTCAAACAACAGACCAGTGCTCACCAGGCCTCCTTTACACTGTCTGAGGGATAATTAGAGGCACTCCCTGCATACAGTACAATGTATTCTCCATGTACTCACCTCCAGGGAGCTGTTATTATGTACAGGATGGGGATTAAGCTACTACTATTAAGGGATTTATTCAGCCACAGTATTGTGAGGCCATTTTAGGAAGCAAACCACTGTGAACACACTCCCTCAATAGTTATCTCAAAAGATTATGTCAATTAGCTGTACATTAAGTGATGATAATCCTACAGCAATTAACAAATTGTGCCTGAATGTCAATTTGAGAGAATCTAAGGAAGCAAAATCAGGCAAAATCCAGTCTGGCCTTTAGGGTACTACAGTCTTTACTACAGTATTTTAAATGAGACTGTGTAAGTTTTTAAAGAAGAATCTTAATTTTATAAATTAAAAGTTGAACTTAAAAGCAATAAAAAAACAACCTTAATTCAATACACTGGGATTTTCAAGCAATCTCCATTCACACATCATTCACACAGTCATTTTTCTTGTTTTTATTCCCTGTGTAAATCCAACATTCCCTCCTCTTTTAGCTCTAATTTTGGTCGTCACAAATTTCTGAGAAACACATCTGGCTGTTGGCTGCTAAATGTTCACCAGCTAATCGTCAACTCTGTCAGCTGTTTTGTTACTGGGCAGGTTGTGTGCTGAGCTTTTTCTCTGAAAACAGCTTCCTGCTGCAGACGAAGAACAATGCTGATGACAGCGGTGAGAGTTAATCAAAGTTGTGTGTTGGAGAACAAAAAAACACTGAGCTGAAAGAGTCCATTAGAGCTGAAGAGAGCTGCAGAGTCAGGCAATAATTCTCTGTGGGTTCATCGATACGTGCAACCGTGTTCATGTAAAAGTAGATGTTTGATACATTGTGAATGGAGGGAGAGTGGGTTGTCCACTCATTGAGAGATCAGTCATTTGATTCCAGGCTCCTCCAGTCTGCATGTTGTATTCTTGGACGAGATAATGAACCTCAAAATAGCTGTGGCTGTTCCATTGTTGTGTAAGTGAGTGTGAATGTCTTAGCTGGGTAGCAGCTGAGTTATGGCACATAACATGTTTTGTAAAGAGACCTTGACCTTTGACCTACAAGTTCTAATCAGTTCATTCTTGAGTCCGCAGATGTTTGTAACAAATTTGAGGAAACTCCCTCAGACCATTCTGGAGATATCCTGTTCTCGAGAATGGAAAGGACGGACAACCCAAAAGCATAATGCCTTTGGTCAAGGCTGTTGCTGGCGCAGAGGCATAAAAATATTGATTACAGAGGCTTTGAGGTGATGCTGATACAATTGTAGCCATGGCACATGTCCCATACACAAGATACCTGTACTTCCCATACGAGGAAATGCTGTAGTACCAACTTACCAGTACAAGCTTCATCCAGCTCCCCTTTGCCAAACCAGAGCTGGGATCCATGGATGGTGCAGGTGTGGAACTGCAACCTGAACACAGTGTCTCTGTCAGCGCTCTGGGCTCGTCTGTGGTAGCATTTGACCTGCAGAGGGCGGCAGAGAGGGGAGATGAGCCGCAGCTTAAAATGCATGTGGGATAATGAATTGTTTGAACAGTAAATTTAAGGCTTCATGCTCCAAAAATGAGTGACACCTACACTTTCAAAATGACTGACTACACAAAAGAGACAAATTGTGATTCCTTGTTAACAAAGTGACAAAACCTTTTTCTAGACCAACATCTATATTTCAGAGATGAGATATGGCAATATCATGTCAGTATATGTCCTATTTGCACAGTATTTCTTCTGTCTGTTAGAGCTTAAAAGCTATTAAGTTATTATTACGACCCCACCCAGATCAGAGGCCCTCTGTTTGTCATTTCCTTCCCATGTGAACTCACCATGATGTCACCCTTTAGCAGCAGTGCCGGTTCGATGGTCACACACAGCCGCCTGCCTCCAGTGCCTTGAAGGTCACTGTGGACAACACAATGTACACAAACAAGCCTTTCAGATAACTAAAAAAAGACAAGGAATGCCAGCAGATACAGTATGTGACCAAACATGGACAATCTGACACACGATTAACTTGTTTGTATCATGTCACAGAATACTGTGATTAATTTTTAGCACCATTTTGAACATGTTTTCACTTGACAGTGGCTATATTGACATTCCTAATTTGAAAAAGGCCTTGGGGTAAAAAATAAAGTTACAAGATAAGAGTTAAATGCTTGATTGAAGAATAGAGCTCTTTATGTAATTTTCTCCACTTCTATCTCTGTGACGGTGTTGAAACCTCAGCTCATGACAGACAAAAAACACCCCAGAGCTATCAAATACTTCCCAGCTTATCTGGCCGTATGACAGCAAGAGAGACTCACTATATGCCTGAAGTGTAGACCAACTGCATGGACTGGTAGATCTTCAAGAAGGGGTAGTAACCTAGGCAGGAGGAGGAGAGAAATTCAGACACAGAAAGCACTATCAACACCAAGATAGAGGAATGTGCCGTCTGCCACCCACTCCTTCTGGACTTGATCAACAGATTAAAGATAAACAGACTAGTTTGTGTGGGAGGAGGGTGAATGTGGCCACTCATGAGAGCTGCAGTCAGCAACATTGCTGTGATTCAGCAGGGAAAGACTGTCACAGCACAATGCCAAGGCATGCATCACAACATATATATAAATTTTATCAGCAGTCACATCAGACAGGAGAACAGATGGTACATCTCAGTTCACTTAATTGTGTTCACGTTTTCGTCTGTCATGTCTTAATCCTTTCTAATGAAGACATGCGAGAGATATGTGGGATAAGATTCAAGGAAAAAGGAAGAACATTAACTGTCTTTTAGAGGCTGTAGTGGGCTGAGTTTTAAAGCTATAGTGAAGATACTGGTATCATATGAAACTACAAGACCAAGGGAATCCATTCCCACCAACTAAGTGATGCTAGAAAAACTGACAAGGCCATTTTCAAAGGGGCTCCTTGATCTCTCACCTCAGGATATCTGGATGAAAATGTGTTCTATTGGTACCCACAAGTACAGACATGCCCACTTCATGTTAGCCCCATAGACTTCTGGGCATAAACTATGCAGTTTTATTTCCGCCTTTTGTATTTGAATATTTCTGCATTCTAGAATCCCTAAAAATATTTGAATTGCATGAATTGGGTATGACTGGAAAGTGAAGACTCTTGTTGAGTCAATGTGCCCAATTTTATTCATTTGTGATGATGTTATTCCCTGCAATAGCCATTTCATTGTAATGAGATAATTTTTTAACTTAATATTACTGTATAAAATAACCTATTGTGACCTCTAAGATAATCACAGCCTCATGAAACTTTACATCCACAAGCTACAGACCTCGGGCATACAGATGATGGATGGCTTTCATAGGTATATTGACAATAAGGGTTTTTGCAGCAGTTTCCAGAACAGAAGTGCTCACCATCCAGTTGGAGAAAAATGCATTTTTCATAGAAATCTTCAAATGTCAAAAGTTTTTGATACCAAATCATAGCATGAATTTTTCTATGGTGTTCCTCAGGGTCTTGTTATTGTAATTCTGTACTTTGGGGGGAAATTTTGACCATTTCTATCAATTCTTGAGTGGTAAAAAAATGCTCAAATTTAGCACCAAATCTATGGAACAAATGGTATCAACCCAAAAATTGCTGTGAGACATGATTAAGCATTGATGACCATCACACACTTTGATCATAATGTTGTAAGCCCCTAAATTGACACACAGTGCTGAGTTACAACTGAAATATCCAGGCTTCAAACTTTTGGACAATGTATACCACTTTTATGTGGCATACATTGTTGACCTGCTATCTAAGATCCCCTGTCCCCTAAAAAAAGACAAAAATGTGTCTATGGTAGGGAGGGGAGTAGAAGGGGTTAATAATCCAGTCTGTGATTAAAAGGTCCCATAAGTTGTAGAAATAATAGGTCACAGGTGCAGTAATAGTAGGCTAAAGTGGCTATTATGTAACTATATTTCACATCAAAATACAGAGAAGTGAGGAATGATCAAATAAGGGAATAGCGATGTAACCACAACGACATGCTTTGGTGATTTCACTAAAAAGACTAAACAAACACACCTCCTTCTCCCTGGAAGTTGGGGAGGGACGGGATGAGAACCTGGTGGAGGAAGAGAGGGCTGCTGTTCATCTTGATGGCCCCGGAGAGAAGGCCCCCGAAGTAATAGATATACCTGGAACAGACAGATTGTTGTGATATCATTCAAGTGAGATTAAAAAAAAAGGGGAATAACAGTAACACATGGAGATCGTGGACAAGTATCTTTAAAAGAGAGCAGAAGAATGCAAACCGCCCTGGAGCAGACGATGCTGTTGTCAGATAGCCAACAGCGGTTTCTTCAAAGGAGGAAGAGAGGCAGGTAAAAAGAAAGGAAAACACATCTTCCTGAGTCTAAATATTCCACTTTTCCTAAAACGATCTGCCTGTCGATCAAGAAAATATTTCTTCCGTCTGTTACAGTTAAACTTCACTCAGGAACAGTCTTAAATCAGTTTTCCACCTTTAATATCACTATGAGATTACTGTAAATGTATAAGTGTGTATGCATTTTGTTGTTTGAAGGAGCTATCCAAGGAATCATTTAATGTTTTGGAAAATAAGCAAACTTTGTTTGGTGCTGAGTCAGATGAGATAATGCACACTATGGCGGCTGACCCCAAAAATGTGCTTTGGATTCCAACCCTCTTAAAGGAATAGCTGAAATTCTGGATATATGTTTTCTTGCCAAGAGTTAGATGAGTGGATTGATACTTTTCTTAGACTCGAGAGCTGTGTTGATCTTCCCATATAACTCATATTTAAGATTTTTATTTTCATGTGCATGAAAATTTTGGAGAAGCAGTCGCTGGCAACAAAAATCTTACATATCAGGCTCCCTTCAATGATGCTCATTAAAGGGACGGTTCACCCCCAATGAAATATACATATTTCCACTTACCTGTAGTGCTATTTATCAGTCTAGACTGTTCTGGTGTGAGTTGCTGAATGTTGGCGATATCGGCTGTAGAGATGTCTGTCCTCTCTCCAGTATAATGGAACTAGATGGCATTCAGCTTGTGGTGCTCAAAACGCCAAAAAAATACATCAACAAAACTCAACAGCAATGTCTTTATCCAGATATAATGACCTGGTTACTCAAGATAATCCACAGACCTTGTTGTGAGCAGTTCCATGAAGGAACTATTTTCCTCCTACTAAACTACATCTGTCAATCATATCACCACCTAGAAAAAAGCTTGCATCTGTTCATGGATGATAAGATATAAACATTAATGGTATCCTCCTTGTAAATTTGCAAATCCTAGAATAGTGAAGGATAGGCCTGCCTTATTCTGCCTCTGATTGGTTTACCCTAAACAATCCTGTTCCTCTTGCCTAAACATAACCAATCCAACCAACAAAGGCAACAACCACTAGTCGGTGTAGTAGGGTGGGTCATTTCTTCGCTATCCCAGGATTTGTAAATCTGTGTCCTCCTCAGCTGAGCTATAACATTAGCTAGCTTGGTGGTGCTCGGTTAGTAAGCTGTAGATGCATGCTTCCTTCTCTGCAGAACTAGTAATATCTAGTTCCATTATATTAGATAAAAGGCAGACATCTTTACGGCTGATATCTCCAACACTCTGCAACTCCTACCAAAACAATCTAGATCGATACATAGCACTATAGATCAGAAGATAAATGTATTCTTGATTTTAAGGTGAACTGTCCCTTTGATATGTAAAAAAGAAAAAAAAACAAGCAAGAGAGACAAAAATTGTTGTACAAAGAAAAATTTAAGACATAAAATATTGCACTACACTAGAAAGCAAGTAAACGTACTCCCTAAAATGTTGAAACCATTCCCTTAGCTATTATTATTAAGAATGAAAATGTATTGTTATGTATCTATTGCTCTTCTCTACGTCAATTATACATTTTTTGCAGTAAATGAAACAATGACTGTTGTGCACACTACCCCACTTTGACCTTAATTTCATTATCATTCTTTCATCATATTTTAATCACTTTCTTAAAACTCAAAGGCTAACCTACACAGCTTCTTTATCTTTATTCTAACTGTTTATATGCCTGTTTCAATGCAGACATTTTGACTTGTCATAGCAGGTCAGCACAGGTCTAACTAATGACATTAATAATGGCTCTGTTCTATTCAAGTGTCCCAGTAAGCCATGGCAGTGACTGTGAGTCAGCAGTCAGCATGAACAATACCAGGACCCTGAAACTGGAGAGCTTGAGGGTAAAAGCTGTTTTCTCTTTCCCTTAAATAGGACACTAAAAAGAGATGTGTTTAATAAGCTCTGCTGTGATGTGGGATACCCTTAACTACGCCCCCCACCCTTTACCCTCGGCCAATTTCCCCTCATTTCATCCTGTAGTCGCTACCTGTTTTGGGACGGCTGAAGGGAAGAGGACACCTTATCTTCACAGAACTTCCTCATGGCGAGAGTACTGAGAGCCTGGTCCGCCCTGCACATGAATGCACGCAAACACAAGCAGACAGACAGACAGACAGACAGACAGACACACACACACACACACACACACGCACACACACGCTTTTAGCAAACAGTTTCCATCATGGGACTTGCACCAGACCCTCTAGATGCCAGAAAGTACATGGAGAGGATACAGCTGGCATTGGCCACAGGATAAACCAGTTTCCACTGTTCCTGCGCAAAATCCTCTGGGCTTAATTTATCAAACAACTTATCAACAAAGTCTGAATGGAAATCATTGTGCTGCACTTGAATTAGAACACATCAGCCACTTGATATACAGTTGCAGTAAATTTTAAACATATTTGGCATGCACATGTGAATAGCTGAATTTAAATCCAGTGTGTATTTGCACGTCAGTTCAATAATGTTTAATGAGTTCCATGTGTGGATATTCTGATGAACAAGAAAATGTCAAATTGTGGCTTTGGATGTCTCCAACACACACACACAGACACACACACTCACCCTGCAGAGATCTTGCTGTAGTGCATGTAGGCAGCAATGATGACGCCTGTTTTACCTTTGTTGCCCTGTAGGAAAAAGAGGGAACAAGGGGAGAGTCACAACGTGCTGATTTTATCCTCAGGTGTTGTGGTTTGTTCTAAAACAGCTGTTTCTCAGAGCTTTAAAGACCTGATGGTTTTTTTTACCTCTGGTTTGATTTTTGGATAGCGAGACACACTTAGGCAGAGCCAAGAGACGGAGAGAAGCCAGGGACATATAAAGATGTGGAGTAGCAGTTTGAGTTCAAATTAAAAAGCTCCCTGTGGTGTGTTTTTTCACACCGGGTGCTCCATCCTTCCTGACACATTCCAAAGACATTCCAGCCTCGAATTCCTAATGCGACCCCTCCAGATACCAATAAGACAACTGCGCCTAAACTGTGAGCGCAAATTAAAGCTTGTTTTGCTCAGTGCATCTGTCAATGGAAGATTCTTCATTGACAAAAACGTTGTTCATTCCCGTCCCTGGCGTGATGTGCAGCTGGGAAAGAATCGCCTGTAGCTGGAATGTTCTGGAGAGTCAGCAGACCACAGAAGTAGTCTGGTTTTAGTATTTAAATTCTCTTGACCAAAACCAATAAATAAAAACATCCAGACAAGCCGTGGGAGCTCGGTCGCCCTCAGTGTTAGTTGGTCACTGCTTGGTAGCGGTGGAAAAGTTCAAATCACCACCACTTTCCTGAAAGGATGACGCGAATGAATCACTAAACGAAGTTAAACAGCGAGTTGACAGAGTCTGATGTTGATTGTAGGGTTAATTTTCTGGCTTACTGAATTACATGGTGCACTCTGCAATTTTGGTTTTAGTCAAGTTATATTTGAACTGCAATATCTAACTTAATTTATTGCACTTTACATCAGAAACAGTAATGGAGAGATTGAGGCTGATTAAAAGCACAAGCAAGTGAAGGAAACTACATACATGCTGATATTTATTCATCATAGCTGCTGCAGCATGTAACTAGATACATTTTTTGCACCATTACTCCATTACATTCATTTGGTAGCTATGCAGTTACTAGTCACTTCATAGATTGTTGTAGATTGAACTGCCTGACAAAACTAGCTTAATAATCCAATTATATAACATATTGTACAAAATGTTGCATAAAGAGTCCTGTAATTTTAAATGCAGGACCTCTCTCCAAAGGATTTTTCTACAGTCTGATATCACTACCTTTACTTAAGTAGAGGATCTGAATACTTCTTCCAACACTGCCACTCGGTTAAAGAACAGCGAGTGATGGTCAACAGGTAGTCTCTCATAGCATAGACCTTTCAAAAAGTCTGGCTGAACGTATCATAATTCTGTACTAAAGGAACAAAATGCTCTGGGTTGTTTGTATCAGAGACAATTTGGAAACCAGACAGCGCACTTTTGAGTCATTTCCTGTGTCTGTGTCACATGGTTTTCTGCGTTGCCTCGCCCCCTAGGAGACTAGCGGTGATCCTGACGGAAGACGTGAACATGAGCACAGATTATGTCGGATTCTTTCACCTAAAAGTCACTGAAGCAAATATTAAACCACTTTCTCACAAGCCACATATCTTCTGATCACTGTGATACAAAATGACATTTTTCAAACAGATAAAGCAGGAGAAAATTACCTTTGTTGGAGACCTTTTTCTGTCTCAGCAACACTCTCTCTCAAGATCTGCGAACGACTAGCTAGCTAGCAGATAAAAATGAGCTGCAAAATAAGGAGCAAACATAAAATCTGTCCTGTATCTAGTGGTGTTTTGAAACATTTACAAGACTTTGAGGGATGTGGGGAAAACATGACCGGGCTCACTTAGGAGACTGGACGTGTATACCATTTTATACCATTGGCGCAGATTGTAATGCATTATCTTTTGTGTTGGGAGGGAACTTGTTTGGGAGCTAACATGAAACTGGCTCCATGCTCGCAAAAGAAAAAGCCACATAAAACATTAACAGATATTTTGGCATGCAGGTTGCTAACTCAGAGGATGTTGTTTTACACACAGCAATAAAACAAAGTCAGGAGATAGATATGGCTATGCAAGTCTAGTTTCATGGGCATGGGGGGCAACAGGGATTTTGAAAACAGTCAAAGGACAAGAAGCATGTTACCATCTGAGATAGGTTGCCAATGACAGGTGTTACACCCACAGTCTACAAGCTGTGAGTCAGTCCAATAAATTTGCAACATGGCTGATGGTAATGTTATTGAGGTTTGTTTACAATAAATTTGAAATCATATTTTTTAAATTCTAAAATTTTTCTGTGTGCTATAATTCTGCTGTGAACCTTTTTTATCTCCATGTAAACAGTGCATATTTTTAACACCATTCATTTGAAATTATTGTCAGTAGAACCTAGCAAATAAGCACTATTTACAATTCAGTATATGTTGCTACAAAACCCATAACTTCATCTCAAAACATCTGCCTGTTTCAGAGCCTGGGAAACAGTGGGATGTCCAGTTGGAAAAACCCTGCCGGCCCCCTGAACTCTGACCTTGCAGTGTAGGACCACCACGTGCTGGGGGTCAGAGGTCAGCCACGTCTCCATGGCCTTACATATGGCACAGATCTTATCCAGCGGTGGGGCGTGGAGGTCGGGCCAGCCGAAGTCGTGAACCTGATGGTTAAGATGGAGAGAAGGATCATGTGGTATGAGGAGATTAAACCAAAGGCTGTTGACTGAACTCTCGACATGAGAATTACAATGACAAAGATTCTACCTTTGTGTTTAGTCGGGTGATATCGTGGCGCCTCTCGGAAAGGTTCAGGAGCTGAAACACAAAAGATGTACCACTGTATCACTGTAGCCATGTATCATTTCAATTGTTTTATCATGGGTGTAACCAAAGGAAATAAATAGACTGCTAATTTGTGGGTTGCCAAGTGTATTTTGCAGCTTCCTGTGGCTATGTGTCAAAACATATCGTCTCTATTGTGCAACAAGCATCTTCAGCTGAAAGGAAGTGAATACTCTGTGGAGGGAGGTGAAATCACAGCTGTAACAAATACCACAGAACAACTATGTGACACCGTGTGAAAGCTTCTGTAATAACTGTGTGCTGCATTTCTGTTCACTCACCAGAAATTTGTCCTGGTGTTTGGACTTGAGCATGGCAGCCACCTCCTTCAGGTTGAGACGGTATCTCTGCTCCTCCAGCTTTGGGGGGAAGAAAACAGAGATGATCCTCTCTGTGATGTAGGTCAGGTCGAAGTCATAGTGGCGCTCCATCACTCGCTCCATCACGCGGTCCACACTGAAGCTCCTGGAGGAACAGAGAAGGAAAAAGAGAAGAGGAGAAGAGAGAGCAGGGGATGGGTGGTCACGCAGAGAGACACAGAGAGAAAAGCAGACACGGGTCAAAATGTGAGCGTTACTACAGGTTGTTTGTGGCAACATGAATTTGCCCCTTCACACACACAGTCTGATGAAACTTCTGTCTGTCTGGATAGATGGATGGAGAGAAATAGATAACAGAGAATGAAAAAAAGAGAGAAACTGGACACTCTTTGTGACAAGTAGGTCAGATCAGAAGCCAACTTGTTCCACCACATGACTGACACTAAATCTCCCTGAAAGAGTGAAGGAGGTGGCCATGAGTGTGAGGAGCAAGTGAAAGATGACAGAAACAAAAAGGAAAGTGGTTACAGCACAGTACAGAGCAGTGTAGATGTGGAAACCCATAATAAACACTGTTAACATTAAACGATTTCTGTAGAAATTCCCTCTTTGGAACAGAGCAACAAGCACTTCAGTAACATGTATTATTAGAAATAATGAGATGACCTTTACCTTGGCAGGGTGTTTCTCTGTTTGGCATAGGTCAGTGACTTGGTGGACCCCTGTGGAAAAAAATATGGCTAGTTAATGAGGGCATGCCATGACCAAAATACATGGCCCAGTCAAGCAGTATTTGCCTACAGTTATGATCAGATAGAAAAGCAAGAAAGGAGTCGAGAGTAGTGATAAAGCGTTAAAATTCTGAACATAACACAGATGTATTTGAAAGGTTTTTGGTCTGATATAATTTTTTAGGAAAGGGACATATTCCTCAAAATCACTGCTAGAATAATGCGATATTCAATATAAATGTTTACAGTGTTAGATATTTGGTTTTATTCTTATCAAACTCTGAAGAGTTGATGACAAAAATACACAGAAACCCTCAGTTTGAGAGGCTTTGCTCTTGATCGATATATGTCACGTCATTATTTAGTGTCATTTAAAGGGATAGTTTGAATTTTTTGAATTGGCTTTGTTTGAGGTACCTCGTCATAGTCAGTGTATGACCTACACTACATGGGTGTCGGCGAGCCCCCAGTTTGGAGAAGCAGGCAGAAGTGCCGACACAGAAGCTCAGCAATGTACTGCTGTGGATGGGGGTCAGCAGCAAAACGTATTTTGGCCACATAAAAAAAAGGCCCAGCTAAAAATACATTATCAGTTTAACTGGCCACTAAATCATGAATATTTTCATTGCTTTATCTAGCCCCTTATATTTGGCAATACATCTTCTTAACAGTAGAACTTCTGCATTCCTACACATATGTGCAACTCTAAGAAAATGTAGTGCCAGAGGAGAGGGCTGTCTAACAGCAATGTAAAGCAATGACAACATTCTATATGTAATGTCCAATTAAACTGATAGAATTTTTTAGGCGTTTTGACATTTGTCTAAGTGGCTGTAATTCGTTTGGCTGCTAACCCCTCGTCCCCAGCAGTACACTGTTTTCCTTCTGAGGCAGCTCTCCTGTCTGCCTCCAAACAGGGAGCGTGCCGACTGTACAACCCTGCTTCGAAAAACCTGAACAAACCCTTTAAACAATGATGTCCACATTTATGTCCCCGAGGAGTGAAGTCATACATTATTGGTAACCACCAGGACAAATCTTCCACTTTGACACACAAAATATCAGATCTGATGGGTTGATTACTTGAAAAGTGCTCTCCCAATGATGCAACATCAGGAAAAGACATGATGACTTCATGGCCTTTCCTTTAGCACAACCCTCACAAGAAACCTTTCTGTCTTGTTATGGCGTGTAATGAACATTGCAGCCTTTAGGAGTCACCAGCTTTAAGTTTTGTTTCTTATTTTCACGGATACTCTTACTGTATCTGGCATTACTCTCACTTTGGTTTGTTTAGTATGTCCTAAATCAAATTCATTGAAGCCACACGTGGTTGCTTCCTGACAGGTTTGGAAATTTCCAAGATAGATAGCATGACACTGGGGACGTGGGGGGAAGACAGAGGAAAAGGAAAGATGCAGAGAAAATGTATGACATGAGGAGGATGGTAGGTTAAAGTGTGCTCACCAGGTGCTGGATGTGTCGAGAAGGAGCAGTCCCTCTGCGCTGCTGGAGGTGAGGAGGGAGCGGTAAGAGAGGAAAGAAGGGTGTGAAGGGAGGGATGGTAAAAGAGGAAGTGGGGCAAAGGGAGAAGGTCAAAAGGAGGAGAGAAGAGGAGGGGGAGACAGAGGAAGGAAAGGAGAGTTAATTAAACAAACAGACTCTCTAATGGATAAACATTACTACTTCCTGTAGCAACATCAGCTATTTTTTTTTCTTCTAGACTGGAATCCTGCAGTGCTCCAGGAATGAACTGAGCTCAAACTGGGTTGAGGGCTCGGCTTCCCAAAAGGAATTCAGCAGGAGGAAAACCATACAGTGGTTTTGGGAAGCCATGCCTTGTAACTAAGGCCAGACAGAGGGAAAACTGGTCTTGCAAACAGAATGCTATTGAGAAAAAGAAATGAAGGAGACTCACCAGATCATTGGAGGGAGCTGGGATGCATGCCGAGGTCACCTTGAACACACAAGGACAGCCACATGTGAATACAAGGTCCACACACACAGGAAAAAACAAACAAGCATCCTCTTTGCCTGAGGGTAGGAGTCACAGTTGGTAGATGATTAAGAACAAATGCTCCCTTAGACAAAAAGATAAAGACTGAAAAATCCACAAATAAACACTAAAATCTGGGTAAGTATGAACCTAAAGCCGAGAGAGAGACGAAAACATTGAAACCACTCTCATATCTTTCAGTTACATATGGTGCTGGAGCCAAGAGACCGTTAGCCTCAGCTAATTAGGCTATGCTGTTCTCTTTGCTAACGAAACATTTAGAGACTAGCATGCCGTGGTAGACAGGTAATAATGACACTAAACGTCAAGTAATGTGAGAACGCGTTTTGGATTCTGCATAATGGATGGGAAAATAATGGATAACAGTAACGCTGTAACTGCCTCACAGTAATCCTAGCTAGTGCTAGCTTAGCTTGCCTGGCCAAGGATAAGTTTCTAGCTGTACAAGTTAAACAAAAGAGACATAATGGGTTAATAAGTGACCTTTAGAGGTGTTGGTAACTTAGGTGTTTCTTTTTTACCTTTTTTTTTTTTTTTACCTTTAGGCTAACTATTTACCCTGCTAACAGCCTGAGCTAAGCTAATTGTCTCCTGACTCCATATTAAACAGACGTAAGAGTAGCACAATCGTCTCATTTAACATTTGACAAGAAAATAAATAGGGGTATTTCCCCAAATGTTGAACAATTACAATTATTAATATTTGATAGCTAATTATAATGAATTATTATTAACATTTTCTACATTAGCATTGAGATTCATATTTCTCATTGCCGAGATTTCACCGAGCTTGCCTGCTCACCCTTACTTAAGGTTTTTAGTGCAAAAAATTATTTCTTTACAAAAAACAACTCCAGACGCAGCTGTAGAGTATATTTATGTTGTTGTTTTTTTCTTTTCTTTTCTTTTTTTTTTAAAATAGATCTAATTTCAACATTATTTTCCTACACATTCATTCACTGGTGTCGCTAACTTGCTAAGCTGCTCTTTAAGATTTTAAGTCTGGCAAATCATAATTTTGCTTTTTTGGGGGCATATTTTTCACAGATATGTATATTTGTATTGCTTTTTATATTATGATATTATATTTTGTTTTTATTATATCTTTTTTAGCCTATTTTCTTTAGTTGAGCATCCCAGCAAAAGTCTACTTCACAACTTCTTATTTAATTGGAGTGACAAATTAGTAACTACTTTAGTAATGTGTATTAATGGTATTCATTTTGTCCATCAAACAATGTAGGGGACCAAATTTTGTGCACAGAGAAGAAATAATAACATTAACTGCCTCTGTTTTGTTGAACAGGAATGTGTAATTGAAATAAAAACAAAAATCTTGACATTTTCACCTTCTATCACAATTTGTCAACTACTGCTGGGAACACTGCCCATCTAAAATTAAGATCATATTTCACCACTATCAGACAGCTCAGCAGTGCAACTTGTTGAGGCCAGACTGGGGGAGGAATACATAGAGACCGACACTTTTATGACGATGAATGGAATACAGACGCTGTCTGCAAAACTACTTAGATGCACTTAAGTGCCACGTAAATACAAGTACAGCTGATGTTTGAGGGCATGTTTAGAAAATGTAAAGTATGTGCTAAAGTGAAGCCAAACACAGCTACACAGCTGGAGGAGCACTGGGACAGAAACACACACATACAGAATGACGCATCCAAATCCCATGTCTGTTATGGGACTACAGGTCAATGAACTGAGACCAAAGGAAGCAGGAGCTGAACAGCAGCCCTAATGAAGGGGGTTGAGGGCCACAGTCAAGCTTACATAACACACACATGGACACACACATGCCCAAACACACACACACTCATAAAGCAGTGTTCCTGCTACATGGCCCTTTTTGGACTGTTTATTTGGATACAGGAAAAGGGCAAGGGCTTGTGTATATCTCATTGTGCACACAAGGGAAGTTGCGCAGGCCCTGAACCTGTGGGTGTGTCACCAAAGTGTGTGTGTGTGTGTGTTTGAGTGTGTATTAACAGTTTGTGTTAATCTTTCTTTCTTCCCTTCTTTCTTAAGCATCAAGTTCAGTCTCTTACTGTTGCTTGTACACAACTATAGACATCAACAGGAAAGCGGAGGAACAGATTATGAGCTAAATCAAGACTCAGCTGGTTTGACAGAAGTCGCAGGAAACAGGTTCAGGTTCAGCTATCAAATGACAAACAGGACCATGTTCCTGTATGACTCAATCTGAGAATTTACGTGTGTCCCCCCCCCCCCGCCAATCTCCATGGGGAAATGAATCTCAAATCTTATCCTGTGTTGTGGTTCCTTTTTATTCCCTGCCTGAACCCAATTCATTACCAGATACGTGTGAGATGGGCCCGGCTCTAATTTCTCTTAGTTCCCTCTGGCTAAGGTAGATCAGTTTCATTCTATTTCTGTTTTCTTTTTTTCTTAAATCAGAGCATGTGAAACAAAGCATTGTGTTTGGACAGCACATCTAAAAATCCCCATTTAAAAAGTGACTCTTGACTCTGCAGCGACATATGAAACTCATCTGCCATGATGAAAAAGTTGCCCTCAATCAGGCCCAATAGATTCTGTAAATAATACAAATCTGAGCCAGATTTTTGGGCTATTTGCATGTTGTATCCTACTTCTGTCATTCTGCTAAACTTAACTCCCAGCTACCACGACAGGCAAGTAATTACCTCCTTCCTGCCCCGGTCAAATATCTCTTGCCCTTTCTTTTTTTCTCCCCTACTGTCTGCTCTCGTCTGAACTCCCAGTCTTTCAATTGTTCTACTTTCATTTTACATTTCAGGCATTTGGCCAACAGTTTTGGGCAGAGCAGATAGGTGTTTAGTGTCTTTGTGAGCAACATTGTTATTTTTCTGTATGTTGCACATCTAATGTTGGGTTTGAACTATTCTAGCCAAATCTGTTTGCCTTTCCCAGGATAAATACCCCTGTGATCCTGGGATTTTTACAATGTATGTGCTTGTTTGTGTGCCTGCATCCACATAGTGAAGATTATATGGACTGAAACACAGGCAACTTCTCCAACCCTCACTGATGCTTTCATGTGACTGTGATAGATATAGCCTGACCTTAAAATGCACATATTTCAGTAATAAAACTAGATTGACTTTTTAGCTTCTTTCTGTTTTTAGTTTTCAGTACAGCTGTGTAAATAATATAAAATATGCTTCATGTCTTTGGTAATCCAATCACAATTGGACAGGCCAAATACAAGTGTAAAAGACCACCATGACACATTAGCTCTTTTACACTGCCTGTTCAAGGCAAGAATATCATGCCATTATGCCTCCTTGCCATTCTGTATTTTAGGTATGATCGTAGAATGAGTGAGTTGTTTCGCTTAGCCTTTAAGCCAGCAGCAGCGGTAGTAAAAGCCCTGAATCTGCATCTCTGCAAATAGGACAGCCAGCAGAATGAGACCATACATGAGATAGGTGGGATATTTTTACAATGTCTTATGTGTGCAACCCACCATAGGAGATTTAAAAAGCAGCTTGCAGCAGTTAGCAGCTAACTCAAAGAAGAAGCACAGTGGCAGGAAATGTCTGCAAGTTCAGAAAACGATGAGGTGGGGAGCTCTTTACCGTCCGAGCAGAGGGTGAGATCAGCTGCCATATAAAAGGGACAGTAAATGACTGTTGTTGCCAGATTATGACATTGTTACTGTTTTAGAAAAAGTGGAGCCAACTGCTGATGCTGTTGTGTTAAACATCATGCCTGTCATACCTCTTTTGCTTACGGAAGCAGGCATGCTACATAAAATTACACACTGGAACAGTATGATGCCACCATTGTTTGGTTCTATGAAACAATGCAATGGCAGCATAGAGCAGGGACTTCTTAGTGGCCCTATGGTGCAATCTTTGTGCGCAAAAAGGTGGTCTGGGACGCATTTAGTCACATAACTTTTGACGTATAAATGCTAATGCACTCTGCCGCGTCCCTAATAGGGCTGTCAAAAATGCTCAAAAATGACATTCGAATATTCCTTCTAAAAATAACTCATAGGTTCGAACCATTCGAATATTTTTTTTTCCGCATTATGTCCACAAGAGGGCAAACTAATACAAGGAAACTTGTATATGAAACATAACTACCTGTAGGTATTTTTATTTCAACATAAAGGTCTTTGAAAACATGTACATACCTACACATTAAAACACATAAAACAATTATTTATAACATTACGTTATAAACGACGCGGACCTCTCGCTCGCCCCCCCTCTCTGACCCGTGACCACACCACCCGCAGAAGCGCTGCAAATAGCCTCGAAGCACCGGACCATGACCGGCTCGTGCCCCGCAACGATCGTTTCGGTGTCTGGTCTATTTTCTGCGCGAGCCGCAAGCGAATGTGTCAAGCCGGGTGACGGAGACAACACCCACTTGCAAAGAGGACAGCTGCGGTGGTGTTTTTTTTCTCTCTCCACAATCGAATATCAATTTTCACATTCGAAGGTCCATTTTTTTTTCAAATTTGAATTTAAATTCGAATTTAGAATATTCGTTGACAGCCCTAGTCCCTAAAAGGACAACGTCATCAATGCAACACGTGGTTGTTGTTTCTGTGACAGCGTGCTAACGCTCTGTAACTTCCCAAACAGGCTTTCAGAACATCACTTGATCAATCAGAAAGGGTAAAACTGCATGTGTACTTAATGGTCTTATAAAATTGTGACAATGGAAAAATATACTTTGCGAATATCTGCTACCCGAAGAGGGTACAGAGGAAAATGTAAATTGGGAAAGTCCTCGGAAAACTGAAAGGTTTGGCAAGTACTGCATGACACCGGGTCAACGAACGCCTCATTCTTGCTTCATGGGGTTTGATGTGCCCAACATTCGATGAAAGCCATGCCACAAAATTCATAATGAAATTTGGTGGTATTGCTGGAAAATTCAAGCAATTCAGCAATTCAACTAGCTTCTAACGAGACAAATGAAAACCTCCTGGAATCATCTAATGGTTCCAGTTTCTCTTCACTGAGCCAACCTTGGAAATAGTCCACGCTGTTTCAAATTTCCAGTTGTTATGACTACACTTACCCAATTTTGACTGTGTACCCTTAACTGCTTTTATTTCTGAAAGCTGCATGAATCAGGATTTACCTGGGTTGACAATTCTGCACTGCTCACTGACCCGTTTCTTCTACTTGTTTCTAATCTTTCCCTCTTCTCCTCTATTTATTCCTCTACATCCCTCTCTCCCAGTGCCCAGTGAAGGGGCCTGCTGAGGGCGGCCGCTAAGCCAGAGCAAACACGCCACACCAGATTCCATCTCCCCAGGCCAACACTTATGCACAAACTTCCTGCTAATAGACCTCCACCCATCTCATCTCGCTCCCTCCATTTTTCGTCCTTGTTCATGTCCCTCTTTACTCCTTTTTTGTGTTTTTGCTACCTTTATCGTCAGTTGTCATATTTCTTCCAAATTTTGTACTTTTCTGCTTCCTTGTTTTTGTCCCTACCTCTGTTGTCTCCTCCTCAATACTTTTCCTGCCCTTTTTTTTTTAACTCTACCTCTTCTTTTTATCTTTTTTTCTAATTCTGGTCTCACACTTCTATTTCTACCAACCACCCACTCTCTTCCTTTGTTTATCCTCTCCCCCTCCATTCCTCTCAATCTCAATGCTTCCTTCCCCTTTCTTCCCCTCTTTTTCTTTTCTATCGATTTCTAACAAACGCCTTCCTGTTTGTCTTCCTCTCACCTTTCCGCCTTCCTACCAAGCTTTCTTGAAATCTTTTCATTCACTGCCCCTTCCCTTTGAACCTCAAATGTTGTTCCTATGTCCTCTTGAAGTGTCTTCAAACTTGAAGGTCATAGGTTTGATCCCCAGTAACCAAATATCCCTGCAAAAGACAAAGACCCACCACTAGCTTGTTCTAACTTGCTCGGGATTCAAGTGCAGGTTACATGCCTAAAATGCTCTTAATAAATAGCAAAGTAAACACTGAGGGAGCTTGAGAAGAGTAGCATGACTCCAAATTAACCAATATGATGAAAACAATTATGCATACCTATCTATTTTTGATAGTTCAATCTTGTTCAATCTAAACAATACGCTGCCCTCAGCTGCCTCCTCTCAGGTGGGTCCAGCTAGCGCACTCAGGCAGCCGTGACCCCCATAACCCTTTCCCCTTTCTCTCCACCCCCTCCCTTCCTCCATCCCTTCCCCTGCCCTCTTCCCTCCATCTCCATCTGCCAGCCCTCTGTCTTCTTCCTCTCTGTCCGTTTTGTTTTGCTGCAGCGGCCCTGGCTACTCCAGCTCTTTACATGCTCTTTGATCCATCAAAGCCAGAAGCATAGCTAATGGATAATGCACAGCTCTCTACTCTCAACGCATGGCTTAAGAGCTGTGGGCTTCAAGGGGGATAACTAGGGGTGAGGTAGTAGCCTTGGTGTGTTGTTATTACTGTGAGAAAGGGCTGCGTTAGGGCGATGTTTGTGAGAGCCTGCGACAGTCTGTTTGAGAGTGATTCAGTGTATATGTGTAAATACAATATATGATTAAAAAAAAACAACAACCTAGGAAGTGGGTATACTCTCTTATACAGAGGTGACTGTACTCCCTACACCTGCATATACCCTAAACTACACCACTGTTTAAAATCAAACAAAAAAAAACAACCAAAAATCGAGATGTTGACATAAATCCATGCTTATCTAGAAATGTGCCGTTGTGACATCCGACTGATTTTGATAGAGCACACCACATATAATGTGAGGTGGCTAGTGTACACTGAACTTTGAACAGTATGTGTGAAAATACAAAGTAGTGGGTCACTTTTTACCTACGTAACAAAGAGATTGTGCAATGTGCAAGATGGAAAAAAAACAACATAAACAGTTGCACAATTAAACAAAGTCCTGCATCTATGCAGCGGGAATTTGTAGCTCACTAAGCGGGTACAAAGGTGCAGTAGTCATGAAAAGCAAACTGTTGCAACCAGTCGAGATCCTGATCTCGACTCTATATCTGTTCTTTAGCTAGAAATGAATGCAGCATTCATGAAGTATTTCTTCTGATGGTTAGCCTTAGGCGTAATAGCCTACCCATTCCTTTAACTCCCCTGGGGCAGCCAATCAGAGAACACTGATGAAAGCTACAACAAATCAGTGGTGAAAGGCGATGCTGGCTGTGACCCTGTGTGCTTTCATCAATACCATCATCACAGAGAGAACTAGAGAAGAATACAGAAGGCCTTGAAGTGAACCGAGAACAGTGATATCTTAGAGCAATAAGACCCCAGAGAGCAATTTCTTCTCTGAACAATGTTGATGCCACAGGTATGTCAGTATCAATGAAGCTCCTTGAGACAACTGACTCATTAAAGTGGTACAGACATATGTACAATTACATAAAGGGAAAAAAGAAAGCCAATCTGACCAGTCAGACATGTTGTTTTAATGTTTACTTCGACCACGTTAAGCTTGTCAAGAGTTTGAGCAACATGATATATCTTTATGTCTCACAGCTGTTTGTTGTCATAGTTCAAATTCCAAACAGATGAATGATACAAGGAATGTTGTTAAGATCTGTCTAGGCCAATTAAAATCATTCCAAACAGGAGGAAGAGAAGTACAAGGATGTTCTTTCCATCACGTTTTCACTCCCAGCTCATCAAATATGGCAGCTTGGTCACTGGCCCCAAGCTTTAATCTATGATGCTCTTGGTACCCCCCTAGCATCAGTTTTGGGTGTGTCAATTTCCATGTCAGTTTCAACTCGGTATGTGCTACAGTGACTTTCAAAATAAACTTCAGTCTTTACAGGAAACAGGTTTGCCACCAGAACTACCTTAGGGTTTAGGCAGCAAAACTACTTGGTTAGGTTTAGAAAAATGATCATGGTTTGGGTTAAAATAACTATGTTTTTACAGAAACTTAAGAATGTGACAACTATGACCAGTGACTACATTACATGGTTAAAAAAATGAATATTGGTTTCACAGGGGACACAAACACCAGTCTCCTGGGTGAAAGTCTGAAGTGTGTTTGACTCATCTAACACCCCTACTTGGATTTTTTTGCTCGTTCTACTATGCTATTGCCATGGACAGGATTAGACTGGAGTTAGTCAAAAGCCCGGTACATCGCATGCAAAGGCTGTAAGGTGCCTTATGTGTCAGTAACAGAAGCCGAGGGCCACTGCCCTGGCTGCCCAATTTGACACCCTGAGAATGAGAATGGGCTCACACTAATTTCAACTTGACTGAGGTTTGGCAATCACATGCTCTATTTTTGGACAATTTCACGTGCATCCACCTGTTGTCTAAAGCCCTTAATGGTTAACATGGGTGGAAAATACTTCTGTTGCTCTTGCCCACTCTGTATAACATTCTTTGTTCAAAGCTTAGAGGGGATAGGGGAATAATTTGGTTCACACAAGATGATAGAAATCCCACTTACTTGCTGACTGCAGTTGTACTGGAATGTCGCCCAAAGAAGGATCTTTTGGAAAGTTGTTTGTCATGTGGGTTATATCCAAGCTTAGGGGGACTTCTGTAATAGTTAACCACTGGAGAGTTTGTCACGCTCCAGCAATTGAGCATCTCTGTTTTAACTCCTAGCTTTAGAAGTCTAAAGGCATCTGAAGTTTTAGCAATGTGCCATCTTTTGTGAACTCCATGCACCCATGGAAATAGAAACACTGAAAGAAACTTAGGTTTAAGACTAACATTTTTCATATATGTCTGGCAGTAGAAAATGCAGATGCTCTCTCTTCTGCACAAACCTGCAGGACTCATTTATGGCAGTTCTGAGAGTTACCTGGCTTAGCTTTATGACTATCCTTCAAATGCACCCCACATGTCTAATGCCTCTTAATCATGACAAGGTGGACTTCATGAGAAAACCAGAAAGCACCCAGCCTAACATGAGGGGACTTCAAGGCCACGGCTCAGCAAAAACAACAGCTATGGTTGAAACACTTCTATCCCCTGGACTCAGTAGTCCCGTATCACACTTTTAGCGCTTTTCTGTACATGAGGCCAGCTAACAAAGCGTTTATCTGTGTTTTCTTTCTTTTTTCTTCTTCTCCTTGTTCCGCACGCTTCCCTCTCTCGTTCTTTGTCTCTTGTTCCCACACTTACTTTTGACCCCAAAAGGAAAGAAAGGGGTCTCTGTCTCGATCTGTTTCGTTTTTGCTCCAAGCAGCTGAGAGGGAGGCCGAAGATATCACAGGTCACATGGATCCCTGTGGTGGAGCTTTAATGACCGGGTGGGATGCAATTCCCTGTTATGGAGCCGGGGATCAACACTTTTGACTACACGGACTACACACACATGCACTCATAAAGCTATGCAGATGGAAAGCCCATACAGGAATGCGCACATGTTGCTTGTACGGAGGGTCTCTTGGTATACGCAGAAGGCTGAAGCTCATACACACGACAGCGGCATTCTCATGCACCCATCTTCTCCCTCCACACCAGCCAAACATGGGCTGAAACCTCTAAGCCGGACAAAAATAAACGCGAGTAAATAAACAAAGCAGGAAGACATGGGTTGGGATGAGAGTGGGAGAGATCAACAATGGAAAAAATCTTCTGTGAACCAACCATCCAACCAACACGGGGCATTATTACAGATCTCCGGTCCTTCCATTCTCTTTGCATCTCTGTCATTCATCCTGTTGATAAGTAGGCACGGATATGATTCCCACAAGCACAACTCCCCCTCCTCTTCGGCTTCAACAGTGTTTACCATATGCATTCATTCAGACAGACATTATCTACAGCTGCTTTAGGGCACATCACCCTCCGTAATACACCACAGCTCACAAACAAGATGACTGTGTGGTGAAAGTCTTTACTGTCCTCCTGTGATTCTTATGTTTTTTTTATTCAAGGAGGTGAATTTATATCAACTGGACACAAGACAAGAAGACACGAAGACAGGAAATCAAAGCCAGTACAAAACTTTACAGTGGATATCACTAAAATCTGTGACTCATGTCCTGCACCAGTGTCCGTGTCAATATTTAAAATCCCTGGTAACAGAGATATCCAAATGGGCTCTTCCTGTTAAATTCAACGCAGGCCAAAACCACTGGCCAATTAGTGCGGCTTACGCCCCTGCTGGTACACACACATGCGCGCGCACACGCACACACACACACACACACACACACACACACACACACACACACACACACACACACACAATGCAGACTGGCGGAGTCCCAACTTGGCTAACTTAGCTGTCATGCTTATGGTTTTAACTCTCATCAACATGGCTCACTCACTTGTTCATTCCCTTGCTCAACCCGTGCTTGCTGCGCGCGCGCGCACACACACACACACACACACACACACACACACACACACACACACAGCTTTAACTCAAAACATGCCAGCCTATCTCAGCAATTACCATAGCTGTCTGTGATAAAGTGGTGACTCCTTTAGTCAGGAGAGACAGTCACAGTCTCAGTAATGTTAAAAGGATACAGTTGGATCGTGTTATCCTGAATGACTCACAATAACTACATGAGTATTTGGTGAAGTACAGAGCCTGCAGGAGGGAAACCAGAGGTCTGGGCTCAAGGCCACAAAACTCCAACCAGAGATTACTCACTTATTGATGTCATTCAGATCCCCCCAAACTACTTAACTTTTTTTTTTTTGCCTTGTCGCAAGGGAAACTTATCTATGTTCCCAAGGTCCTTTGTTCCAGGTTCCCAGTTTAATATTCTGTTTACACACTCAACCCTCTTGCATTTATGCTACTTTCTTTTACTCACTGTCCCTAAATAGCTTTGGTTTACTCTGCATGTCAATACATAAGACATATCAGACAAAGAGCCGTAAGAAGATTAAAATGTATGAATTTTTTTTTTTTTATTGGGTTGCAATTAATTTAGGAACTGTTCACCTCACAAAAAAGCCAACCATATTTAGACAAAAACCTGTGCAAGAACAATTTCATCAACTCTCAAGAGTCATGATTTTAGTCTTATAACCTAACCCAAATCATAATAAACAGATGCAGAGCTGGAGAACAGTTTTCTTGGGTTTCAATTATGTGCTATATGGAGCCAAGGAACATAGGATCTGACGAACATAGGACCTTTTGTCATGTTCCCAGTATGTGCCATATAGATTTGGGGGACACTGACCCTGGGAACATAGGACCAGACCCTCTGTAATGTTCCCATTACTGTATTTGCCATATAAATCTGGAGAACATGTGACCCTGGGAACATAGAACCCTTGGGAACATTAAACCCATAGTCATGTTCCCATTAAGAGCCATATAAATCTAGGGAACATAGGACCCTGGGAACATAGAATCCTCTGTCATGTTCCCATCACTGTATATGCCACATAAATCTGGGGAACATTGGACCCTGGGGACATAGGACCAGACCCTCTGTAATAACTGTATCACCCATATAAAACTGTGGAACATGTGACCCTATACAGAGATAAGGGACATAGGACCCTAGGGAACATAGAGCCATTTGTCATGTTGCTATTATGTGCCATATAAATCTAGGGAACATAGGACCATAGGGAACACAGGACCCCTTGTCATGTTCCCATCATTGTATATGCCATATAAATCTGGGGAACATACTATTCTCTGTCATGTTCCCATTATGTGCCATATAAATCTTGGGAACACAGGACCATAGGGAACACAGTACACCTTGTCATGTTCCCATCCCTGTATATACCATATAAATCTGGGGAACACAGTACCCTCCATCATGTTCCCATTATGTGCCATAAAAATCCTGGGAACATAGGACCATAGGGAACACAGGACCCCTTGTCATGTTCCCATCCCTGTATATGCCATATAAATCTGGGGAACATAGAGCCCTCTGTCATGTTCCCATTATGTGATATATAAATCTTGAGAATATAGGACCTTGGGAACATCCCTGTTGTGATTCTTAGAGCCTTGGCACTAAAAACGTCTAAAAACTAAGCTGAGGCTGACGTGTCTGAACAGCAATAAGTGACATATTCCTATAGTAACATTACTGCAAAAACTGGGAAGAGATTTGACTGAGAGGTTCCCATTTGATAGGAAGTCTGTAGGGTGAGGGGGATGTTGGGTCAGCTGTGATGTTGAGCTGCGTGTTGGGAAAACATATGGTTCATTTTTTTTCTGCCATTACTCCATCATTCCATCTCCTCATCACTTCCTTTGTTCTGTTTCTGTAAGCCAGAGAAAAATATAAGTACCATGGCCTTCAGGAAAACAGCTCCAGCATAGGAAGAACAGGGCTTAAACAGTATCAGAGAAAGAAAAAGTAGTTTTCAGACTGTTTCCTCTACTGTTGCACTGTCATCTAGAATGCATTTTCTCTCCTAAAAATAAAGAGGGGCTGGGGAGCAGGACTCTAACCACAACTGTCCTGATGAAAAGCTTTTATGTTAGAGAAACATCAGGAGGGGTTTGTTGCTCTTCCTCTCATCCAGGCATCCTCCCCCACTTCCGCTCTATCTATCTGTACTTGATTGTACATCCTCTTCTTGTAAAGAGGGGCAGGCAGTGCAAACAGTTCACAGCTAAGTCTTGTGTAAAATGTATTTCTACATGTTCTGTGGATAAGGAGGAGAGACCAGGGGGAATCCTGATACACAGAGGGGAAGCAGGGATTGTAATTACTGTGATACACAGATCTGCTCTGCCAGCATACACCATCTGTAGGATGGCTTATCAGTCAACAATTTTTCCAGTCAGTACTCATCGGTCAGTCATTGAAGTGAAAAGTTGCACGAATAATCTGTAAGTCACTCAATGGAAATAGTTAAGTCAAGTAAATGGAAAGCTACGGAGGTAACATAATTAGAAATGATTGAACAGCTATACAAAAAGTCATAACTGCATGCGGGTAAAAAACTGGAAACCAGTCTAAAAGTTTCTAGCATTGTAACCTTGCAATCTTATCACAGTTGTAATCATCTTATGAATTTGGGTTATAAAAAAATAATAAAGTTTAAATAAAGTTTAAGCCAGCTAAATTTCCTCACCTGCAGTTAATGTTAATTCTGTAAGTTGGTAAAACAACAGAGAAACTAGAGTGGCACTCGGATATTAGCCAAGGCCAAAGTCACTAAATCTAGTGAGAAAGTGCCCAAGTAGGTAACATGGTGGTCACACTTGGTTTACTTAGGGGAAACAGTCAGCCACGTCCATCACTCTGTAAAGTCTTCTTGTCAGCCAGCCAATAAGAGTTCCAGGGTTTCAGCCATACAGTCACTGTGTGATTTCTCCTCTGTCTGTGAACTGAGCAGATATTCAGTCCAACAGTCGGTCATGGAGTTTTTATCCTGACCAGCGGAAATGCCTCTTTGCCTAATTAGACAGACAGGCCAGTCAACTCGTCACAGGCTGTATTTCACTAATTTTAATCCTTCCTCCTCCCACTGTTCCCCAACCTTCCCTCCATCTCTTTTTGTCCAGTCACTCTCCCCCCTCAATTCCCCATGGACTAAATTTTCCACTTGGGTTCAAAGATAAGGAGGAACTGTTCTCTGGAAGAAGAACATGATGAAATAAAACTGCTTTTGGCCTTCTGTTCTTGTGTGTGTGTGAGAGAGTCTCTGTGTGTTTTTAATAGAATAGAGATGGGTCAGCTAGAGGCTGTTGATCTTGTGGGCAGAGAGCAGGAAAGAAAACAACAAGAAAACATGAACTGTAAATAGACTACCTATAGTCCCCAATCGTTCTCGAGGGAGTCTGAGAATTAAATGAGGGTTTTTCCAGAGAACTGGAGCAGACCTACTGACGTGATACTGAACGGTGTGGTGATGAAATGATTTGTCACTGAGCTTACGGCGACGCCGGCCATGTGGAGATGTAAATAGAAACCTGGGGGAAGGACAGGATGGCTTACAGATGACAGGGAGCAGACCTCCAGATGTGTGAGTGCACGTAAACACACACAAACATGGTAAACAGGCCCGTGGTAGAGGGTAGAGGTGGTTGAGTCACACACAAGGTTATAGGTAATAACTGCCAAACGTGAATGGGGCGCAAGTGAGGAAACACCTTGAACTTATGAGACCTGTGACACCGGTAAGAGCAGGAGTTTAGCACAAACAAGTCACTCTCTATAGAGGGAAGGCTAAAGCTAATCAGCTAGGCAGGCAGACAGCTGGGATCTGTTATTTCAATCTCTTTCGTCACAAAATGGAGGCATGTTGGAATTCACAGTAGTACAGATTAATGCCATCCTGCCTCAGAGTCCCCCCTACATAGATAACAGCTGGGATGGACATCCCCCTCCCCTCTGCCCTGCCTTATCCGACCTCTCCCTTCCTGGGTAGCAGCGATGGATATCGCTGTTTAGCAACCAGTCAACAACCGCACATCAGACAGTCACAAAGAGGCTGATAAACAACATCCTGCTCCTTTCTGTCATCAATCTTAACAATGAATTAAGTTTATCCAGAATTTCTTTAGAACACCAATAAATCCATGTTTGCAACATTTCTAGGTTTTCTTTCCAAAAGGAGACAACAATTTGAAAAATGAGATGTTTTGATAACATGACTGAGGCCTTTTAGTGACTCACCATTTCTTGTGTCATGTAAAATAAATAAAACTATGTCTACACTTGGGGATAGAGTAACATTTCCTCTTCAGCCCTTTTTGTCTCCTCCAGAAATTGTTTAGGAGACAGGTAGCCCGGCTCCATCCAAACGTAACAAAATACGTCTACCAGGACCTCTACAGCTTACTAAGATGTATCTTTATAGTTACATGAACCAAAGTTTTAAAACAATACAGTTTAGTTTTACCTTGTACAGAGCCAGGCTACCTGCTTTCACCATCTTCCAGCTAAGTTAACCAGCTGTAGCGTCATATTTAGTATAATTAAAAGGGACAGTTCACCTCAAAATCAAAGGTAAATATTTTTCCTCTTACCATTAGTGCTATTGCTCTATCTAGATTTTTTTGGCAGGAACTGCGAAGTGTTAGAGATATCGGCTATAGAGATGTCTGCCTTCTCTCCAACATAATGGAATGAAATGGCACTCAGTCTGTGGGGCTCAAAGTGCCAAAAAATATATTTGGAAAACTAAACAGCAATGTCCTTTTCCAGAAATAAAGACCTGGTTTCTCAAGATAACCCACAGACCTTGTTGTGAGCAGTTTCATGTAGGAACTATTTTGTGTCTACCAAACCACACCCGCCAACCTGATCACTTCACAAAAGGAAACATGCATCCTCTCATGGATGAGAGGCTAGTGATTGTTCCGGTGTGAGATGTAAACATGAATGGCATCCTCCTTGGCTGAGCTGTAATGGTAGCTAGCTCAGTGGTGCTAGGTGAGGTTGAATTAGATGCACAGTTCCTTCTGTGCAGTGATACGGTTGGCAGGCATTGTTCAGTAGGAAGATAATAGTTCTGTGGATTATCTTGAGTTGTCAGGTCATGATTTTTGGAAACTGACATTGTTGAGTTTTACAAACATAAGTTTTTGGCGCATTGAGCACCACAGAGATAGAGTGCCATCTAGTGCCATTATATTTGAGGGAAGGCAGACATATCTATGGCTGGTATCTCCAACACTCAGCAACTCACTCCAAAACAATCTAACTGATTTATAACACTACAGTTAGGGGAAAAATATGTATTTTTGATTTTGCGGTGAACTGTCCCTTTAAGCATATTTTACAAAAAGTCACTCTAACATAATCTAATCTTCTAATCTTTCTTTAAATCAAACACATTGTACAAACATTGCCCTAAAGCAAACCAACTTAGGATAAAACCCTACATCACAAGCTATAGTGTCACTTTTTATTGTGTGTGCTGTTTCAAAGCCATCCTTTCATCTCTGAACTCACCCTCAGGGCTCTCCTCTGCTCAGATAAAAGACAAGAGGATGGAGAGATGAGGCTTGTCTTTGCCACATGCCTTCGCCCTTGGCTTTCTCTCCTTCGACCAGCCGCCTGCCAAGGCTCCCTGCTTCAGCCTCTACCCCCTCTTCATCACTTCGGACACGGCTGGCATTCTCCCCCTCTGCATCCCTCTGTCTATTCATTATGCCATCCCTCCATCAATGATCCTTTCACAGAGGCAGCAGTGTGGGGTTTGAGCAAGGCTTGCTTGAGGAATGCAACTGAGCAGCCTTCATATTAGCAGAGATCTCCAGACTTCTGCCCTCACAGAGCCACTGTCATGTGTCTTTTCACACCTCACTGGCAACAATCTAAACAGCTCGGATAAGCATTTAAATATTTTTCCCATAGTCCAGTGCAGTCACATGAACATACGAACAAGGATGGCTATCTCTCAGGGGCCTGTCCCGTTAAGATTAGTGGGTCAGCATCTGGGCTTAACCTTGAATTAGTCGGGTCATGGTGATGGCTGGTGATGACTGCACATTTAACACGCTGCAGAGCAGACCCTGTTTACACTGTCAACTTAAAACCATTTATATCTAACACTGATTGATTTAATTACAATTGAGTTGTATTTATTTATCTTATGTATTGTGACATGATTTACTGGACTGTGAAACTCAAACAACAAGATAAGATTGTTTCCAAAACATTTATGTCACCTCTCCTCATTTACATTATCTGTGTTTACAGATTTAATCTCTTTGTATCTTAGAGGCAGCATTATCTGTCACAGTTATGTTTTACTTTTGTCATAATTATCCAGTTCTTCTGAAGATAAAACCATAAACGTCTCTTTCCCATAGTTACCACAGTCTACTTAATGCGTTGTACATTTGGTAGAAGAGTTTTCAGTTTCCTTTAACACATATATTATTTGAGTGTTTCGACCTTGTTTCATGAGACATCCTTTGGGTCACTGATTTGATGAGTCCATGAATGCATTTCATTTAGTGGAGCTTGACAGCAGTCAGGTTTTTAATTACTGTTTCCTGTTTCCACTGCACTTTGTTGTATTTTGTTTACCTCTATACATACACCTTTCCCCGCAGCAAAGAGTAAAAACTATTTTGCAATATTCTTTTCTTTTTTTTTCAAATTTTTGGCTCCAATGTGGGTTTTTATGTGCAAATTGAAAATGTGCATGAACAGAAAATACACTTTTATAGTGGATGGAAACACACATGGTAATCAGCTACACAGAGGGTAATAAAGTCTGTTCCATAACTGACACATTTGGGTCAGACAATCCATGTCTGTATCACAACTGATTCTTCTTTTTAATTTGAGGCCACGCTCAGACAGGGTGTGTGTGAGGTGGATCCCTACCTTGGCCTCACACTTCCTGTGAGTGGCTGTCTTGCATACTAAGAGAGAAAGGAAAGAGGGAGAAAAGACACAAGAAGACAAAATGAGTATGAGTTTCGTCAACATATGAAGTCATAAGGTCTAGTATGCAATATAATCTCCATTTGATTTTACTGTATGTAGTTCTATAGCATGACACAAGTAAAAATCTTAATATCATCCTCCTGTATTACCGTACAAGTAATCTCTGCATCCTATGGTCTACATACGGTGGCCCTGATGGGCAGAGCACAAGTAAAAAAGAAAACACAACAGCAATTCCCAGAACACAACAAGAAATGAGATTCTTCTGTTGTGCTTTGCCCATCAGGGCTGCCTACAACCTAAACCAGGATTATAACATATGTGAAAACTCCAGTGCCTTTTTCACATGTGGGTAAATGCATCAGGATATGCAACTGTCCCACTTTGTGTCGACGTGTGGTACGACACTAGAAAGCAGATATTTTGACACATTCACGCCCCAGATTTGGCACCCGTGCTTCTTTTGTCACAATAGCATGTCTGGTGTGCACTACAGGGATCAAATGACACTACACTACGTGACACAGTGGGTGTGCACTACCCTTCATTCATTCATATCTGACACATCCTACATCCTGTTGCCGTTCTAGCCTGTCATGACGTTGTTTACCATGGCTTGTTCCTTTGGAGTCACTTGGCTGTGAGCAACCAGACTGTAACACCAATGACAACACATGCTTGCAATGTTTACCTCTGCAGAAGGAGCCGACGTTGTCGATGTTCTGACGGCACACGCTGCACTGCCGCTTCTTCTTAAAGGTCTTTTCCTTGAAGACGTGGGGCTCTCCCTTCCCCCCCTGCACACACACGCAAAAACACACACAAGAGAAGACGAGATTCACACTGTTAGAAACTCGATACATGACCAGACGTGGAAACGCAGTCTGTGGAGTTGCGTACTCTCAGAAACAATGAAAAAATCCCAGCTTGATTTTAATCCAAGAGTTTGATTGGGTTAACCCTATACACACATCTCACAGGATGAAAACAAGACGTACAAAGAAACTGGACTTTCCCAACTCTGTTCACAAAAAGAAAGAAGAAAACAAAGTATGAGTTAGTGGACTGTAATAATGACAGGATCTTAGTACTGTCAGCTTTAACTTATGTGTATGACAGACCAGGGTGCATAGTGTTTGTGTGCATAACTATGGCTACATCCATTCTCTACTCCCTTTGCCTCTTGAACTTCTGTTCTGGTTGTGTAACTGTCTTCCAGTAATAATCCTTGTGGTTCCCGCCCATACCACACTATAATCCGTAGTGTGTGTGTGAGAGAGAATGTTTTGGAAAGAGAAAAAAGAGCAAATATGTTAAGTCTAATTCTTAAAAACTGAGCGAAGAAAAGCGAAAGTAAAAGAAATCATTTTTCTTTCTCATGTCCATGTTTGACACGTATCACAGTGTGTGTGTGTGTGTGTGTGTGTGTGTGTGTGTGTGGTAGCCAATCCTGCCAAGTGCCTCTTTGTTTCCCAACATGGGATCACGTCCACAGATGACTGGGCCTGACGTGACTCCGGAGACTTTGAACATGAGAACCCTAACAACTCAGGGCTAAGTATGGGGATTGCTTAGCATTTTCTCCTGAATGGATACATACTGGGTGGAGGAAAATAAGTGTGTATATGTGGTGGGAGGTGGGACACACCATCAACATCATCACCATGAGAAAACAGCTACATGCAAGACAGTCATCATGTTGCAAGGGATACTCAGTGTCCACTTTTCCATAGCTTTGGATAATTAACCTGATGCATGCACATAAAGGGTTTTTTGTTTCCTCTGTGTGTGCTTTTCCTCCTTAGTTACAAAGAAAGGGTGCTGTTTACACACTTTTTCCATTATCCTGCTGTTCTGATTTTGTTCTGGGGACTGGACAGTGTTTGGACAGCTGCCTGCCTGGCATCACCCTCTGCCAGCCGTGTTAAGCGGCTGCTGGCCTGCTCCAGTACAAGTGTACTACGACCGCAGCACCCTGGATGGTGGAGGTGGACTGAGTGGGTGGCTTAGGGGGGGCTGGTGGTGGGCTGTTATGTAATGTGGTGTGGTGAAAGAATTGACGTCTCTCTGTAAAACTGTGCAGTCATTACTTTTGGAAACTGTATATTTCTAATGTTTTCCTTAATTTCTATCTGACTCTGTGTGACTTGGCCTTTCCTTGTTTCCTTTCTCGCAGTAACAAACCAAAATCCATACACACTTCATTAAAGTTTCATGTTTTCTTATCTTATCTTGATCCTGTTTTCAAGAAGCTTTGATTTGGCTCTCCTACTTACTCTAAGTCCACCCTTTCCTGAACCCTAAACATAACAAATTCTGCTTCGCCTCATGACCAATTTAACAACCTCATGTTGCTCATTATCTCTCGCACGACATTTATACCCACTGACCACTCATGTGCGATATAAACTTTGACAGACACAGTCACAAACGGACAATAGAATTCTTCTGGAGTCCGTCTATAGTATGTCCTCATTCTCATCTGTGCAATAATCTTGTGATGTATGTGTGTGTGTATCATGCATGAGTGTACACATGGGGCCCACGGTGAGTTTAAAAAAGCAACCAGTTACTGTCAGCAAACCGCAGTGGTAGTGTGGGCTTAGAGATAAACACACAGATGAGAGGTTGGCAGCATTCTTCCTGTTTCAGACACAATCAAGACCACTATATAGTCCAACCACAAGCAATCATGGTCAGACAGTGATACACCACTCTGCTACTGAATGCTTTATAAGGTCTCATATGGATTGACACCAGTATAAGCTGCTGTACTCTGGTTCATGGGAGGAGGACTGGATGGTGAGTCCGCACTGATGGCATCACTTCATATTTCATGCAACTGACAACTGTTGTGCTGGTGTGCTGCGGCATCCTGGTGGCCTAGGGGTTAAGACGCTGATCACGAACCACAACGTCCACAGTTTGTGTTCAGCCTGGGATCTTTGCTGCAAGTCATCCCCCAACTGTCCTTCTCCCCTCACTTCCTGCCACCTCTCCACTTGGTTAACCAATAAAGGGCATGACATGCTGAAAGACACAAGTATATTTAAATGTGGGCCAGGGGCGTAAGGTGAGGGGCAATGGCCCTTACCTTACTTCCCACCACCCAACTTCTGGCACCCTCGCTCAGACCACACCCATCTCCAAACTCATCCTTCACAGTGATCTCAACTACACACCTGTAAAGTTTCAAGACTGCATATTGCATCGTTTTGACACTATGGCATTCACTAATACTATCCACAGACAGAAAGACATAAGCACCTGGCAAAGTACTCAAAACTGCTTCTGTGGTAGTTTGCGTTGCAATAGGTGTCTCCAGGAGCACAGTTTGCCATGATGACACACACACAGAAAAACAAAGTGCAAACAATACCAACCACACTGTCGCGGCGGAAAAAATAACAATTGGATTGCTGCTTTTCTGTGTCAAATGCAAAATGATATGTTGGCCAAGTGGTTCATGTGACCGCTTATTTTTCCAAAAGGCTGCAGGTTTAATCTTCTCTGGATATGCAACAACCATATCCAGAGAAAGAATGCAGCTGTATAAACAAATACAGGATCTAAAATATAAAAATATAAGTACAACGTACAAGTAAACTTAAAAATATTCAGTGTTGAAGCAGGAACTTATTTTTGTTTAAAAAATAGTAATTACTTCGTTGAGGTTCAAAGCTCAATCTTTATCTTGGAAACTGTAGGCCATTTAGTAAGTCAAATTCTTTAAGCCAACATGGATGAAAAGTCTTTCAAGTACTCAGTAAAGTATAGGTTTGAACAACAATCCTATGACAACCAACTGAGATTATGGTTGGCCAAAGCTTCAGCACAGCTAACAAGTGGACTTTGTAATGAGAGTCAACTGTATTTATTTGATTTACTTTGCTGAGTGACAAGACTAGCGGATATACTATTATTGGGCTGAGAAGCAGCTTTGTGGTTCACAATATTCTGTTCAAGAGCTGTTGCCAATTTTCTTTGTAAATGTGTAGGGCTGCTGTGAAACTGTGCCTACTTAGGGCAACAAAAAAGTTTGTCTTGGGTGCGTCGGTACAATAGACAAACAAGAAAGGATGGCAGAGGAGATACCCACACACCATTATAACTGGGCTGGAAAGCCATAAAAAAAAATCCACAGGCTGAGATCAGTGCAAAAATAGTCAATTTTTTCGAGACATCTGTGCACAAAAAACAGCAAACGTTTCAGTCCTTGATTATGGTCGAGGACTGAAACATTTCCTGCTGTTTTTATTCACTCTTCATCATTTTTTTGCACTTTGAGCACCCTTTTTGTGCACAGATGTCTCTAATAAATTAACTATTTTTGCACTGATCTCAGCCTGTGGACCTTTATGTGGCTTTCTAGCCCTGTTACATTGGTGTGCCGGTATCTCCTCTGCCGCCATTGCTTTTAAAGGATTTATAAAGGGTTCAAAGACAACACCTCTTCTTTAGGCAAGTAAAATAGTAGTCAATGATAATATTTTAAGCTAGCCATTCACATACGTAGGCTAAATAATCTTTATGTTGTAAAATATGTGCTAGCCATAATGTTATGTTAGCCAGCACAGCTAGCCACTTGGCCTTACCTTAACATGAACTTATGTTACATGAAACTAAACAAAAGCATATTTCAAGCCAAACTATTTTACAAACAGTGCAGAAGTTGTGTTAGCAATGTGGCTAATTGAAATGACGGCCCAAATATTATGCTCAATGTTCTTTTCAGTCATTTTAACTTGGTTGTGCTGTAAAACGTGAAAACCTACAAATTTTAGCTTTACTGTTGAATGAGACTGTTTTGTAACCCTTTGTTGAAAAATAGGTTGCTTACATTTTAACATTCTCTTTAGCTACAGAACAGTAAGGTAGGCTATTTTACACACACAAAAAAACGAAACAATACGTTCCTTACATAACAATTACAGAAAAGCCTACAGAGGTCATTGGTTCTCGACCATGGGGAGACTTCAACTAGTAGTCATGCACAATCACCTTAACTAAGGAAAGCAAACTGAGTTGACTACCAAATCTATCAAGACACTCCACTCAGCTCAACTTAGGAGTCCAGCAAAGGAAACCTCAGTGAAGGAGGTTTACAACTCTGAGGAGGGTTACAACAGAGGAAGCAGAAAACAGCTGGTAGAGCCTGAGTGTATCAGCACTACACACAACCTGCAATGCTCAGTGCGGTCCCCAGGATAGTAATTACTGTAACCACTGTAATGGATAAAAAACATCTTCCTTGGTAAAACATGTGTTATGCCGCATTGAGTGATCCAGTAAAGATACTGGTCAGATCATTCCTGCAAGAAAAAGAGCTCAAAAACAGCATGAAACACTCAAAATAAGAAAATAATTATTATCTATTTAGCAGGAAATGAACAAATCAATTTATTCACTCATACTGTTGATGCTCAGCCACACAGTTTAACCAGACTGGATCCATCTGTCATCACTGACAAATAGTGATGGAAAAAAACCCTCACAAGCATACAGTACATGTGAGCTACAAAGCCTCCACTAGCTGGGGCCTGCCTATGTTTCCACAGAAGTGACACAAGTTGTAAACAGCTACCTGAGACCTCAGGAAGACAAACTCTACACACACAAGCTGCACACAAACACTCACTCACGTGCAGACGTGTATCCCTGAAGACAGTCAGTGGAAACAGACTGCCTTCCCCTTTCCTCTTCCCTCTTCCTGTCCCCGTGTCCCCCCTCAGTATGCCAGGACAGACCCCACCTCCCCTACAACATCTGCTGTACACAAGAAGGTCCTTTTTCTAATATTTTTAGCTTTCTGGCAGAAAAAGGAACCAGAGGTTTCTGCAGTCAAAGAAATGCTTTCTAACCAGAGATCCCTCCCCTTCCTCACAGCACGTCTGCCAGCCGTCACAGAACAGTAGCTGGATTGAACGAGGGAGGGGCTGGACACTCATACAAGAGATGCACACACAGGCAGAGATGTATGCATACAAACGTAAAAACAAATACACAGAAACAGAGAGACATTCGTGCACACGCACCCCTGGAAAATCTCTTGCTCCTTCATTGTCTCTAAAAATAGTCTTGATATTTAGACAATGATGGACATTGTATGGGAGTGGTCCATTACTGGACTACAGGACTGGACACTGTGACATCAGCTTCAGCTGCAGATGGTCAGTGAGGGCACACAGCGAAAGAAGCCTGGAGAGGAAACTCTTCATACTGACTTTGCCATTTGAATAAATGCCTGATTGTCACTCATAATGGGCGTTTGTCTTCTGATCTTTAGATCATTGCTTTCAGGCCAAGCAGTCACTTTATTTCAGTTCTTCACAACCAAATGTCTGATCATTTGATCATGCTGACCTATTTTCCATGTAATTCAATTTTAATGCTTATATTTGACTGTCTCTGGCACCATAATCACCAAGCCAAACTGCATCAAAACATTTTCATTTTGTTTTTCATTTCATCACGGACATCACTTCCCGCTGGTAATGAATTTAGACTGCAACCAACAATCATTTTCTTTATACATTACCGGTAATTAAACTGACTACTCTGCTGATTAAATAATTCCGTTACCAATTGAGAGAGTACTCCACTGATTTAGCACTGCACACATTGTCCGATATACCATGGAGCTTAAAAAAAAGCAAAATCAATATTTCACACATTTTTCCTCCTTGTCAGAAACCTAGTGCCTATTACCCACAATGCCACACAACTTGATTCACTCCACTGTACAGATTTGGGATACTACTGGGGGAGGGACATGACAATTTGGTAAAGCCTTTCACTGAACACAAAACTAACAAGTGCAAGATGGGTCATCAAATTTTCAATCATTTCCAGGAAATGACAGACTCTAAACCACCATTAAGGCTACCTGCCAAAACAACCTTTTATGTAACTGTTTGGCCAGATAGTGGCATATAGGTGATGATCAGTGCAGACATATGTGATTAAAAACTTGAACATCTATTTTGAGTTCATGACATCTTCAATAATGACTCTTTATTAACTATCAAAAGACTTGATTATTTTCTCTCAATAGACTACTCAATTAATCAATGGTCACCATAATGTGGTCGTCATAAGTGCTATATCGGAGGCATCTGGACTTTCCTGAGTTTCTTGAAGACGTTTCGCCTCTCATCTAAGAACCCCTACAGAGTCACTGAGGTCACCCTGTAAGGGTTCACACCCACACAGAGTATAAAGCCTGGGACTCCGAACTTCGCTGACTTTTTGCCGGGTCAAATAGCTTCTCGTGTGCAAATGGTGTGAGGTGAGTGCAAAGCAGGTTTTTGCAATGACAATCACATACTTAGTCTACTGCAATAAGAGGAAAATTGAGTCCTTGAAGGAATTTACACACTTGACCTTCAGTTTCATTGGAAATACCCTGACTCTCCTTTTCCTTAACAGAAAAGTTTAGGTAATGTCCATCAGAAATGGACAAAAAGCCAAAGGTTTGTGATGGCAGCTTAATACAGTGTGTTCTATGTAATACTAAATGCACAGTCATTCAGTGGTGTGTGAGACTTCTTGTGTACTTAAATCCCACCCTCCATTGAAAGCGTCTCACATGGGTCTGGGTTTCCTGGTTCCTGCATCATTTGTTGGCATCAAGGCCAGCATGTGTTAATATATTTGTGTCAATTCGTTTGTATGTGAGCGTGCACGTGTGTGTCCAAAGGGTGGGACAGGCAGTGGAGGGAACAGAGACTGCCTGTTCTCGAGGTGAGGTCAGCCTGCCGCCATGATACACTTCCGTTCACTGGGACTCCTGCTGCTAACACACACACAAACACACACACACACACACACACACACACACACACACACACACAATGGTCTCATTGCTTAATCTCTCCTTGCTTCAGCCCAGCAGCACCACCAACACCCCCTTGCTACAGTTGTTGATATTTACCGGCAAAATGCAACATCTGTTTTGCCTCAAAATGTTACCAATGCAGTGAAGTTGCCTCAGATGACATCATCCAGGGGTGATGATTAAGTGATGGTTAAGCGTGTTAGTTAGGACCAGATCTGATCCGATTGCAGCCTCAGACACATGAATCACAGGGCTTCTGTTTCAAGGAAAATCTAGATGTGAATCATTTACATCCATTCAGTTTTTACTGCTGCAGGATTTTCCAGGTGAGAGTGAATGGCTGCTACTGTAGATGTGAACTCAGTGTAACTGCATCTGGCACAAGGGAATGTGAACCAGGCTCTGTTTCAGCCTCTCAGCCTGGCAGTGAATAGGGGGGCGTCCCAGGTAAACACAGCCATCATGGACCATTTCTGGACCATCAAACCTCTCAGTTAACACCCAATAATTACAAATATAGAATACCTACTGTACACCGAGTACAACAACAGTTTTGTACGACTGGTAACTGAGCATCTCCAGTGGAGCACCTCAGTGCCTTGCCCAAAGGCAACGGTGGCCAGGTTTTCCCAGAAAAACTGACTTTTGAAATAACAAGCTCCCTTTACAATCTGCTGGGTGACTCCCACCTGTCTACATTACATATGTTTCACATAGGAGAAAAATTGCTAATGACCGCACTGTTATCGGTAAAGAAAAGGTTGGAGAGGTTGGACAATGTTATCTTGTTGTTAATGTGTAGCCGTATTTCCCCCATGTCCCAAAGCAGGATAGGGATCATGATATGGAGCCAACACTAATTGTCGGATGCATGAACCACGCAGAAGCCATTAATCAGTGTAGGCATGCATACACACACCTACAGTGTGGTTACTGCATTGAGTGTGATCGTGCACACACTTGACAGATTTGTGTTCACAGCATCCTTTTAGTGTACTTCTGCTCTTAATGCGTGCTGTTTGGAAAGCTGAACATTACACGCACATACACACACATGCATGCATAAAACCATAGCTTGTCATCACAATCTGATGAGACTGAAAGCAACAAATTGCCTCTGTAACTCAAGCCTACTTTTCTTTAACAAGGCACTTGTTTTTGACCAAACTGACTGTAACTCAGCTATTTGGGCACTTTTATATTGCACCACTTGGGAACTGCATGTTTCCGTCGCACTCCAAACTGCTCGATTTATGAGTGGTGTGTAAGACAAACACAGTAAATGAGAGTCAGTGGCAGCTGATCCAAATCACCTCTCCAGCTCTTGTCCTTGGCTTTAGCCTTTATAAATTTACAGCTAAAAAAATACAGTGAGAGTTTTACTGGAGAAACCATCCACCAACTTATCCGTACATTTACTGATTCTTACAGTGATTCCAAATATTGGCTGCTTTTAACTTATAAACAAGTTTTATACTTGCAATTATGCATTCCCAGGTGAAAAGTTTTTTTCATGCACTGGTCAATTTTGAGATAACTTTTTTGTCAGACCATCGGTGGAAAGAGAATCTTAATACAAGTAATCAGCTGGAGAAGTTTTACTGTGATATCTATCAGTTGAAATGTTGACCCTGTTCACCTGTGGTGTCTTTATTCAATCTAAAAATGTATAGAATTTTACAATACATATCTTTAAAGGCCATTTTCTCAAACGCAGAGCCAGAAGTCTTTACTTCAGCAGCACTTACATACACCAAACTGTGCAGTTGTGTTCCTACCTATATTCTGAAGGTTTCTGCAGAGGGGATTTGTCCATATTTCATTCATAGCCTGATTTATAAAACATTTTGTTCCTAAAAATGTGGCGACAATGTATTTTTTTATGCCTGATGACAGTATTTTCTAATTTATGGAGTAATAAAAAGAAAAATCTACAATTCCCTTAAATCAAATATGTCAACACACTGAAACAAGAATTTTGAACCTGGCTTTTCTCCAATGTTCAGATTTCTGTTCCGGAAATGTATGCAAATGAGCACATACTTAATTAGAAAATGTCTCATTTGCATATTTAAACATAACATTTCAGAAAACTTGTAATTCAAAAGCTAATTGTCTTACTGTAAGTTATCAGCTCGGCAAGTGTCATGGCGATATAGTTCAAAGTGTCACCCAATTCACCTAATATGAAAAACAACCTGTCACCTGGTCATCTTCCGTCATAGCCTTGCACGCGCATATGCGCTCGTGAGAGACGTTCCTCCTCTTTCTAAAATGACTTTGCGACATTAACAATAAGTGACTGTAACAGTGGGGATAGCGGGGGGCTGCTTAGTGCATCATATGACCCCATTCACAGCACTTTATGTCACTTTAATTAAGTGCGACGCTTCGAGAAACTTCTCAGAGAACAAAGTCTCCATGCTCCTCTCCGCTCCGCTATAGTCAAATAACAGTACCTTAAACATTAAGTATGTAAACGTGGGATTATTAAAGAGATATGGCGTATCTAAATTTACGTCAGGTGCGTTATAACGTCACATTAAGGCTATTTTTCTCTTAAGTGAGCCACCTCTAAAACTATGTTGTAGCCTATTAAGTAACGTTATAAATTTAAGTAACCAGTAAGCAACAGCTCATACAGGCAAAACTTTTTAAAGTTATGGCGTCTCGACAGAAAACAAATTCACAAAGTGCGCAACTGCACAGCACTTCACATGAACGAACCTCAGCATCATACATCCATCCAAAAATCCTTCATACAGACTCTTAATACTGACTATGTGGATAACCAATCACTCCAGTCCAAGTCCAAGTCAAACACAAGCAGACAGTAACTTTCTCTCCAGGCTCAGAAGACTTTGAGGTCTTACCTTGTTCATTTTCCCGCTAATCATATTCCCAGGTTTAAAAGCTGCCCCTCATTCTCAGGACGACCATCAACAACATGGCCTGCCACTGAGATAACTTGTTTTCTTTACTCCGCGCCGCCCCTCGGTACAGGGGCTGCGAGGCGGGGCTACACGCAGCCAGAAGCATGTGTGGAGTACTATTACTGGGACTGCACCCTCTGATTGGTCGGTTTCTGAAGGGAGCGTAAGGATACTCGATCTGGATTGGCTGCATTAAACCCAGTAATATTCCTAGTACAATGAATGTGCTTTACCTGATCACATTTATTACAGTAGTCTTCAATAGACTCATAATATGGCTACCCAATATTATAGTCACTTTAGTTGTTCAATGTAAAATCAAAAACTATAATTAACTGTAATTAAATGACCCCAGAACCCACCCTATCCTTCACAACAAGGTCCAAATTATGGTATGGGAGGTGGATCTGGGTGTGACTTTGTGAAAAAGAGGCATCTGAAACCTTAGCATGTAAATAAACATGAAGCTATGTAGCTTACACACACATACTGGGGCATTTTAATTATGGGCCCCATGTGCACGAGGTGGCTCTGGGCCTACTCCTCCTACGCCACAGTTTTTACATGTCTAGCAGACATTTTTGTGTCAACAAATAGCACATGGAGTTAAAGGAATGCTTAACCAATGCAATCACCATTTGAATAGCAATTTGTCATGCTGTGTTACCTTGAATTAGTTAAAAATAAAAATTTTCTGCCTCCATGAAAAATGGCGTACATGTTGGTTTATTGATTGATTGATTGGGAACTATGCCTTGAGCCAGTGTCAGCTGAGATAGGCTCCAGCCCTCCCGCGACCCTGAATAGAATAAGTGATTACGGATAATAAATGAATGAATGAGTGAATATCTACGTTTATTTTCTTAATGATATTACATAACACCCAGTTTAAAGGAACACTTCACCCACAGAATGTGTATCGTTAAGTCAAGACATACCTTGAATTTGTGAAGAAAACTTTGTTTCCATCTCACATGCCTCCACAGAAAATGGCAAATATATTGATTTATTGGAATAAAACACAATGTCTGTCCCAGCTTAGTCAGTGTGGATATACATGGTGTGGGCTGGCAGTCTAAAAAGGCATCCAAGGCACTCTGATTATGGTTGAAAATCCTTCATTCACATGGACAGACCATCTCATCTCGACTTTAGACAATCGCCATGAGGGTACTCTTTAGTGTTCAGTGTTCACAGTTACTCTTAAACACATTCTAGTCCTAGTGTTTACACGTTTCCTAAGGTTTATGGTGGCACATTTGGACAGTCTTTAGCGTACCCTGGTGAAGACTGTCTTAAGTCAGAACACATTGGTCTGTCCATGTGAGCAAAGGATTTTCAACCATAATCAGAGTGCCTCAGGCACCTTTTTAGACTGTCAGCCCACACCATGGATGTGATGTGACTATGTGCCCTGTCTTTGAAGAGCACCTGCTTTTTGACAGTTACATACACCCAGTGCCTTGACCCAGTGCAGCACTCCCCAATTTCTCCCTCAGTATTGATTTATTGATTGATTGTAAACATCTGTTTACAAACCCTCACACAACTCATGCAGTATAATCCAAGTGTCATTTATCCAGTCGTATACTTAGCACTTCCCAAACACCTGCATTTTCACTAAAACCTTACAATTTAAAGCAGAACTGAGAAACGTATCTACTTCAAGGCCAGACTCCAATTACAAAGGTTATTTAGCAAAACTGCATGTGTTTGGGAAGTACTGAGCATACATATTGCTGTTGTTAAATTTTGTCGCCGTGTCCGTGGAGGCATGTGAGAAAAACACAGTTTTCTTAACAAATTCAAGGTAACACATCATGACTAACTGATTCACAAATGGTCATTTTGTGGGTGAAGTATACCTTTAAACTGGGAGTTATCAAATATCATTAAATATATAAAAGTGGAAATTGTTACAATATTTTTTCCAAGGCTTGCTCTCTTTTTTTCAGAAGGTTCAGTCAGATTTTGTACTGGTGCTGCTACCTTGCAGCGGCAGGAGGTGGATGTTTTATTTATGCTTTGAGGGATACTGAATCAACATCTGGCAAACTGGGAGTCGCACTTATTGACCCTCTTAACACCCTTCATGTTTTCCATGAAATTATATAATATATACATATATTTCAAATAGACCTCTGATCTACTCCACAATCTTAGTACATAGCCCCTGGTAACTGCAGAAGTATCTGCTGAGCTACAGGTTACTTGGTTGGGAATCAATGTTCAGAAGTCCCTACCCCAGTCAGTACCTTTATTCTATCACTACATACCCCAACTCACACAAACACAGATGTGCGTTTGATGAACATCTGCATTGCCACTGCTGCTGAGTAGTGACTAGTGTGTTAGTAGCAGCACCTAGTGGTGAAATCACAGAACATGCACCAGGTGAGGCAGAGTTTGGGAAAATATACACATCTCCTTTTATGTTTGTTTGAACGTCACTTCTCTGTAGCGAATGAGTCTCTGGAAAATCTTCCGTCTTCAACTACAACAGTCTTTAATACAGAGACTGAATAGCTTTTTGATGCTGTGAATGTCAGTTTTTGGAATTAGACTAAAAACATAAATGCATCTTTACATTTTTACATGACATCAACCATGGTGATATAAATGTTTGATTCCTTGCCAAACTATCTGTACATGCTCATGGTTGTCATTATACTCTATGTATGCCCATGTGTGCATGGAGGTTCATTCCTTTCGCCTGTCTTAAACTGTATCCCATAATATTCCCCAGCCCCAGACTCCTAATGCACACAGCATTACTTCTGTCTGTTGCCTCAATCTCTTCCATATGTGTTAGATTGACGTGCAGGTATGAAGGCCGTACAGTATATCCCCACCAATCAGTGTGAAACGTGACCATGAGTCACGACGTATGCAGTAATCACTCCCCAAACAACACGTGCGGTAATGCAGTCAATTCCCTTCGCTCATATCCCAAGAATTTCCTGCTCATGACAGAAAAAAGGGAGGACTGATAGATTTGTGGAGGGGGGGTGGTGGTGTCTTGGGGAGTTTAATTGTTTGTGGTATTCTTGCGGCTCTCTTTCATTTGGATCGTAGAAAGGTTGAGGGGGAAAGAGGTGGATGCTGAAGAGGGGGAGAGGTGGATAAAGAAGGAGAGAACAAAGTAGTAAGGTGAAAAAGGTAATAGGAGGGGCAGGGGGCTACATGTGAGACTAGAAAAATACTGAAGGACCATGAGAGACAGGAAGCTGGTGCTTTGGACTGGAATGAGGGGTTGAGTTGGTGAGTAAAGTGGGGGAGGGTCATGTTGGAAGAAAGATGGAGATGAGGAAGGAGGGGGATGCTTTTGCAAACATATGGAATGAATCCTGAATCTAGCCTTCTGTATACACTGAATAACTGCAGTCGATAGAAGGTGCTTGATATCAGTAAACACATCATGAAATATTGCAAGGAAGCCAGGTGTGTTTTTCTTTCTAGTCTGTCTAGAAGGAAGAATTTAGAGTCTTAAGGAAGTAGAAGGACTTGGATCGCGCTTGGAGGTAAATGAGAAAGAGGGGGACAAAGTGGGAACCTGGGCCAAGAGGAAATGAGGGGAGGAGGAGGAGGAGGAGGAGGCTAGAAAAGGGGGCTGTGTAGCTTGATGAAGGATTTTGTAAGACAGCACTGTGCCAAAGACTGATAAGGTGCAGCTGTTGAAAGAGCAAAAGCGCGAGAAAGCAGTGGGTGAGCTGTAGAGATACTGATGACACAGTTAAGCACATGCTCATATTTATTGTGCCGATGAGTTCAATAAAATCCTCTCAGTCGGCCAACGCTGCAGTCCCAAAGACATTTTCAAAACTCAGGCAATAGTCACGCTAGACATTTTTGAGTGTAAGAAAAGAAAATATTCTGTGCATAGTTCACAGTGAGGTGTTTCTTTAAAGGGTGGTGCTGGGATTTTTTGGGGGGCCTTTTGCGGACTTAGTGAAGGAGGAAGTGGTTTATGTCTTTCCCTTTTCCCCTCGATCAGCTTTCATCTGCGTGCCCGCAACACACAACAACAAGCATTCCTCAAATCCTGCTCAGAGTTTGGGACAGATCATTGTTTTCAAGCCGCAGGAATCTAGTCAGCCACCCTCTGAGTCTGGAGTTTACATAGGAATTCATCTTTTTTTCTGACGTGCAAGAGTGTGAGAATCCACTCTGCTTTAAATCTGGATGCAGGGGGATGGTCTATATTTAACCCTAACCGGTCAGTGTTCCTTCCTGTGTTGGGTGTGTGTTTGTAGTGAATGCCTGTGGCTCATGGCCTCAGTATTGGCCATGACCAATCTAAACTTTGTTGCGCATGAGAAATTACAGGGAAGCTAGACAAATACAAATAAAACCACTGTCGCAATGCCAGCTCTCTATGTATTTCTAGAGTCAACAACACTCACAAAAAGAAGCAGAACTAGTATGATTACAGATTTTGCTTTCATGTTCTCTGTGGTTACAAACACTGACTTGAAAGAATAGAACAAACTTCTAGATCACTAACATTATAAACAACTACCATTAAGCTTGGCAATCTTACGGCTCAGACACAAACCAAACCAACATCAAAGAACTTGGAGTGATGACAGCCAACTCTTGGTCGCCTCATGTCCTCTGTGTCTCGGTCATTAAGTTGCACTTGAGCTCACTGCAAAGACTGCATCCAATGGCCAACTCACATCAATGTCCTACACCTGCATGAGTGGAAATAACTCTGCATAGCAGCAGGTTGCAGGAGACTGTATTCGTCATTCAAAAAGGGAAACCAAGAGACCAACAGTACAAATTTGAGAAGCTAGTTAGCCAGTTGGCACATTAACACCACAACCCAATGTTAAAAGAAGAAATGATATTTACTGTGTGTTAGCGAGCAATAACAAAATCAATTACGAACTATTTCTGCTTAAAGCCATAGTTGGTAATCCTGTTCAGAAACACGTTTTGTTATACTGGGTGAAATGGTCCTTCCATCCTGAGAGTAGTCAATACATAATGTGTTCAGAAAAAGGAACGAAAAAAACAAAAACCTCTGTGGCAGCTGCAGGCCTGTAAAAACTCTGACCAGTCCCTGCCATTCGGTGCGAGTGGAAAGAACCAATCAGATGCCTTCATGTCTCGTCCTGCCCGAGCCCCCCTCTGTCCCTCCCTCCTCCCTGCGTGCACTCATCACGTGTCACTGTTGCTGGAAATATTCAGCACACTCCTCAGCAGAAATACCGAGTTAGCAGGAGAATAAGTTTGCTGAACAATGGCAGAGAAAAGTACCAAAAGTACCACTTCCAGCGTTATTTGTAACGGCTCGCCCCGCTAAACAGGCTGAGAAAGGAAAGTTAGAGGCAGAAAAGGCTGCGACGAAAAGGCTTTTGATAAAGCAAGAGGACAAACCAGAGTCAACATCATTGCAGCTTTTGAACGGTGGAGACAACTGAGGGAGCTGAAGGGCCTGAAAAGTGATACAGAGGTTGCTGTCTTTCTGTTGGACAGGTAATTATTTGTTTGCTTTGGGGGGATTTGTTATTTTCATGAAATATGTAACGTTAGCCAACTTAGCCTCTTTTGTAGCTCGTATTAGCCCAATACTAACATTAGTTTCTCTGTCGTGTTTCTCTGCAGGATGCGTGTTCAAGTTTGGGGGGCGTGGCTTTGGGCCAGCACTAACGGGAGGGGGAGGAGGGGGTGGGGCTTAGAGGAGGTGCCACTTTCAAATCTTGCTAGCTCTCCAACATTACCAACTATAGCTTTAAGAGCTCAATGGCTGGAAAAAAAAGTCTTACCAAGTATAATTGTTTTGTTCCCTCTTGACTTTGGCTCTTTGTTTACTTTCCTCACTTTTGTTTCTCTTCTCATGCACTGAGCTGAACTGCCAATTCTCTCACTGATGGTCTCCACTGCCTCCAACACCAATTCACCCCTGAACTTGAGACTAAGGGCTCAAGTGGCAAAACCCGCGCAGAGTTAGTTTCAAGCAGCGCACCCCGAGGCGCGCTCAGTTTGGTAGTTTGGCAGACCAAGGTGCGCTGAGATGGGTGTTGCAGCGCAGCAGGGGGAGGTGTCGACAGATCCACCTTGGCGCAGTGACAGTTTTGTGCCAAAAGGCTTCGCCGAAGGCGCGCTAAAAGCTCGCCAGCTGAAATCACGTCTACTGTCAGCGCAGGCAGAGCGCAGCCGGTGTAAGCCGAAGTTTGGCTGACCAGCGGACAGTGCGCACACGTCACCAAAACCTCACAGGCAGGTTTCCAGAATATCAGGCACATTAACGATGCAATAAATACCCCAAATCCACTATTCAATGCAGCTATCTGCAATCAGCACATAAATGTATCTCTATATCGACTGTCCCGTCACATCTGCTGTCAGATCAAAGGGGATTGGCACTGTTTGGCACGTTTGGCACACGTAATGGAAACCCAACCTGATTTGATTAACACAGCTGCAAACTAATGAGTTCACATCCCTCTCAGCCAACCACAAACAGCCACAGCATCAGATAGGGAGTATATATTCAGCATCTGTCATCTTAGAAAAGTCAAAAGAAAAGAAACAGAGTGAGACTGCGAGAGAGAAAGAGAGAGCGCGCGCATGCACGAGAGAAGCACAACACTGATTTACAATTGTGGTGACCTCCTCCCAGGCTACCTTTGCATCATCAGCCCGTGGAGGTCTGCTCGCAGTTCCGTATATTCGGACACTGCGAGCTTGGACCTCCCGGACCAAAACATCAGTTTCCTCCTGGGAGAGGTCTGGCTGTCTGACGCTGCTGCTCTCTTCTGCCGTGACGAATTGAGTAAACTCTCATTACGCCTTTGCGCGGCGCATTTAAGGGCGAGGAGAGGGGCTCATTTGATTGGTGTGATGTGTGTAAAACCCACTCCATGCCTTCTCTCCTCCCTCTTTCCGACTTGCACAGGTAGGAGGGACGGAGGTGGGAAAGAGGAGTAGCTGCGCCAGGCGCACGGTGTGCCAAACTTACAAAATCTGCCTGGCCACACCCAGTTGGCGAAGCGCAGGTGAGCTGCGCCCCGGCCTCGCCCAGTCTACGAAACTAGAGCCCTAAGAGTCTACAGCTATGTTAGTGACTCTGTTACCCCTTTTTTACCAGCATGGAATAGGTTCCACTCTAGTTTTTGCTCTAATTTTGAACTGATCTGAGCATATCGACAAAAAAATAAATTGGTTTCGAGCCCAAAAAGTTGATTAAAAAAATTGCAGGTTTTCTGTGCTGACATCAGTGGGTGTGTCATAATCTACAGGTTGGAAAGAGGGGATGGAAATTGCAACAATGAAGAATTCAGGTGATAAATCGTATTCTTATCATTTTTGGACACAAATCCGTGACAACAGAACAAAAGCTTGCAGGGAATCAATGTGACCCACCACTGGTTACTTCTGTTGTGCATTGTGCATGGCCCTAACATCCATGATTATAATGGTTTGATAGCTCAATGACTCAAAACTGGTGGAAAACAAAGGCAGGCTAGTTCCAAGAGTACTAAATAACCCTAACCCTAACTCTAACCAGTTCAAGACCCAGAGCTGCTTTGGTGGAAAAGTGTAACGTGAGGCCATACTAAGGTCTAGTGTGTAGGATTTAGTGGCATGAGGTAGCAGAACTGAAGTTTCTCTCCTGTGCCAAGCTTGTTGAAGAACTATGATTTCCAACGTGAAAAAGCAAAAGGCTCTATCTAGAGTCAGTGTTTGATTTGTCCATTCTGGGCTACTGTAGAAACATTATGGTGGGCTCCGTGGGAGAGAACCCACTCTGTATGTAGACATTAAAAGCTTATTTAAAGGTATGGGAAATACGAGTCTTATTTTCATGTAATTATGAACTAAAAACACATGGTTTCGAATATTATATTCCATTTATTGCTTTGAGCTAAATGCTAAGGTAAGCCTGCCAACACGCTCACAATAGCCCTTTTTAAATAGGAATTGTGCAAATTTGCAGGAAAGCCCAATTAGTCTTCTTTCAGCATTGGCAGTATAAAAACAAAATCAATGCTGCATACCTACTTTTGTTTATACAGAATGCGCCTTTGTCAGGGCAAGTAACAAAACGTGCAGCTCAGCGCGTGATGTAAACAGTAACGTACTCCGAGGAAAGCCACAGCTGGTCACTCCTCCGGCGATTCTCTCATATGTTGGCCTGCATTCACCGTCCCCGTCATTTGATGGTTAATAGCCTCTTCATTTGCGAGGACATGGAGGGCGCGCAATTCCTTGTCTCTTTACAGTGTCTGTCAGGTTTGCGTTTCCCTCTTGCTACTAGCTGCTCATTCCTGCTATCAGCTGTATCAGTTTCACGTTTATCCACCGCCAGTGGGTCGCACGTGTGGCATCATCAACAGTCCCTCCCACAAGTCATCAACAGCCCCTCCCATTGGCAGAAAGGCGCCTCATTCTTGTTAAACCAAAAAGGTTCCGCCAATATGTCTACCCTACGAGGTGGAAAATTGGTCCCCTCGGATCAACTCGCCAGTCTGGCTCTGTGTGTCTAAATGCTCCCAGCTTGCCGGCAAAGCATGCAAATGTCTTGTTAATAGCTGTAGTTTAGTGTATTAGCACAGTAACAAGAAAATGTTATTAATTTGCAGGTAGTTGATCATAAAACCAAAGGACTGGCCAAATGAAAATTCACCAGACTTGTGACAATTCAACCTGAGAGGAATGTGCATGTCTTTAACAAATTTCAGGACAACCCATTCACTAGTTTTTGAGACATTTCAGTCAAAATCAATAATGTCAACCTCATGCTTGCACCAGAGGAAAAGTCAGAGGAACACCAAAGTCATTGGGCTTCATGCCCTGGGCACCATGGATCTTTGTAGTGACTGTCATGACAATCCATCCAATGATTGATACTTCAGTCTGGACCAGAGAGACATTGCTATCTCTAGAGCCATGCCTCTAGCGTGGCTAATAAGATCCTGCCATTTCACTACAATGGATGCTGCGTGAGAATATGTTTCATATTAAAATTCGACTGCCAAGTGGTCCATTAATGACTGTCAGACTTGAACTCTTGGCTGTGCACGTAGGTGAATTAAGTACATGTTCATTACGATGACCGCCAAGGCATTAATACATTTAACTTTCAAAGCCAATATGGTCTGTTTGTGATCATAACACACAATAGGACGGATTCTGAAAAATCATTTTATGACGAGGACATAACCTCAAGGTGGCAGTTTCATTACTTTTGTCCGAGGCTCGCCTACGTTGATTTGTCCCACAGGAATTCTGCATCAGCCCCAAGGGCTTGGAGCTTTATTTTTTAAAGAGAACCACATGAACTATTATATCTCTCTGCCAGAAACTGTTTATTTCAGGAATACATTTTTAGAAGGTTGTTTATTGATGCTCAGCCATACTCCATCAACAACTGCTCAAGAATCACTGGACAGTGAGGCAGTGAGGTGAATTCTGACAGCACAGAAGGAGAATGAGAAATCATTAAATGCTATTGGGTAATCCAGTAATTAGCTACATGTGAGAAATGAAAACTATCAATCTGTTATCAATCTGTAAAACACCAATACTCACAAAAGCTGTTAATGACACTGACGTATGTGTTTCAACCCCACCCTGCAAACTGCAAATGTTTATCTCTTCAGTAAGTGAAGAAACAGTCAGTATTCTGCATGATATTCTTTGAAAAATGTCTCAAAATGATGAATTCTCTCATATTCTCTCTCAAGACAATTTATATTAAAAAAAACATTCCTTCCTGTGTCCCTGACATAACATCAGCAAATTACGTAATCACACTCAGACCAGTATGTGGAACATCACTTTCTGTTGCCAAGTATTTCCAGTAAGTACTTGGCATGAGTCTGACTGGGTATGTATGCATACGGCATGTTCCAGGATATAAGAAATTAAAGCCATTCTGGTCAGGTTCTCGCTAACAGCTGCATCTTCTCACACCTATAATTTGCCTGCAGGTCCAAGCAAAACAACCATGACATTATTAAAAGAAGTGGAAAACAAGTTAATGAGAAAATGACCATAAATAGATAAGACAACATCTCCTCCTCAAGGATAAACAGTGGGATCTAACTTGTTCCCACAACCCTATAGTGGGGTCGGTCACTGCAGGATGACGTCGTCCAGAGGGCTCCACATTCCCACGCTGCTCAGCATGTGATATGGAGCCACTGGGACTGTGGTGCAACCAAGCATGCACACACACACACACACACGAAAAACAAGCCAGATGGAAGACGGCACTCATGCACATTTTAAAAAACACACTTCGATAATTCACACATCTGGATACAAAAGCCACAGAGACTCAAGTCTATATGTAATCCGGTGTGATGTAAACTGGTGGCCAGAGGTCAAGGTTCTCAATGTTCTCTTGATGGCTAATAGCAACTTAAACCCTCCAGCAAGCCTGCCTCTGTTTACATGATGGTAATTCCACAGCGTCACAACAGTACCATTGTGTCTGCACAGATGTGACCTCAGCTCTGAGATGCCATCGTCATCCACATCATCTTTTAAATCAGGGCCAAACAAAACACACACACACACACACACACACACACACACACACACACACACACACACAAATGCTCCTTGTAAGAATATAAACAATTACTGTTTCAACTTCAGATCTCCTGCACATGTCCATGAGAGCAGCATAACACAATATGACATTGAAATTTGCTCAAATTAAAGGAGTACAGGAGGTCCAGTTATTTCCTGGCTCTTTCTGATCACACATGGATCTGATATTGATTGACTACATGCACTTGAGTCCACTCTGACTTTGACCAGAGGGCGGCAGGGAAGAGAATTTCCCATGAGGTATTAAAAGTATAACATGACTGCAGATGTCATTACTGATTAATTAATGTCTCTTAATTAAAGTCTCCTAAAAAAGGCAAGGCATCCTTTTGTTTCAAATAAAAATATAGACAGTTCATAATACTGAACTGTATTATATTCCTTCTCATTGGTGTAAAACACGTGTGTGACAGATGTGTGAAAACAGAGTTTGTCCAATAAGTAGCACTACTGATGCATCATCACTACACCTTCAGTCAACAAAATTAATTTTTTTTTTAAATTTTTATATATGTTATTAACGCCCCTGAGGGGAAATTCAATTTTTTCACTCCGTTGTCAATTACACACAGGTCCGAAGTACACACACATGCACAAACAGGACCTATACATGCACGAAGTGGAGAGATCCCAGCAGTTGGGGGGTTCAGTGCCTTGCTCAAGTGCACCCCGGCAGTGCCCAGGAGGTGAACTGGCACCTCTCCAGCCACCAGTCCACGCTCCGCATTTGGTCCGGACGGGGACTTGAACCGGCGACCCTCCGGTTCGCAAGTCCCTATGGACTGAGGTACTGCTAGGGAAATCAAAATGTGTATACCACTAACACACGTATTCTTGGAGATCCCCATGATTATCGCAAGTGTTACAAATAATTGAACTGCCTTCAGTCCACCTAATTGCAAAACTGGATTAAGAGAGTACGCTGATTTAGCACTTCTCTAACATTGGCAGACTCACAATGGATATTTTAAAAAATGTATCAAAATTGATTTTTATTCTATGCAAATTTCTTCCTTTTTCAAAACCTGGCACCTCCATTAGCTACAATTTAGCTCGCCTGCCAATTGTTTGGTCGTAGATTTGAGTGTATTTATGCTAGTAGTGGCTGATGTAGCCTGGAGTTGCTAGCTTCAGGGCTAATGATGCAATTCACTTGCACTGGAAAGTCAGATTTTCTGAGTTCCCAGTCAGAAATTCCAAACAGGAATGACCCCTGAAGTTAGATTTCTCACTCAGGAAGTTGGAAGAACCTCACCAACCCTAATTTCAAATTCCAAGATGGCGGCTCTGCCCATCAACTGTAGTAAAAGCTGTAGTAATATATTGTTTATTAGCACTTCTGTTTTATTTGTGTCTCATTAAAATGGAATGTGAAGTATGCAAAGTACAGCATAATGCATTGTTATTAACTACTATTGCTAACAATGGCTAACCCAGCTAGAACTGGCTTTGCTAACAATGTCTAGGTTTTCCGACTTGTACTGAAACACAGTCAACTTGGTTATGACATCATTCCCAGCTCTGACCTGTGACTTTGCAGCGTAACTCCACAACTCCACATTTTTTGTTTTCATGTTCAAACTTGTCAGACCCATCTGGCACTGACTCAAGTGACATCACTCAAGGCAATTTACCAGACTTCAAGTAGCTCCCTCTAGAGCAACAAAAGGCTATATAATACTATTTTTTACATATGCAGTGCAACACCTGTAAACAGACTCCCGGGTATAAAACCTATGGAGTTCCCCTTTAAGTAAGGTATTGATGTTATTAATGTGGATGACTTCAGAGAAACACAGAGCTCTTGTAAAATCATGCCTATAATATATTTCTAAAAAATGTTGATTTCATTCTGACATGAAGTTATCGTACATTTATGTGGGTTGCAAACACAGACACTCCTCATGGATGTCCAAGGGTGTGCATATCAACATGCATACCCAGTTCTAGTGAACATGTTTATGTCTAATGTCATCACACACTCATGCCAACACTGCATGCCCACTGACCTTCGTCAGCCTCATCCTGCCGCTCTCACTCCTCTCCAGGCTCCTTCTCTTCAGAGACGAGTTTCTGACCACTGGCACCGGTTGCACCTCTTCCTCCCCACACCAATCCGTACTCAGGACGCAACCCATATAGGTGGACGGGTCCTGGCCTCGGGACTTTACGTCCTCCTCCTCTTCTCTCTCTTCTCTCCCTCTGTCCTCTGTCCTCCCCTCTTCCTCTCTGTCCTCTATACAGGCTCCAGCCCAGGCTCCTGGGCAGCTGTTTTTGTCAGCTGGAGTGGAGGACAGGGAGGCCCTTCCCCTTTTCCTGGCTCTGGTTCAGCTCTGCTACAGGGACAGAGGGAAGGATACACTCTGCATGCTCTCGCTGCCCACCCCCCTTCCTATACACACTTAAAAAACACCTCTCTCTCCAACTCAGTCACATGTGGACTCCCCATTTTTTCTGCCTCCACCCCCTCTCACTGCTCTTCTTTGTTTCACACATACTGTTACAAACACCCAAACTTTCTTAGGCACACTTTGGCTCCCTACTTTCTCTCTCTGTTTGTTTTCTTCTTGTCAATCAATCACACTCACAACATCCCCGTTGTCTGGACTCACACACGACCCTCGACTCAAACGTCAGTGCTCGGGGATCCTGTGATGCTCCTCTTTATTTCTTCTGTTTCTTTCTCTCTTCACCCTCTTGTTGCTTCTCTTCCTCTTTCCCAGTCCTCCCATCCCAAGAGCACGTCTCTCCCTTTCCTCCTCTCTCCGTTCTACCTCTCTACTGGTGTTGCCTCACTCTTACATATACAATTACCTCTCTGTTCTCACCCCCACCCATCTCTCCTCCTCAGCAGTTTCCTGCTCCCAGATACAGGCAGTCTCTCCTTAGCTCGGGCAACACATTGTTGGTATTGTCTAGAAAACAACCAAGAAAACCAAACAGTGAGGGCAGCTGTTGGGATGCTGAGCAAACCAGTGATTCAGAGTGGACTGAGCCTCCATCAGACTGAGCCTTCCCTTGTTTACAGTGCAAAAGCCTGTTTGTTGCATTTGTGAAACAAAGTCTCTTTCACCACAGAAACCATACCTAACATATAACAAAGGATGTGAGAAGCTGGATGAGGAATTGCCAGATGCATCCTTGTCATTGTTTTGGTGATTTCTGCCTGGATAAAAAAGGCACAAAAAGGCCATTTTTAATATTGTTTAAGTGTGAAAAACACGTGTTTCTGTTCCTCACAGCCTCTTTGCTGTTGTTTATTTCTTTTCCCTTGAGTGTTTTGGCTGCTACGCAAGAGCTCACAAGGCTTGGAAGAGCGAGACTGTACCCCTTAAAAGGCAAATTCTTGATGTGCCTCCAAAAGCCCCACTCCTTCTTTGTATTTACTCTCTACATTCCCCCTTTCTTCTCATTTGTTTTCGTCTTCTTTCTCTCTGCGTCCCTCTCGTCGTTCTTTTCTCTCCTCAGACAGACACCACTGGTGAGGCGCTCTTGTTGTTGCAGGCATTTTGCCCCAGACAAGCCGTCCAGGTGTCCTGCCTTTCCTCCTTTCCTATACCCTACCGACCATCCCTCCATCCCTCCTCCCACTCACCCCGTCCCCCACAGTCCTGTTTCTCTCAAGCCCCCCTTTCCAGTGGACCCCAGCCCCTCCTTCAGCTTCACCTCTCCCATCTATGTATGTCTTTCAGGCAAGATCTCAGACATGAGCTCAGGCTGCAGACAGTGTTTACAACGAGCCCCCCTCCCCTGGTTTTACATGCCGTGAAATGAACTCCTTCTAATCAACTCAGCTCCTGCCAAAATCCTGCTTTTGCATCTGGAAAATATGGAGAAAGACAGGAGGCAGTGTGCAGACTGAGCCTATATCTACTGCTTGTTACAAAGCCAAAAGAAATATCCAAATTTAATCTGATTAGAAAATGTGGTTCTAATATATAGTGAAGAAACTGAAAGCACAACTCTGTAAATACTGACTCTTTTTCTGCAAAAATGTGGCCACCATCCATTGCAGCATACTTGGCACTTGTTAGTCCGGGCAGAAATCATTTTCAGTCTGGATTAGTGAAGATCAACAGCAGATTTTCGAGGAGTTTTTGATAAGGGGGAAAGGAGGGAGAGAAATGATAACATCTTAGAGAAGAGTTTCAAAAGACAAGATAAACCACGTCCAAATAAGGAGATGCAGAGAGAAAGAGAAAGGATTGTAATCTAAAGAAACAAAGAAGTACAGAAATAGACACAGTTGTGATGATGTCATGGATGACGCTACCCAAGCCGTCTTCCATATCAGAGCATCTCTGACTGAAGATTTATTTTCACATCTGAAGTTCATGACTCATCATTACTGGTCCTTCTAAAAAGACCCTCTCTCACCCTCTATTTGGCCCCTGTGCTGCGTCCAAGCATCTGTTTTTGTGGGTCAGTCTTGAACTACCACAACTTCAGGGTTTGTGTTGAATGTGTACAGCAGTAATATAGATGTAAGACCACAGACATCCATGCCAAGGGCGTGTGCACTGGTTGAGCTCACGTGTCATCAGGCATGAGAACCACAGGACTGAAAAGACAGGATGACTATTGCAAAGCCACACACAGACACTTGCTGTACTGACAATATAAGTTTGTTTTGGAGTTTGTCTGCCCCCTAGTGGGCACAAATAACTTAATTTCAAGTATGACATATAAAGGATAGGCTGGGGACATTCTTATTGTCAAAATATCCCACAAAAAGACACAAACCAACGTATTTCTCGGTGTCACTGGAAATATTAAGAGAACCCCCCACCCCACACATAAAATGAAGTCTTACTTCTTAACACACTCTACACAAGAGCAGACCTCTAACAGTGATGAAATGAACACTTACATATAACATTTGACTGTAACAGCGCCTAGCTTGAATGCTAACAATGACAAGGCAGAGTTGGACTCAACAGCGGGAGCATGAAGTCTCTGGCAGCTAGCCTAATGACCTACAGAGTTAGCCAGAAACTCAATATGCACTTACAAAATAAGTACATTTCTCTTATAATGTACAACAGCTAGGTATTACAAATTTAGTAACAGTAAGTTGTTTGCCTGCACTGATTGAGGAAAAGGGCATGCTATCCCCTCCACTGGGTGCTCTACGGAAAGCCTATGCAAGTGGCCTAAGCTGTTGTGAGCATTTATACTTGTGCTGTGGTGTGTCTGTGTCACTCTGCAGTTACATCTCCAAAACACTGGTTGGCGGTGGGCTTTCTATGTCACTATGTTGAGATTCTGTGATTAAAAACATTAAAAAATGTTTGCACTTCAGTTTCTTGCTGCCTTAATTTATCTTTGTCTATATATTCCCTTTTGTGTATATATATTCCTTTCATATTTTTTATCTATATTGTTTACATTTTTATCTATTTATAATTGAGTGTGGATTTAGTTGCTATTTTTTCTGGTATTCACTGCAGTCAGCAAAGGAAGAATTTCATTGTACAAGGAAACGTGTTTCCTCACTGTACATATGGCAATAAACACTTTGATTTGAATTGAATTGAATTGAATGGAATTTTTTTTGATTCACAGACAAAACCATTGTTTCTAGCTAGACGCATTTTCCCACAGATGTTGGGCTTAGAAGCCAATTTGATATAGTGACCAAAACATGGAATTACAACTGTGCCTGCTCTATGGGCTTAATGAATCAGAGCGGAAGGTCCCAAAAGAAATGCACTGTTTCTTTTGGACTGAGTAACGTGAGTAATCCTGTGGAGGCAGTTTTCAAACATTTCCATCTTCAGTAGAAACCAGGGTGCTAAGGCTTTAGTGCCTGAGTGTCAGAAAGTATTGAGACAGACTACTTGCACATTGTTGGTTCTAGTCTTGTCATGGGATTTGTTGACTTTTGGGTAGAAGCTAAACGTTAATTAATCAGGATTTCAAAAGGGTTTGGACCTAAATCTTAAATAACCAGCACAGGACATGAGTGGAAACAATAAAAAAGTAATGGGATCAAGTTAAACAGAATGAAAATGATGCCCTCTGTGGCACCACAGGCTCATGAACAGAAAAGAACAAAAACAGGGTCCATAGGAATTGGTGGCATATGAAAGCAACATGACAGTTGTGAAATAAAAAAACAAGGTTAGGCAAAAATTGTTGCACAATACTGGCTTAAACATATTGTGGTGTCCACAGAAGTTTGCATTTCAGATCTTGGGAACTGCTCATATTGCTCATTTGTGCCAGGGTCAGGAATATTTATCTTTATCTTTGAGACTGACGTCAGATTTGACACAGAGCACACAGTGAACACAAAAGCCGGAAACAGAGTGTCTCGGTCTGAAAGGCCTTCCAGCTTAGTCATCATGGAAATATGAGAGGAAACTGAAATAAAAGTTAAGCTGGACTGAAAATGTGTCATAAATCATTGGGATGATCTGACAGAGAGAAAACGTTGTCCAATACTGCATTCTCTTGTCATAGAAAATAGGAATCTAAATAAATGCTGTCCTCCAGTAAATGTTAAATGTACACTGTAACTCTACGGAAGGTTACAGCAGGTTACTTGAGTAGTATTCTGTTGATGATGCCAAAGTCGGCTCTCAGGATGTTAGTGTCTTGTGTAGCGTTTCAGTTGAGATCAAAACTAGGGTTTTCGGTTAAAATAACCAAGTTTGTTATGTACAGGATGTCAGAACATCGTAAAGAGGTGTAATCAGGCAGGTGACATAACTTCGTAAAAGACCAAGTAGAGAAGGGTCTAGCTGCAGAGCTCTGAGCTCGGGCCTACCTTCTCTGTCGGACTATATCTGGTCCTCTGTGAGCGTGTAGAAATTTGACTGGAGGGCTTTTACTCTCTCAGGAAGAAATCTATTCATTTAAACCCAGACCAAGACTTTTTCCCTAACCTTAACCAAGGAATCCTTACAATGGCAAAATACGTTATTTTGTGATGAGGCAGGGCAATATACACACACATGATTTTCCGTCTTAACACATGTGAAAACATACATTTTCAACCATTGGTCCATGGCGATGAAGCCTCAGTGCTGGAGGTGGGCCCAAGCCCAAGCCTGAAACTCTGCAGCAGGACACTATTGCATATGCACATGAAGTTAAAATAAGTCAGCACTGAGTTTTAGTTTCACAAGGGACACAAACAGCTGTCTCCTGGGTGAAAATCCTGTATTTGTTTGACCAATCCACCACCTCGACCTCTTCCCTCAACTATATTCTTTCATAAAAATGTTCATATGAAGAGCTCAACATTCTAACCAACAGTGCTTACCAATGGACCCACTTATATGACACAGGAGTCTTTGCTAGTGCAGCATTACTGTACAGTTAATAGCAGTTGAGGAAGGTAACAGCACTTTTGTATATTTTAGCACATTTGTTACAGGCCTACTTTTGCATGTGTGTCCTTTCTTTGAACCATTTTCAAAGACGTGTATTGATTCAGATTTTTGCATGTGTTTTCCATTTATGTAACAATGAACTTGTAGAGACTTGAATGATGGATGGTAAAGACAATCCATCACAGTGAACATCATCTTTTTGTCATCAAAGTCAAAATGTCCACAACAATCCCATTCCTGCGAGATGCATTGCCGAGCAAGATGTATATGTTGCCCAGGTATGCAGGATTCTTCAATGTACATCGATACATGAATTCTAAGTAACAAATTATGATCGACTCTTTTTGACAGATCTTTGATGTTGCATCCTGATTTGAGTTAGACAGGAACCCAGTGACACTGAAGGATTGGCCAGAACATAGAATACAGCAAAGAGAGGCTGGGAAAATGTGTACAGTATGTGCTTACAGTGGATCCCGGTGCAGACAGTTGGTCAGTGAAAGAAAAAGAGCTTTCTCTTATCCAGCTTTCAATCACTCAAACAAGTATTTGATGCTCTTCTGTCACACAGCCTGAAGCACTGAGGATCTTGGAATCATGGAAATGGAACCACATGCCTCTATGAATTTAAAAAGGCTACTATGCCACACAGTCCACTGTGGTTTTGCTGATGTTTGAAGGGTGACATTCAATAGGCTGTAGCACAAGATGCCTAAAATATGTGGTAGACCCTTTCCCTGAGTTTCTTCAGTGGAAGAGTAAGTAAGAAATTCCTCACATCCATTTTGGTTAACCCGGGCCACTGTAGAACAGCATCACAAGTTGATTAAGAGGATTTGATCCCTTAAATTCCCATAGCTGTCTCGTGGTATGAGAAAATATTTCTCATAAACATTGTAGATATTCTGAATGGTAAAATTAACATATATCTGCACTTCAGCCCAAGCTCATATAAAAAAGCTCAGGGGAAGTGGCTGTGCACTGCTCAGAGGTTAACCAGACTTCCATTTGTCAAACCAACCAGTTAGTCCTGGCATTCTGTTTACTTGTAAAACTGTAAAAATTTCCTAGAGTACAGTATGAAAAGGCGCAAGCATCAGTCGCACTAATAGTGTCAAACCATTCTGCTCAGCACTCCTGTCATTAAACCAAGACTGTGTTGTTTGGATTTAATGCTGTTGGGATATTCATGCCTGTTATGGTCATTTTCAAACAGCTGGTATTTTAGCTTATTGTTATTTCAGCTCAAAAAGAAACCACAGACCAAGGAAACACAACGAAGAATATTTGTATTGAAAAGACTGTAAGTTTTTAAAAAGAAATATGGCTGTACATAGCTCAAAGAAAAAGAGAACTATAGTATTGACAGGGATAGTTTCTCATAAAGTACATTGTCCTCATCAGTAAATGGTAAAAGGTGATTGATAAGTATTTATGGCACTAGGCATAATCTGTGTCCCCTTTGAAGGATATTGGTGCACTTGAGTGTATTTGAGCTCTGAGAGGAGATGATCTAGGATGGGATTCCAGATTTTAAGAAATAAGCCTCTGATATCCCCGTGGACCGCACTTGTCTTTTCATGAGGCAAAACACTAAAAATCTCCCTGTGGGTGAAGTATTTTTAACCCATTTTAACAGGATGCCATATATGAGCAAGAAGCATCAGTTTGTCCAGAAATTCGTAGTGATTATGGGAAAGTAAAACTTCTTTAGAGGGCAAACCTAGTATGAATAGCTCTGGATACTTCGTTATGGTAGTCTTAAAGGGAAATTTCGGTTTATTTCAACCTGTCTCCTATCGTCCTAAATTTGTTTCAAGTGACTAGTGACATAAAACTAATAGTTAGCATGTTAGCCGTTAGCCTAGATACAGCCGGGGCGCATAGTAGCATCAGTCCTGTTAAAACGTAAGTGAACGGGCATACTTCAAGTGCAAAGTTAGTCCACTAAACAAGCTTTTTTTCCACAAAGACTGCCTCATATCATTAGGATAAATGTCAGAGAACATACAGAAAACGGCATGTAAACGTGTTGTCTTACCTTACTGGTGTGTTTGTTTACCATCTAGCTCTGCTTTCCAAAGCGCGGCCGAAATATATCTCACAAGCTCTAAATAAAACCCAGCGGGTCGCAGGGAGGCTGGAGTCTATCCCAGCCGACATTGGGCGAGTGGCATGGTACACCCTGGACAGGTCGCCACACTATCACAGGGCTGACACATAGAGACAGACAACCATTCACACTTACATTCACACCTACAGACAATTTAGAGTCACCAATTAACCTACCCCCAACCTGCATGTCTTTGGGCTGTGGGAGGAAGCTGGAGTACCTGGAGAAAACATGCCAGAACCATGAGAGAACATGCAAACTCTGCACAGAAGGGCTCCCTCCTGGGATCAAACCAGGATCCCTCTTGCTGTGAGGCAACAGTGCTAACCACCACACCACAAACTCCTAAAACGTCATTATTAGCTTCAGATAAACTCTGGAAGTTTTTGTTGCACAGACAGACCACTGTGGATTTTAACCTCAGTCATTTGGACTGCACATCAGAAGCAATTTTATACAGCATATGTTTACCTTCATTCTTCATTTAAAGGAAGTGAGTACCCGATGGCAGACAGTGAATTATGTGCTGCCTTTAATAAGTAAGGAGTCACATTTTTCAAATATTTTGTTTTGCATTCTGATGATGCTGTGTAATGCATAAAACTCCCCTTTGACAGTCCATGTAAAATAAATCAGTAACCAATAAACAATATGCATGTATTTCTGCCTGCAGGACTATTCTGTATGGAAAGAGCACCACCACGTGGTAGATACCTTTCTCTACAAACTTCACACAGCAGCACTGCACTCGTGCACTGCGTAGGACCAACTAAACAGCTAATTCATCTGATGACAGTCATGTTAAATTGTTATACAAATAAAAAATCTTTCTGTGCACATAATCACCCTTGAAATTATGGTTTATCTCTCCCCTGAGCCAACACTAGTCAGTTTAAACTAATGAGAAAAAGGCCCACTTCTATTGTGAAATGCATCTTGGGTTCTAGCCATACAATGGTCATGGTGACCATTTAATCCCAGTGATTTCTCCAAACAGTTTTAGTAATCTGTTCCTTGCTAACCCCATTTTAATGTAAACAGAAATTTCTAGAATGTAGTAACTGTTAACAACACATTTCAGTGAACAAACCATGGACAAACACACATGTTCACTTTAACTTAGTCACACTTATTATTTGGGAAGATAGACACCTGAACAATACAGTGTGTTGTATATCTAGTGGTTTGACATGATAATAAAGTGTCTCTCTTTTAGACTCCTCTCATCTGATCTCTTCCTTTAGACTGTGCACAGATTTGACCTCACCATGACAACTCCATGTACTAGCTTTCCTGCAGCTTTTGATCATGATCCTCCTTAGCAGATGGAGTTTGCCCAGTTGTCATGAAACTCTTCAAATGTTCCACTGATGTTTGGAGCACATTTCAGTCCACCTGGGCTTAAAAGTGGAGCTTGACAGTTCATTCTTTACCTTGGAAGCAGTATTAGAGAAAACAATCTCCAGCTACAGTTTAGTTACAATTGCAGCTGTTAGTTCATTTGTTGCTTAGTAGAATGACACAAAATGAATTGGTCACTGTTTTGATAACTACTTAGTCATTAGCAGTGACGTAGGGAAGTTAGGATGGGCCCCAGTGCACGCCATCATGCATGTATTGTTTCAACACAAATAGAGACCTGACATTGGACAACATCAACAGACACATTACCCAGCAATCATCACTGCATATCTGACAAAAATATCAAAAAAAGTAAGAAATTAGTATATAGTTTGCAATAGTTTTTATAGTATAGTTATATTTATGGATTTTACTGTTTTTATTTTTTAAAAAAAAAAGGCATATAATTTTATTTTAGATAGATTTAGACTATTTAAAAAAGTAAAAATAAAATCATGATGCACCATTTTTGATAATATGCTTTTTTCTTTTTAAATCATTTATCTTCAAAAACTGGTATATTTCCAAGGTAGCAATCTGATTCACTTGCAAGGGCCCGCTTTGTCCAGTACTCTTATTTACGCCCCTGGTCACTGAAGTAAATGTTTAAGGCAAAAACTCTGGATATCCTTTGATTGCAGCTTCTCAAATGTGAGGATATGCCTCTTTTCTCTGAGTTCAAGGTCCGTAAACAAACTACAATGCATCGCCCAATGATGTGAGAGATGGAGTCACTGATGACGTCAATGAATTTATTGAGTCTTTGATGGATTTAATCTGTAAAAAAACGCAGAGGCAACTTCACCCAAAACTACTGTTAAATCATTCCACAGCTAGAAACCATGGATTACCAGAACCATGTGTGATGCCATAAACACATACTTGAAACATGGAATATGATTAGCAACAGCCAACAAATGTAAAAAAAAAAAAAAAAAAAAAAAAGACAAATTGCAATGCACAATTTGAAGGAGCTGACGGTTGACTGATTGTGAATTGAACTTGATTTACTGATTGATCGATTGATATTCCTTGGGTTAGAATGCTGATTGAACCTAATATCACCCTGTGTTTTGGGAGATTATGATGGCCGTTTACCACTGATTTCTGGTATTTTATAGACTTAATGATTAATAAGAAGAAAATAATCATCAGATCAATTAATTATCAAACAAATTGGTAGTAACAGCATAGGGCAGTCTGCCGAGGATGATGGTGTGATATATTCTGAAGCTCCAAAACAGTACAAACGTGGAGCTTTTGGGAAGACTGTTTTGTCAACTAGTGTTTCAAAGTCTAGAATGAATTCAGTGAATTGATTTTCACTCATGCACATTACCAACAGGCCAGGGCATTTGCTTCTTCCTCACCTACATTACACAGTATACTGAGACCATACAACAGTATGTAACAGTGGCCTCTTGTGGTTGAACCCAACACAATGTCCCTCCTTACCCTCTGATGTCATACATCTATACTGAGACATCACTAGGGGGCAGCACAGGCAAAGAAATCTGAAGAGTTCCTCTTCTGCTGCTTACAATTCAGTTTTTAATGTCTGAATCCACCGCATGAATTCATCATTTCATTCATTCGTATCCAAATAAATCTGTGTCTGCTGTAAGCTTTGCACACAACTGAGTGGCTTGATTTTTTCAAGTTACTTTGACCTATTACATTAATAATGATTCACCACACGTATATTCTATTCTTGTTAAAGGAAATTATGAAATGTTGAAGATTTGTGGTTTTATGTACCCCATGACTGATGTGATATTGAGCTAGTACCAGCTGCTGAGTCACTGTGTCACACGGTTGTCAGGTTCATGTCCCTTTCTGCCACATGATGGTAAGGTTTCTGCCTGCGTGAATGTCACACCACTATTTCATGTGGCCATTGTCACACATCCGTTGCCACATCCACCTGGTTCACTGACTGCTCTGTTTTGCCCAAAACCTAACCATTATCCCTATGGCAACAGCTTCTGCAATTCTTTCAGAAAGACAAGGTGTGTTCATGCAAATGGACGTCTGTCTGAATGGGAAGGTCTACAGAGGTTTGCTTATAGGGGCCAGGAGCTGTGTCAACATGAGGGTAAACCTAAAAGAGGGAGAAGAAAAGTACACCAGCTTGGGAGGTTATTCTTTCTTCTCAGAGATTTTTTCCTGCTGGTCATCAAAACTGAAGCCTGAAAGTCTTAGTAACTCCCAAACAGTTCAATCATTGTTTTGACAACAGTGGCTCCCCCACACATTCCTGCAGTAGCTGCTGGACCTGAACTACTGTAGACAGTTTGATATAGTTTTCATTTATGTAAATTTTCTTTTAACATGACGTTACTGGGCTAACCACTGGGCATTACACTTTCTGTCTGGCTAATCATACACTGGGCACGTCACCAGCTGTCAACAAAAAAAAGGAGAAAAAAGGGAACAAAAAAAAAAATACTGTACTGAGAAAGAAATCCATTATCAGCCTGTTAACCATGTGTTTTTGCAACTGTAGTCAGGACGGTCACATGTACAGTACTTCCCATTCATTCATCATTGTCATGACAACGCTTGAAAGCACAAATGCACGTCAGACTTACTCGTCAGTGCCAGACAGGAAATAAGCTCTAATTATTTGTATGAATGAAACATACAGGGAAAGAAAGGCACAGAGACAGAGCTTTGACTCTGATACAGATTAAATGTGTTTTAATAGGTCAAGACAAACTCATTAATTAGCCTGACAATGCTGTGATTTACACAGCACAGAAGGCGACACAGTGAAGCATGATTGCTCTTTAAACACTGGACTTTGGTCCGATTTCTATGACCAGTCCTGGATCAGTGTGTGTGAAACTTTTGTCGGTGTTTCTGGTGCTAAAAGACACTTTCTTCAAAGCTGCGATGACTCAGAAGACATTTCAACTCTCTGTACATTCTGTACTGTGGTGAAAGTGAACCATACCTAACCACACATACATACATAAGTGTGTGGCATGGTTCACAGACCATTTCTAACTTGACGATCTTAATTTTTTAAATTAATTACAAGGACGATCTTTTTTGCGTCATTACCTCTCATCTGCCAGTAAGTTGTCTTACCAAAAAACACATGGAGCCTGGAAAGACATAAATTATTGTACTATGAATAGACCGTGTGTGTGTGTGTGTGTGTGTGTGTGTGTGTGGAGGCAATGCGTCTACTTTTTTATGGAAATTTTCCCAGAGTGGTTTTGACTCTGTCATTTTTTCCCCTGTGCTTTTTCCCCAAAACTGAACGTTAGAAGAGGCCCGTCCTGTAGTGTGTGTGTCCAGAAACCTTATTTAGATTAACGCAGACTAAACTAAATACTAAAGGCTTCTTTAAAGCAGTAACAGTGATTTCAATTTGCAACCATGCTGTGTTAGTAGCAAAGCTTCAGTCATCGCCTCCTAATTTAATTTTAGCCTGACTTTCAGCAACAGCTCATAATCAGGCTCATATTGAACCTGTTGAGTTTAAATCATCAGCTCGTCTCTATTTAGACCCTCACTTAAAAGCTACACAATAGGCTGCGTGACAGTCTATTATAACAGATGTAATGTTGATGGAAATAAAAAACAATGATAAACAGAGGTGTGTTAGAGGCTGTGAAGGCAGAAGGTGGAACAACTGTCCTCCCACAGTTTCAGCTCTGCTCTGTGTACTCTTAATACACCTTTTCATTTTTTAAAGCAATACTTCACCTCTCAAATGACATTTGGTTTTAGATTACTATGTTGCGTTGAATTCGTGAAGATTTAATGTCGCAGGCCTCCACGGTGAACAGAGAATCCAAAAAAGACTAACCTTCTTCATGAATTGTGGTCATAGGCAACCGTCTTTAACAGCAAAAAACTCTGAGCAACTCGTGCAGTTTAATCTGAGTCTCATTTATCCATTTGTGTCCTCAGTACTGCCTTTACACATGCTTTTTCATCAAAACCTTTGCATTTAAAAGTGAACTGAAACTGAAACTTATCTATGCTCTCTTCAAAGCCAGACTCCATTGACAAAAACAGTAATTTTACCTTGCTGAACATGGGAGCTGCTGGTCTACAGCTGCCTCGACCAGTCAGTATATTTGTGCTATTGTGTGACTTCGCTAAATATGAACTAACTCTTTAAAACATCAAAGTCACACAATAACACAAACTTACTAACTGATACAGGTAGTGGTAGACTAGCAGCTCGTGTGTTCAGCAAGGTAAAAATCGTTATTTTTTTCAATGGAATCTGGCTTTGAAGAGAGCATAGATACATGTCACTTATAGTTTAATTCCTTGTTGGAAAGTGCCAGTCTCTTTGGGAAGTACTGAACATATGACTGAATAAATGAGACGTGGATTATGCTGCATGAGTTGTATGAGAGTTTGTAAACTGATATTTCAATATAGTTTCTTGCTGTTAAGCGTGGACCCCTATGACTTCAAGTCATCAAGAATTTTCTGTTTTTGGATTCTTCATTCACCATAGAGGCATGCGATGACACAAGGTTTTCTTTATAAATTCAGCGTAACGCTGGGTGAGTAATTGTTACACACATAGTCATATGAGGTTTGAAGAATTCCTTTAAAGCTGCACAAATCAATATTGTTTATTGAATCAAATGATTACATTTGTTTTAAGAGGCTTCGCTTCTATCACCCAACTGTCCATTCTTTAGTAGTGTTAGTAGTAGAAGTGCCTCTCAGCTCATTGTTTTGGCAATGTGGCCCAACTTTATTTTACTCTCATTAACCATGTTTCCAGATACAGTATTTTTCAGCAAAACAAACTCTGACAAACCCAAGACACGCTCCCTGCATGGCCCTAAATGAGAGACAAAGTTAACAGCTAACAGCTAATGGGACGAATATTTTACAGGACACACCAACCTTATTTACAGAAATCATGACCTGGTTACTCAAGATAATCCACAGACCTTGTTGTGAACAGTTTCATAGGAACTACTGTCTTTCTGCCAAACTACACCAGCCAATCATATCACTGCACAGAAGGAAGCATGCCTCTACTCAAGGAGGAGAGGCTTGTGCTTGTGACAGCGCTAGATGTAAACATTAATGGCATCCTCCTCGGCTGAGCTGTAATGTTAGCTAGCTTAGTGGTGCTAGGTGAGCTAGCAGCAGAGGCATCCCTTCCTGCAGTAAGCTGATTAGGCAGAGAGTCGGGGCAGTCTGGGATCAAACCCCTAGAGCTAGTGTTTGTGCTGGCTGAATTCAATTTTCTCCCAGCAGAGTTTCCCAACGGAATGAGGCAAAGGGAACTGTAGGTGCCCCTCTCACCCCTGCTGGCATCCAGCACTGACTGCAGATGCCAGTGTGATTATCCCTCTGGAGTGTAACACGACTTGATTTGAGTAAGATCTCTGTGTGGTTCCTGGCAGAATCATCTTTTAGATTCCTCAGCGTGAAAACGTTCAGAAAGACTCTTTGGTGAACTTGAACTAAAGGGCTTTCAGAAATTCAGATTCACCCAACCACATTACCCCCTTTCGGGCAAACCAGGCTGCACTCTGGCCGAGCAGTGAAAGAACTGTATTGTCTGCATCCCTTTGACAGCACGTTCAGAACAAATGAATCAGCTAAATTGTTCTAAAGATTTTATTAAATATCTTGGTATTACAGTTTGGTTGGGAGAGTACAGTATGGTCTTTGTATTAGCTGATTTATGGAGTCAAGGGCTATTAATTATGACCCTGGAAGACTCTTAATGCCATGCTTGTAACCCAACTTCCTGTGTGAATGTGGGAATTCTTGTGTGTGTGTCTGCATGAGACTTTTAAACCGGCAGGTGTCCTACATTCCTTTCAGATGGGATTTATTTGCTGAAGCATCATTGTATGAAAGCATACAGAAAGCTGTATTACATAAGGTAAGGAGCCACGGAGGATGTTTGAGAAAAACTTTCCCCTCCTGCACAGAACAGGCAAAGAAAACCCAGCTGATTTATCACCACATAAAAGTGACTTAAAGAGGCACTCAGTAGTTTTGCAGTCATAAAACAGCCCGTAAGTGCATGAATATGAGTTACTGCAAGTTTTGACTAATGACAAACAAAATGATTACGGTAATGACTTGGCAACTGCACAATGTGGGGAGATGACCTTTTATTTGACTTCTAACATTTTCGCTAACATAGGGTTAACTAAGGACACAATGCCAAAGACAGCAGATTGAAACAATTGTGCTTCATTTCTTGTTAAAGGGAATTATCTGCCTTTTGGGAAAATGTGCTTCCTGTCATGAGTTAGAGGGGAAGACTGATATTGTCTTGTGTGTTGTGTAACTGTAGAACTAGAGCCAACAAGGCCATAAAGTGAGACACAGCGAGCATCGTTGTTGTATTTGGTATTTGTGTATTTAAGAGTCTTGGAGTGAGCTAGACGGACAGCTCCCTGTTTTGATGCTAAGATAAGCTAATCAACCTATGTCTAACTCTATACAGAACTGACACATATGAGAGTGGTATCGATGCTTGTCATCTAACTCTTAGCAGAAAAGCAAGTAAGCATATTTTCTTAAATGTCAAACTTTCAGTCTAATCTAAAAAAGTGTATGGTCAAATACAAGCATGTGATAACCTGGGAACTGGACAAATCTGGGAGCTCAAGTTTTATTTGCTCTAGCAGATGTGTCTGGGCCTCCTGCAGATCAAAAGATTTCAACCCGACCTTGCTGGCTTCAGGCCGACGATGACTGACAACTTTAGGAGCCTTTGCACTTAATGCAAAATTCATGATGACATCATTTTCGGCTCGCGTACCCTTGTGCCGGGGATGCTATGATGAGCATAAACCTATAGCTTATCGAAGAGAACAACTCAACAACCAAATGGCTGCAGCTGCAGTGGATTTTCTGAAGCATTATTTTCAAATTCTGAAGGCAAAAGCAGCAACACTTGTCAGACTGTTCTCATGCACTGTTCAAACATATACCTATTACTATTACTTGTTATTACATATTACTTGTTCCGACAAAAAGTAATGCACCCCAATTTGTATATCACACACATTATCATGAGCCAGTAATTAATGTGTGACCCACGTAATCAGGAGAGCTGCAAGGACATGACAATGCACTGACTGATATAAATTAGACAGTCGTCCACATAAAGAGGAACTTTGAGTTATTTTACAGTATGTCATCACCTTATTTCTTTTCCTAAACCTAACCTACGTAACTTTGCATTAAGTTTGTGGTGTAATTTGTGGGGCATCAATTTATTAGGTATCATATGAACCATTGTAGCCTATGAGGATATGTTGTCCTTGTGCAAAGACAAATTGGTGCCACACCATCACAGCTCATTTCTGCAAGCTGTATTCTTGCTTACATTTGTTTGTTACTCAGTGCTATGACACATTCATTGTTGCTCTGGCTGTTGTAGGTCTATCCAAATGTGCCCGGAGGTATTTTGATCTACAGCTCTTGATAACACCCCTTGCAAATCAAAAATAAACAGAGAGGTTCCAGACTAGTTGGCATTTGCGAATTGGTCCGGCGAAGCCAGGCTTAGTATCTCAGTGTCCACATAACAACATTGCCATAGTGCTGATTGGCTTTACAGTGATTCCCTGCAGAGATAAAACTTGTTTGCCTGTTCATTATGCATCATCTGAAGCAGTTCAAGTGAAAGGCTTACCACGGCACTAAGTCATTTTAATTAGCGGCTACCATAATTATATCTTCCCTTATCTCAACACTTTCTCTCTCCCCACTTTCCTCCTCGCCTCTCTCACCTCTGTCTTTCACTCCCACCCTCTTTCTCTGCTTTTTCTCCCATAAACTTGGCAAGCAAACAGGTCTCATGAGGTTTTCCAGAGGTCTGGCTCACGGAAATGTCAGTTTGGTTCATATTCTGCTTAAAGTGAGGAAAGACATGAATCTGTAAAAGGAGGAATTAGATGTCCCATTTATAACCTCGCATTTATTTATCCTTGATTTAAGTCAGATTCCGACTGTTCCTGACTATGCTCTAAAAAAAGCCCATAACAAATTACAAATTCCTAAAGCAGACAAAACATTCCATCATGCCTAGCAAGGTCAACTTAAAAGGAGCGAGTTTAAATATTTTTACAGCTGATGAAACTATTGCCATGTTTGTGGGTTACATCACCTGTAGACACGAAGCATGTGAACCCCTCTGGTCAAGGAAAGCCTCTGGGATTATAGTATTATACAGTGATGTCATTGGGAGGAAGGTGCTGAGTTATACAAACTGACATCATCCTTTGGGAAGGATTTTCAAAACATTCTTGTTATTGTTTCATTAAGTGGCAAACTAATACTCTGTTTGAGATAGGTGCATGTCATGCAATCCAATTTTATAAAGCGTGGGTACACATAAAACTATGCAGGAATTTTGGAGCAGAAAGGTGAGTGTATTCTTGTCTAAATCCATTATTTGTTGCAATGAGACACAGTAGCTGATTTTGTATCCCTCATTTATTTGACATGTCAGCCGAGGCTTTGGACAGGACTTCTTTTCTGCTGTGGATATGGCAGACGGTGATCTCATCTTAATGTTGGGTCGGCATTATCCAGCTCCCAGTCTCCAGATTATCCTGACATTGGGTGAGGTCCCATAAAACTGTGTGTCTTAGGTTTAGACAAAGGGTCCTTTTGTCTTCACAATTTATGGGATGGTGGAAAGCTGTGAGTTCCAATTTTGGGATTTAAAGGGTTTCCATGTAGGCGTGACTGGTTTGAAAGAAATGTTTTCTGGATAATCCTGTCCTGTAATGAAGATGAATGAGAAAAAGCTAGACATGGTGGTAATACCTATAACATAATAACAACAGTGATGCATGCTGAGGCAAGCAGCATTTCAACAAGGTCTGTGTCACCGCAGTGTGGAGATTGTGTGCAGATGGCTTTCCGCCAGGGGTGCAGATCTTGGTGGTGGTAGCAAATATTCAAACGACAAATCTGAAGGCCAAAATGGCGAAGGGTTCCATGTGAACAGCAGTCGAGCATGGGTCAGTTTCTTGTATGAGACTGCCAAAGATGTGAAACTCATCTCATAATTGCTTCATTATGGGGAGCCTCTGGAGCTGGTGGCACGGGAGCACCTTAACATTCATCTGCGCACATTTCCGACACCACGTTTACACAACCCTGGTTGACAATCAGCAAAGTAGCCCTTTAATTGGCCCTCACCCTTTGTTCAAGCATTTAATACAGAGTATGAGTTCTTGCTATGCCAGTGAGCTGAACAACCAGAAAAGCGATTCGCAATTCACGTCTTCATTAGAAACTAGCTGCCAAACATAATAAAGCATTAAGTGACTACAGTGATTTGCCTCATCCTGCCCTACTGTTGCCCTAATCTAACCACCTCAAATCTCTATGCACCAATCACAGCGCAGTAGGGCGGGACAAGGTGAAACAACCCGTTCAATGATTTGGGGAGACCAAAAACAAAACTAAAAGACAGTGAATATTGGACATAGTGGTTAGGTGGACACAAACACTTCCATCAATGCTTTGTGTCTACTGGGTGAGCAAATAGGCAACTGCTTGCTAACTTGTTCACCGTATCAACTTTTCAAGGTGCATATAAATCAGTGATGCAAGTAAGAATGAAAATCATCAATAAATAGGCTACGGGTTTAAGCACAGCGGTGCTTTGAGCTGAACGTTTAAGTCAGCATGCATTAACAATATTTAACATGGTCACCATCTTAGTTTAGCATGTCAGCAAGCTAGCATTTGCCAATTAGTACTAAACATAATTCATGTCATAGCTGTTGAGATACTGTATTTCACTTAAAACTATAAATGTCAACATCCCAGTGGCGTTGGATGAATGTCAGGGCTTCAATAAATCAAAATCAGACAATCACAAATCATTCTCCGGGGAGATTGTTTGTCCCCAAATTTTAGTCAGTCCATTCAATAGGCCTAGTTATTGAGTTTTTTCGGTCTGGACCAATAGAGTGGTGCAGGAATGAGTCCTAAAACCAGGAATTGAGTTAGCATTTTTGCACTTCTGGTTCTCTCATCACAAAGTCAGTGGGTTTTTTGAATGGATTCTGTCTGTGGTTAACATGAGCTTAAGGGTGTTTTCTGGCCTAGAGTTGTCTTGCTTTGGTCCAAATCAGGGACTGATTTTGTTACAAGGTTGCAGAATTGCCTAGAGTTGGTTCATGTTCTCACAGCAGCATTTACAAGTGGACCAGATCAAATGCCTTGCCCGAGAAAGCTGCTCTTGATTGGTCAGAGTTTCCATGTGGGGAAAATTTAGGAATTTAACAAAACATTGAAGAAGAGTACACTTGCCAGATAAATGTGACACTTTCTAATGTCACAATGGAGGGACAACTATGCAGGTTGATTTTAACGCTGGTCATCGTGTACTATATGACTGTTATTGTTCACTTCAGGCAAACCACACAGTTTGAATATGAGGCGCAGCTCCAACTAGAAAACAATGTTCTGATGCATTGGATGTGCTTAATGTGCATATTAAGGCAGTACAGAAGAAGGCGCGCATTAATAATCCTCCAGGACTGTAACATGCTCATGTTTAACCCAAACAATGTGTCATGTGACTGCAGTTGGTTCGGATCGAGGTCAGAACACACTCTCACCACAAACGAACCGCACCAGAGTTTGTTTGTAACCAGAACAAGACTGTTTTGGTTTGGTTGTTTTGGTGCTCACCCGAGTTGTGGTGGTGTCGTTTAAATCATGACTCATCACGTTAGCTTTCTCCCTCTGGCAACTGCATTCATGCTTCGAAAATCATAAAAGTCTGTTCAGTTGTGAAGATTATTTCGCTGAACAAACATCTAAGTATCATAAACTTTTGTTTGCCACTTAACTTTTTTCTGCAATAATCCAAAAATCCAATGGAAAAATACCCTTGACTTTTCCTTGAGGTCACCAGGGCGACGCTAACTTGCGGGCTGGCCTACAAAAACGTCACCCCTACAGCACTCTTTTGTGGCAGACCAACCGAGGCAGCCATACCATATGTAATGTGGCGATAAGTCTTTTTTCTTCTTCTTTATTGTATGTTTTTGCATCACACATCTGGTTCTGTTTTTTGGGGTTTTGGTGGTTTGAAATGGGTCATGGCGTCTACCGCTGTGCATTGAACTGAAAAGTTGAAATGTCAGTGCCGTCATATCTGTTTCAGTCATATTTTGCGTCAGTAGCGAGGCAAATACAAGCTTATTCCTTTCACGCTCTCCCTGTGGGAAGCACCACCGAGCTGGGCTCTTCTCTCTGCTCTTATAAGGAAGGCTTGTTGTTGACTTAGGCATCCTAAATTGAGCAGAGAGGAGGATGTGATGATCTGTGAGCAGAGCTGAGGTGAGGTGAGCCAACTCTTCACAGGCTCACCAGATTAGGTGAAGTCAGGACAAAACATTAAAGGGTCAATTTAGTGAGCTCACTGAACATGCTTTTAAAATTAGATCACTGCAGGATTCCCCCTTACATAGCCTCAGTCCTTCATGTGTCCAGAGTCATAAAGTTGGCCCCAAAGACCACAGGAAGACCAGAGCCTGCTGACGAAACAACACAGCATTTGGGCCAAGACTAAAAGTCTGATGCTGTTTAAGAGGCTGTGATCATACTGTCTAAAGTCATTTGAATTCATTTCCGTTCACTCTGTCTCAGTTTCTCATACTCTTTTGAAGTTGTTCCTCATTATTTTAAGGACTTGTTTGCACAGTGCGATAAAAGAGAGCACTGACCAGAGGAATACATCAGCGCCTGGTTTTGGCATTACCTCAGTTAAGCCCTCGACTCTCTATGTTACAGCTTCTCTACTGTAGCTGTCATGTCAGGGTAATCTCTAGGGCTGTAAATGTTTGCTAGGACAGATAAAATAACTTGTTTTACAGTCTTTTTGTGCCCACATACCTGCACTGTATCAGGTGCATTTGTTAATAATTACCCAAAATGTGTTTAAGTACCGAAAGGTCTCATCATTTACGTACCTGCTCTCAAAGGTCACACAGACACACACACTGTTACCTTCTGTCCAACCCATTTCATCTCCCTGTTTTGTCACAGTTCTTTCCAAAGCTCCCATGCTGACCTTCAGCAGCATTTTGCAACAACTCCATGTGGGTGAGAGATAAAGGCTGGATTCCCAGTAGCAGCGAGCAGTGAAAAGCCTTTTTTGGTCATATCACAGTAATCGGAGGCCAAATAAGCCAGCTGCTGGGAAGGACTCAGCTGTAGACTCAGCACTGAGCTGCATTATTGCTGCTTGACCTGTCACTGGCAAAATTCATCGGCATGCACTGGCTCGTTGAGAAGGGCTGTTTTGGAGATTTGGATCAAGGAAATAGTTTAGATCCTGATGATTAAATTAGGATTTATAAAACAGTGGATTTTCACTCCCAGGGCATGACTTCTTGAGAATTTTATTTGCTTTCTTGTGTCTTGTGTAATGTCTTTGGCAAATACTGTGAAATAGATATGACCAGACCTTTTGCAGACACAAGAGGGGAGTGAAGTGCTAATATTTGCAGATGACAAGCAACTCTGTAAACTAACTTTTGACTACTGAGTTTTAATTATTCACATATAACCTGTCCATCATCTGTCTTAAAGTCATGCCAGAGAAGAGTGTGCTGCCTTGTAGCACTTGTTGAAATCCAGCAGCACATCCTGTATAGCACTTTCAGAAGAAAGGAGCAGACTGTGGCACTTCCCGTCTGTTAGTCATTGCTAAAAGTGACTCCCTTAGGGACAACACTTCCACTGGAGAGGATGTGCTAAAGAATAGGGGAAAGGGTGGACTTTGCCACAAGATGTTGATATGGATATTAATATTTAACCTAACTGTCCCACGCAAATCACACAAATCTTAAATACAATCCCACGTCATGCTTTCACATATATCCTAGAAATCTGGATAAACTGGGACCCTAATAACAGAAGTTCAAGGCCAGAGGTCTGATGGAGTGATGAAGCTCTCCTGCATGACTGGTCTGCAGAGGACTGTGACAGTTTTGTCACGCCCACACACTTTCTGAGGTTATGAGGAGGTGTCCGTGTGATGACAGACACTGACTGGCCTCTGTTAACACTGTAGATGGACCGTCATGCACAAGTGGATACAAATGCAGACACAAAAAGACAAGAGAGGACACACACATACACTTGAATAGACTCAGTTACATGTATACATATCAAGGATGCATTTGGAAGAGAGATATGACACACAGAACAATAAAATAACAATATTGCATAATTCTTAAAACATCATTATCCACCATTCACCTCTCCATATGCTCTGCACCTGTCAGGCACATGATTTTTCTCTCTGCAAATACTACACAATCCCCAAAAGTCGTTATTTGCTGCAGCACACAATCTAACAGTGTTCTCTTGTCACTGTGTTACCACGGAAACCGAGTAAACACAGAGCAACAGGATCCCTGAATGAACCTAACCTTTGACCCACAACTGTACAAGCAGCAGCCAGTAGATTGATTGCTGCTCTTTTCTCACTGTGTCTTTGAGCTAAAGAGCACTAAGTATGTGCCCAAATACTCCCCAAACATCCTGGGCAAACACGATGTCAGGTGAGGGGCTTTTCTTTTCTGAGAATTTATAGCCAAGTAAAATGTTTGAAAGGGATACCTCTTTAGGAGAGGAATGATGAGGGTTTTTTTTAAAGACTGAAGACTCACAAAGAACAACCAACAACGAGCTGCTCAGAGTGTTTTAATGCTGGGGATCAGATGCCAAACCTACTCTGTAATCCGTCTTGCCCACCAACAACAGCAGCGCCTCATGATGTTTCTCAGGCCTACTGTGTGCTTTGTCATACTGACATGGGGACTGAGTTATTTTTCTGTTTTCACATCCTCAGTGGCACTCCCAAGAGATGGTGGGGTCTCCAGCGGGGGCCACGGCCACCCTGCAGGCAGTTTTAATGGAGCAATCAAAGGTATACCTATGTAAAAATTAATGCACTACAAATCATATACCCCACTATCTAAACTACATTCCCCCAGGTGACTTAATTTGACATTTAGAAGGTAACGTGATGAAGCCCAATCATGTTTCTAACCTACGTACCTTTACTTGCCTAAACCTAACATGACATTAAATATGTAACTTTACCTTAAGTACATAATGTGACGACACCATTCTTGGGGTGCTAATTTGTGAGATATCATGTGAGCCGTTCTATGAAAACACATTTCACCCTTACCTGTTAGCACACAGATACTGTAGCAGTGAAACTACACAACCCATGGCATCTATTGGTAGCAACCATGTCGGCATTAGCGAGAGAAAAACTAGTATGGGCATGTTCAAAGGAGTCCCATTAACTCTCACTTGAAGATATCTGAATAAAAATGGGTACCAACGAATCTTCCCTAAACTTGAGAGGGCTTGTTCCAAGCAAATGTTGTGCTCCTTACAATCAATACATTCAATCAAATGTAATCTGTATGTTTGTCGTTTAAGGAAAGAGGCAACCAGCCTATTACACTATCTATCCTATCTGTATTTAACAGCCTTACCAAAAGACTTAAGGACAAACATTTTTTTTTCCCATGCTAGAAATGTGGCTCTAAGGACGGCTGAGTTGGTCTGTTGGATGTTCAGTTGGTTGGTCTGTCCACCACTTTGGTCCAAACCAAAATATCTCAACAACTATTGGGTGAAATACCATGAAATTGGTACAGACATTGATTGCTCCTTTGGGATTGTTAGGATTGCATTTGGTGAACTTTTCATCCATAGCGCCATCATCAGGTCAAAATTCTGATTTGTCTAAAACTTTGGTTTAAGACGAGATAGCTGTAAAACTAATACATTCCTGTCACCCTCAGGTAAACTTTGTCATTAGTGTTAATTAGCAAATGTTAGCATGCTAATATGCTACCTAAGATGGTGAATGAGGTGAATATTATACCAGTGAAACACAAGCATGTTAGCATTGCATAGCACAAGAAGACAAACTCACAGAAATGCAGTCCTGATAAGCTTATCAAATGGTTTGGCTAACAGGTTAGCAAAACACCACCTACACACACATCTAGCAGAACATTATCATCTATCATGGCGACCTCATGAGTGTAAGTCCAACATTCACCCTTCATGTGGCTCTGGGTTGGTCTCTACCAATAAAACAATAAAATAAAATCTTGTTTTTTCGTGTGCAAATGCTCAACTTTCCCCACCAGCCAATCAGCTTTGCTGTTTAGTGCAGGGCAGGTAGTGTGCACTTGATTAGTCCCACCTTGTTTGCTAGAAGCTTTTGCCTGTTTGTAGGCCGGAGAACCAAAACAATGAGCTGAAAGATTCCATAAACTGTAAAGCTATGGATTTGACCAATTCTACTGAAAGTAAAACAAAATTACGTCAACTCAAATGTGCACATGCAATTATAGACTTTTACAGTTTAAAGCAGGCCTAGTTATCCCTGGATCCAGTGTGATGAAGGAAATCATGACCTTTACCAGTATTGAGTTGCATACATTTAACCATACAATCGGATCAAAAACACTATTAAGAGCAAACAATCAGTTTTCTCATTTAGGTATGAGTACATGAACCAGTGTAAGTTACTTAATGTTTATCCATTCCAACCTTTTATGACCCCTGTGTAAGGACAGAATAAACAAACATTTTCCTACCCAGCCTGTTGGGGATGTATCAGTCTGACAAAAACAAATGTACTTTTCAGTTATTATGTGCGAAACCACCAGATATTAACTGATGATTCACTCTGGGTGTTTTTTGGAGACCTCACACTCCTCTTAAATCCTCCTGGTTTTACTACTAACCATTAGATAGAAGCCTCAGTAGTCTCGCTGCCAAAGACACACCCCTCGTGTTCCTCATTCTGCCTCATTTACTTAGATTTAGATTTCACATGGGGAAACAAGCCAAAGCTTTGTCAAGATTAGGTTACACAGGCCTTTTGTATCCTGGCAAAGCGCAGAAAGATGAAGCATGCAGGTGTGCCTATTTGTGTCTTTGAACTGTGTGTGTGTTTGTGTCACCCCCACGGGCATGCTGGTATGACAGAGGGTCATTCCAACCTTTGCAGCTTTTAAAATGCGGACTCTCCCTTCCTGTGGTGGAATTCCTCCCGTCAAAAAAATTCTGCCAAACAATCTCTATAATTAGAGCTCCCTCTCCAACAGCATCCTGCAGTAAGTGGATTATCTGGGGTTAGATAAAGAGAATTAATAAGGAAACAAAGAGGTCTCTGTCCAAAGTGTGATGGCTGTTGAGAACAAACATTCCCATCAAATCTAATGGTGGTTAAATTTTGTTTTATTTCTTCAACCAAACTTTTTTATGGTCCTGAGTTGGCATTGGGAGAGTATTAAAATAATTAAAAAACCACAGTGGGACTTCCAATTACGTAAAAAAAGAGAATAAGGTTTTTTTTCTTTTATATTTATTTGAGAGAGTGTATGGGAGAGTGGGTTTTTGCCGAAGGCCCTGCCAGATTTACAATCACTGTACCCAACCAAGTGTACTCAAAGAATGTCCCCAAATGACCCTGAATTTATTTGCCTCATAACTTATTAGTCTTTTTCTCCAACACAAAGCAATTTTTGATAACACAGTGAACAACAGATTACATATTTATGTATTTCCATATGTTTCTATCAGTGGTATTGGGGCAGCAGTCGCTCAGTCTGTAGGGACTTGGTTACGAGCTGGAGTCTGGAGTAGTGGTTGGGCAATGCCGAGGTGCCACAGAATGCCCAACTGCTCACCCTTAACAGTGCTAAACAACAGCCTCCCAGGTAAAAGTTGGTGCTTGTTGGACCCCTCCTAATCGCCCATAACAGTGACTGGCCGCATGTCATCCCAATGTAAAAGGACAGCATTTTTTTCCATCTGTGACTGACACCGGAAGTCACTGCCCAAGCGCTGGTATTCTACGACTTCAAAGTGAGACCGGGTTGCTATTGTCAGTCTGTCTCTCTGTCCCGCCTCTCCAGCCCCATCCCTTATTCCCCAGACCCCTTTATTGCCATTTTCCATTCATCTGCCTGGTGACCTTGAACTTTATCTTTTTTCCCTATCACCTGAATGCCCCACCTATCTACACACCTGCTCCCACACACACCCTCAACTCATCTGAAGTTACAGTCTACGTGCTTACCTGCATCTGATTCCCTCATTAGATTCTCAGAACATTCCTTTTTTCTTCCAGACCATCAAAGTTGTCATGTTCCTTCATGACTTTGCTGTCAAGCCTTTAGAACTGCCTTAATACATGACATGTTTCGCAATGTCAATACAGCGACTTCTTGCTAAGGTGGACTAGCTGACAAAGTTGGCCCCAACACTGATACAGCAGACAGCCAACATTATACTTAAGGACCAACATTAGTGCTGTTGTTTAACATGTTTGACAGAAGCAGCCCATTGTAGCTAGTGGAACTGTGGCTAATGTTAACTCATTAACTGACCAATTTCTTTCTTTCATCTGTCATATGCTGGCAGTGCTGGCTCCTCACCTCGCCAGTGTACTCACCCAGGGCTGGAGTGGGACTCATTTTCAGCCCTGGAGTTTCATGCCTCAGGACGGGCCACTTTAGATCACAACCTATTATAACCTTACATGTTAAGTCTACAATAGCGCACTGTTCTCTAAAGCCTTGTAATTCAATGTATTTTTCTAAAATATTTCCAATTCAGTGCAAGTAAGGGTTGCTTCACAATGTAGATTTATTTCAACATGAGTGCACAGCTCCGACATTATTCTTTACAGCACAACATCCTTTTCAACAATATCAGAATCTATATTCTGATCAAATAGCCTGTGTGTTCACAGATATACATCCTGACAGCTGAGAATATTACTGTCAGGTATTGTCCCCGCTCTATTAAATATGAAAGGAGGCTGAAAATCACAGGACATGTCTGTTCTGATTATACAAGTCAGCGGTCCTGAAATGTGTGTTTCTCTTCTATAATACACATTCTACATCTAGGAGGCGACGTCTTTCCACATACAGGCTTCCTTTGCCTTTCAAATGGGGCAGAGCGTGGAGCGTTCTGACACAACACTGGAGGGAGAAGCAGGTCCTTGGAGCTGTGTGCCGGACGAAAAAACAAGCGCGTCACACCGAATGCACGCCGCTACGGCTTCACTTTGGGCGCATGACATGCGTCTGCATTGAAAGTAATGGGTTTGTGCACGCAAAAGACGCTACCCCTGCACGCCCCGCATGCGCACACGTCAGGGTGCATCTGCAACAAAAAAAAAAGAGCTGCCAGTGGAGGCAGCGCAGTTATACCCAGTGCCATGACTGAACACCGGCCCAATAAAAAGAAATAACTGAACACCAGCCCTCACGGCCCAAACGTCAGACTGGTCCAGCGGGAATTGTCCTGATCCTCCCGATTAGCCACTCCGGGCCTGGACTCACCTCTTTGTCAAGATGGACCCGCAAAGGCGCAGGCCTCATGGGAAACGGTGGTGAAGACAGCTAAAAGCATACATATTGAATAACCTACAATTTTAGATTTTTTGTAAAAACATTACCATCCTTTTCATATCCTCATCTATATGGAGAGAACAACGCTGTATACAGTTGAGTGAGGTGAGAGTTTTAGTAATTTGTCTTATTACGAATGTCGGTGGAAGGTTAAATAAGATTTTCCTGCTTCTGGAAAAAAGCTGGGACCTGCTAAATCCCCCCCCACTCACCCACACACATGCTCACACACAAATTATAGCTATGAATTATAGCTGCAAAAATGGTAATAAAGTCAAAGACATTAGTTGCTTGTGCACTTATGGGTAAATCTTGTCATTCCATACATTTTGCACCAATGAATGAACTTCTGTGGTCAGCATTTTTTCCATGGTGTTACAATATTCTAGGCTATGCAATAAAACGGCCAAGCCTAACCAGATATAGAGCCAATTACTGTACAGTTGCTAGTAAACAGCCAAGGTATTTTAACTGGGTAGATAACTTTGTGATGGCAGCTTGACAAACCAGATCTCTGACTTAGCTGATAGCTAAGCTTGTAGCATATTACACCATGATGTTATCAACATGTATACACAAACAGTTTGTCGTGTGGAAATGCAGGATGGTACGCTCTGTCACTCAAATGCCACAAAACTACCGGCCACCCTGGATCTTGTGGATGGGAGGGTGTGTGAGGGAGGCTGGAGGGAAAAGTTAGGGTGGAGCTGGGTCTGTGGTGGAAGTTTATAGTTCCTACTGGCCACTGTGTGCTGCTAAAAACTCCACATGGCTGAGTTTACACCTTTCACTTGTGATAGTGAAAGTTTGCTTACTCTTTATTTCCTGCAAGAAAAAGACTTTGTAACCCTTGTGTTTAAACGAAATTAGAGTTTTGCACAAAAGGTCCTTTGTCTACAGTATTATGCAATCGTTAAAGCATGGAAATGTAATGAAGCATTCCCTCCTGTATGGATTGGTAGTATAAGCCCATATGAGCTGTGCCTTGGCCTGCATGACAGATGAATAGAAAGCTTTTGTTACTCTATCCTCTAAACTTTCCAATCATTTACCTCAGAACAGAGCAGCACAGTTCCAGTTGCAGTTTTAATCATTTACCCTCTGCTCTGGAATGTGAGTTAGTTACTCATTGAAAAAAATGTCAAGGTTAATGAAACTTCTTTGGATAACGTGAATCAAAAAAGTTCACTTGTCTGAAAGGGGAAAAAGAACTCTGCTACTTCATAAAGGTTTTGCTTCATCACAGACAAAGCTGGACGCTTTTAACTTGTTGCCCTCAGCGCTGGAAGAAAAATTCTGCAGGAGTTGTTTCAGCCTTGATTCATCCACACCAGAGCTGCACCGCTGTATTTTTAGCAGAGCACAGGCCGTAATCATCTTACTCCTTTGGGTGTAGAGCTCGCGACTTTCTGGTCACAAAGTTCTTTTTGGTTAGTTTCCACGGAAACCAGACGAATGAGTCATTCAACAAGTTCAGCCAATTCAGCTCCTCAGTTTGGATTTCCAGCTTACTCTCTCTCTCCCCATGCAACTGGACTGGAAAATGAAAATGGGGGAGAGAAAACAGTGGCTGGATGGTGGCATACTGCCCAGTTCTGTTCTTACTTAATCTGCCCTCTGCTCCTTCTCTGCCTCCTCCACATCTCTGCTCTCCCACACTTCAGTTTTCCCTTCATCACTTGCTTTCAATTTCTCCCTCACATTTTTCTCCTCCACTGCCCACAAACTCCGAAACTATTAACTGGCAGCTCAAAATAGTGGCGAGACTTCCAGTAACTGTTTAAAAAAAACGTCTGTTCCCAGAAGTCATTTAAGGTGAGATTAGTTTGTTTACTAATCTGTCGTGTCTGCGATGTTGTTAGAGGCCAACAATCTCATTTTGGTGAGTCAAGATGTCAGTAAGCAGAGCATTTACTCGCCACTGTTTGGATTTTGATTGCAGCTTTTGATCTCAAACACTTCCTCTGGGCACTCTGTTACGTGTATCCAGCGTTGAGTGTTTATTCTACCAATTAGAGTGAATCTACTACAGCTTTCATCAATTATTTGTTTTTCCACCAGTGTACTTCCTTTGTCCTGTCACAGCTTCCATTGCTCCCCGCTTACTTTCCCATCACTTTATCCCACCCCTCAGTCTCGATGTCCTTATGTCTCTCTGAACTTCTCCTGTGACACAAACACACACAGACACACACCACACCCTTCTCCTTCCACCACCGGCCCTTCACTTTTCCCCCACTTTTGCTCCCATTGGGAGGAGGCCCAGCGAGTTGGGAGCACTGGATGACTGACTGACTCACACCCTGACACACCCAACAGATGTGTGGGATTGAGGGAAACATCCAGAATGTGTGTTTATTTGTGTGACAGAGAGTGAGAGATGATTCACGGTTTATCTATGTTAGGCCTGTTAACTGTTTTACAAGAGAAAAGGGGAGCAAAGATGAAACAGTGGCCTGTCTGACTCATGCACGGCTTGGAGAAGGTTCTGAATAAACTCCTGCGTTCCATCTAAGTGTTTATCTCAACTCATGATAGCTGCTGATAACCCTTTACAGGCCTCTTCTCGTTAACATTAAATAACAGGATCTACGTTTCTGTCAAAGGAAAAAGGAGGCAGTTCATGAATTACTACACTCAGGGTGATGCAATGTGCTTGCAACACTCGGTATGTGGAGTTCATGTTTAACATGTCAAATGTATTCACATTTTTGGGGGATTGCGACATTTATCTGAGACTTGGCTGCAGACACTCAGGGACAAACACATGGGCGGCACATGAAGAATCACATGTCACCACCCTTACAGATTATAAGATTACTGTCCTTTTTAATAGGAGAGTTAGGATTGGTTTGGGATTTTTTTTTGTCTTTTGATGAGAGCTTTTAATGATAAAGTTCATTTTTAGACACGACTGTGGAATTTGTCCCCCATCTTTTACAGTGTAGGGATCACTTCAGGACGAGTCTAGAGAGGAGGAACAACTGCAGTATCATACATTTTAACATATACAGTAGTAAATTTTGTTATTGCATTTAGTGGACCATCACCTAAAGTTATGGATGAGAGGTAGATGTTATAGAACAGAATACCATAAGAGATTTGAAATACAATTATAGGTGCTGTATGTAACTCTGGAGAAGTTGATCTTGTAGGATGTCGACTGTTTGGGTTGGTGGTCGGACCAAACTACAAACCAAAGTGTTAGTATTTGATGCTCTGGGAATGAGACTTAACAATCAACTTTATTTCTCCCGAGTTACACACTCAACTTTTACTGTATGTGCAATTAGGTTGCTATGAATTCACTTTGACATAGTACTGTAGGGACTTTTTGGGCAAGTAATTATTTTTAATATGATTAAAGTATTCCTCACACTCTACAGAGTTGAAGTGCATTTAGTGGACATGTTTCCCCTAAACAATTCTTGGACTCTCTGAGACATCTTCAAAAGCTTTTTTTTAGGATTGCATTCACAACACCAATACAACCTGGCCCCACTCCCATCTCATCAAATACTGATGCTTGGTTGATGGCCTGTTGGTGTCAGATGCCAACACACTGAGGCATCCTTTAGTGGCGGTAAGAAATGAACTGGGCAGCTACATTTTATAATGCTCCAGCCAACTATCACAGTATAAAGAGCGAGGATGTCTGCATAGGGTGGGCAGTACAGGTGGTGGATAGGTCCAACAAACTCCAGACTTTAGCCCACTGTTCATGTTGCATGTAAAACCAACTTACTCACTTACTCAACATAGTGTGCTAGTACATGTAGCGTGCTAGTGAAGTCATGTGACTGTAACAAATGTAGTTATTTTAAGCCAAACCATGATGATTTCTTCTAAACCTAACCACTTACTTTTGTGCTTAAACCCAAGGAAGTAAACCTAAAAATGTGAAAAAAGTGTTTTACCTACATTGTATGTTTATTTTGAAAAAACTGCATTAACAAGTAGAAACTGTACATTTCCTGTGAAAACAGAATCATAGTTTGAAAAGACACAATGCATGCAGTGAGCATAAACTGAAATGCCGTCCCTGTGCGTCCAAAACTGACCCAAGAGGGGTACCTAGCGCATCATATTTTGATGTGTAGTACCACTAACCAAGCGTTTATATTTGACAAGTTGCGAGTGAGAATGTGCTCACCAGTAGTAATGCTAAAGTGACATAAATCATCGTACATCTATCAAAATTGTCAGTGTATTAATGTAATTGTGATGTATTTCCTCTATGCTGGAAATTAAAAAGATTCCTCTACAATGTGAAAAAGAATCAATGGGCAGGGCAGCGAGGGAGGGCTAAGACATGCCCAGTAACTCTTTGTTGCTGCAGAGGAGAAGAGGAGTGGGTTTTGGTTTGTGATGAAAGCTACCACCATACGCCACTTACCACCAGATCAGCCAACAGAAATATTCAATTGCAATAGCCAAGTTTCAGTCAGTAGTACCACAATATGTAGAGTTCAAATACTTTGTACTAAAATGTTGGGATTTGGACGTGAATCAATTGACGACATTACTAAATAACCATACACACTGTTTTGTTGTTGTTGTTTTTTTAGTATGTAACAGAATCACACGAATAAATTTGCTTCTCAGGAACAAAGTAAATCTGCAAATTACGTATGTTGAGTGAATGCTAAGCTAGCTTGTCAAAAATGGAGGAAGCCCTTACTTAGGTTACTCAGATTTTTTGGTGTTAAATAACTATGTGAATCCTCAGAGGGCCTCCTCTCCCATGCAAAGAGAAAGATATTGTTCTGCAAGCTATCCGTGGGGCCCAGGAATTATAGGCATGCAGCAGAGACATGCACTTGTGTCCTTCTTTCCCCATATCTATCCCCCATCTTTCTCCTATGTCTGTCAGTCTCACCACCCCCTCTTTTTTCCACTCTTTCTATGAAATCTGTGCCTCTGGTCAGTCTGCCCAGCATCTGTCAGCGAGGCCAGAATACGATGGTTCCGGCTGCAGAGGGTGGTAGAAACCAGCTGCAACAAAGACTCTGAGTGTGAGGGAGGACAGCTTAACGACTCCACCCACGACAACAGATAGCTAGACTGGCACGAGGAGTCGCTCACAGCAGACACACTGTCACACACACTTTACACAATAACAGCTGTAGGGCATACAAATTGTACTGGAAACTGGCACAAATTAGGAAACTATTGCTTGTTGTCAGATGGGGTTGGGAAACCAGTCATGATTTGAATTCGGCTGATTGATAAATGGTGCTGTCTGTTGAATGTTGCAATTGAAATATTTCCGAAAAACACGACAGTGTGATGATGAATGGTGGATTGATTAGTAAAAGTTCAAGTTGTATAATCATCCCCAACTGTCCAGAAATGTCCCAGCCAATTACCAAAATCTGCTGCTCCCCACATCTGTATTAACAACACATGTAAGGCCTATTAACATAAAGTTATGTAATGAGTCAACTGAAACCAAAAGAGGTCAGCTTGTATCAACGAGCATACAGGACACAGACTGACTAATGTGTACATAAACAGAAAGCAGAGATGCAGTACTGCTTGAACATGGCATGGGAATAGGCGCCCTCTGCCTATTATGGGACAAGGCTAAAGAGCTACAGGTCAGGATGTGAATTTCTCAGAAGCTGGAAGAATTTCCCGCACACACAGCAGACATGGGTGTGTGGGGGGGATGATGGCAGGAGGCCAGACAGACATCTCAGTGTATGTGCATAACAGAGCAGTTGGTGTGTGCAAGTTGAATCTTTAGAATGATATGTTATCATTGTCAGTATTTGTATTTTTGTGTTTTATTATCAGAGTCTATCCAAATTCAAGGAGTATTATATTTGGAAATCATTTCCCACCAATTTGGGAAAACAGGCTTATTTGCTTTTTTTAAACCAAGAATTAGATGAGAAGACTCTGCTGCTAGCAGCTAGTTAGCAAAGCCTAGCATAAAGACTGGGAGCAGTGGAAGCAACTAGCTTGACTGCAGTGTAAAAACAGTGAATAGTGGTTTTACTCAGTGTTATGCATGGGACTATTTCTTCCTTGGGTCTTGTGAGATAGTCAGGCAACCAGCAAAGACTCCAATAAATAGTCCAGCACATAACTTTTTAACACAATTTATGTGTTACCCTTTGTTTATAAGCTTTGGAGGCAATGGTAGGCACATTTTGTTAGCTTTGGACAGCTAGCTAGCTAGCTGTTTCCCCATTTCCAATGTTTATGTAGAGTAAATGGACCCGCTAAATGGACTTGCATTTTTATAGTGCCCTTCTGGTCTTCCAACTACTCAAAGTGCTTTTACACTGTGTCACATTCACCCATTCACACACACATTCCTATGGTGGTGGCTGCGGCTACCGTACAAAGTTCCATCTTTCACACACATTCACACACTCACTATGGCACAACCATTGGGAGCAATTATGGGTTCAGTATCTTGCCCAAGGACACTGCAAACAGGAGGAGCTGAAGAATGAACCGCCCATGTAGGCCTACTGATTAGTGGATGACCTGTTCTAACTCCTGAGCCACAGCCACCCCAAAGCTAAGCTAACTGCTTACTGTAGCTTCATATCTTATGTAGAGGCACAAGAGTGGTATGAATCCTCTCATCTAATGTTCAAAACCGAAGCAAATAAGCATATTTGCCAAAAATGCAGGCTAGGCTATGGTCCTGTTAAAGAATCAAAGGCCCAGTCTGTAGGATTGGTGGCATCTTGTGGTAAGTTGTGCCAAGCATATAGGAGAACTACAGAGGCAAATGTGAAATGCGACTGGCCTTATCTAGAGCCAGTGTTTGATTTGTCTGTTCTGTGCTTCTGTAAAAACAACATGGTGGACTCCGTGGAAGGGGACCTGCTCCGTATTTAGATATGAATAGCTTATTCATTGGTAACAAAAACCCAGAAAGTCTTAATTTTAGGTGATAATAAACTCATGGAAACACAGTTAAACATAGTGTGCCAGTAGATACCCCTAAATCCTACACACTGGAAATTTCAATGCATAATTTATGCCTAATATTCAGCAGATAGGCTATGAATGCATAACTGTTTTTGTAATGATTGTTTGGCTCCTTAACACGAAGTTAAAAAACAGTCACAGGCATGACGGTACACTTTTTGTTGTTCATTTTATTTTTGTTACAAAGGGTTTTTCCTGCCCTTTGTTTTTAATTAATAGCCAGCTTTTCGCTGGATTTGACGTCCTTGCTCTCTGACACCACTTTTCCATCCACCAGAGTCTGAGTGACTGTCACCACTTTGGTCTGGACTGTCTTCGAATCAACTGCATCCTCTAGTCTGGAAAAATGAACAAGAAGAGAAAAGACGAGGTTAATATGAGTCAGACTACAGTTAGTCCTTGATTATACACTGGAATTATTTTTGGCATGGAATACACTAAATTGTGTCTTGAAGTGATCTTGTAACCACGTGCTGAAATTCAGCAGTTGAAATGAAAATGATGCAAGAGTATTGTATTGACATAGGCGCGCTACTTTTACTTTCCATATCAATGTCACGTCATGTTTGCATGACGCTAATTTGAATCAAATTTGCAAAAGCTTGAGATGAACAAAGCTGTAATATCATTCAGCTCACAATGCAGAGCTTTGAATGTCTGGCGCTCAGCATGCTGCATTTTTACAAGCAGCTTTTTAGCCTTAACCTAAACTTCTGGCCTTGTCTCCTCATACTTACCTCAAGTCTGCCTCTCCGTCCAGCAGCCTCCTGTACTCAGCGATCTCTGCCTCCAGTTTCACCTTGATGTTGAGCAGGTGTTCGTACTCTCTTGTGTTGTGCTGGATGTCTGTGCGGATCTGACTGAGCTCCTCCTGCAGCTTCAGGATGGTCGCGTTGTATTTCTCCATCTCCATGTTGTAACGCATCTCAATGTCACGCAAGGTTGCCTCCAGGGATGCTTTCTGCAAAGAGGCGAAGAAAGAGTTTGATTACCTATGTGACTGATGCAGAAGAGAAACATTATGACTTTTCTTGGCTTTCTTGACGAGAGTTGGATGAAAAGGTTGTCATATCTGTAAATGTGAAATGTTTGTAGTGTAGAGGATGCTGATAAAGGCTTCAATCTGAAATCAGTGGTGAGGCTATGAGAGTTTATATTGCACCACTGTAAAGCAGCACAAATGTTCTTACCAGACTTAACGCAGACTGCAGTTCAATGTCCAGGTGCTGATACCTCCTCCTAGTTTCAGACATCACAGTTGTGGCTTCCTTCAGAGCTGTTGTGCTCTCAGTCACTTGGACCTGCACCTCTGTGATCTGGATACAAGAAAAAAAAATACATATAGTACATAGATAAGGTACTTAGGAAACACAACAGTCGACCAAAAAATGTGTTTGGCGAATATCGACATTGACGAATTACCTGAGATTCATGCCATGCTTTGAGCTCCTCCTGGTTCTTCAGTGCTATCTTCTCATACTTGGCCCTCATCTCCTCCATGATCCTGGCCAGGTCTTGTCCTTTAGGAGCATCAACATCCACATGGACGCCAAACTGACTTATCTGGGCTCGCAACTCAGCAACATCCTGTTGAGGGGGAAATAGACAGGGAGTGATTTCCTGAGCTAGGTTAGTGGGGCTATCCTGTGCAAAGAGGTTCAGAGATAAAGTGACTGCCATGATGGTGGGTATTTACGGTAGTCTTGTGATTGCTGAATAGGTTTTTCTCTTTGAATTACTATCCCATTGTAAGCCATGTTTCCATTCAACTGTCAAAAAATTTGAAGCAATCCATCAACATCAGCTGGTTTACACTGAATAAACTGGGCTCGGCAAAGAAGTTGGTGATATAGGCTATGCTGTATGCATGGCTGCTTTATCGAATATTTTGGTTTCCATACAACTTAGAATTAGGCCTGATGCCATTGTCTTCATACAGATAATTTCTGACCATTGTCCCTCACCGTCTGATGGGTCTTCTTCAGGCTGATCAACTCTTCCCTCAGAGACTCAATATCGCTCTCCATGTGCAAGCGAATTACATTGGTGTCATCCAGGAGCTTCCTCAGTCCGGCCACATCAGCCTCCACCGTCTGACGCATGGACAACTCATATTCCATCCTAATGAAACATTATGTCAGATATGTTCATTTGGGAAGGAGACCCTTTTGCATTTTGTATACAAAGATGAACACTCACTTGACTCTGAAGTCATCTGAAGCCAGTCTTGCATTGTCAAGCTGGATAGCAAGCTGTGCATTGCCCTTGTGCATGTCAAATATCTGAAAGAAATTAAATAGTTTTTGTCACTTTCAGTGTGTAAAATACAGACTGCATATGGCACTCGGTGTTTTCTGTTCTCCCACAGTCAATTTGATGGACGGCAGACTGTAATTTTCTCTTTGATATATTTTGCAGATAAAAGAACTGCCTTTGATAACACGCTGTAGGTCATAAAAAAACAGAGCAGGTTATCTTTCAGAGCCCTGACATGGAGGTAAAGATAAGAGTCAGACTACAGGTACGAGAGATACATAACCACTTTGGCGAGCAGGAGGTATGATGATAAAAAAGTGTCTCTGCCCCACCATTATGTGACATTTACGAGGGAAGGAAAGTGGACTGAGATCTTGTTCGAGCATTCTTTTAAAAAACACAATGTAACAGACATTTTTGAGCAATAGTTTGTAGTAGCTACCTCACCCAGTACCATATCAGAAAAATATTTTGTGCACCAGTGTGAAACCTTATATTCATGCTATATGACCATTTCATTCAATTGAAGACACTGCAGAGACCCAGATTTATCACTCGGCCATCTTTTTTATGTGCTTCCTTTTCATGTTTTGGCATTATGTTGTAAAATACTATGATATAAAGAAATCTTTTTGCTTTCTTTTTTTTGTTTTCCATTAAGTGACGAGACTAAACAAGACACATTATTATTAAGACTCACTGACTGATTGACTCACCTTGGCTCTCAGATCCTCGATGATGGCCTCGTACTTGCTGTAATCCTTTCCCTCCAAGGGGCCTCTCTTTTCAATGGCCTCTCTGATCTTGATCTCCAGATGGTTGTTGGCCTTCTCCAGACTTCTCACAGTCTCCAGGTAGCTTGCCAGGCGGTCATTCAGGTGCTGCATGGTTGTCTTCTCGTTCGTGATGGCAAGGGACCCAGAAGTGGACCCAGAGGACAGGGACTGGTAGTCATACCCACCCCCGATGCCGCTGCCAACCCGCACGCCATAAGCAGTTGAGATCCTGGTCCCATGGCCACCTGCCCCTCCGCTGACACTGTGGGCATAGGCTCTATCCATCTGTAGAGGTCTGTGAATTGGTGTTGAATGGCCACCAAGAATTTGAGAACTCTGGCGTCTAATCAGGGGCTCCATTGCTGAAAGTAGTGTGCTGATCAATCAGAGGAAGAAGCAGTGCGTCCTGGCACAGAAGGGGTCGGCAGCCGAGAGTGAAGAAGGGAGAAGAGTCCTCAGGTCTTATATATCACTCTGAAAGATAATATCCCTCCCTGCCACTCCTCTCATATCTATGTTACATTTTTACCTTTAGCCTTCTTGCTTAGACTTTGTCCCCAGAACACCCATTATGAACAAAAAGGTATGCTGACATTTCTATATTGATAGTGTGTAGTAAATAAGCTGTCTCTATGGTAACCGTGATATCAACAGAAGCTTAATGATGAGGCCAATCATGCTCTATATTTCTCTTACTGTCAACAAACTCATAAAACAGAAAAAGAGCCTGTTAACAAGTATTGTCTTCTTGAGCTCCATTGTTGTCCAAATACTATACTCATACTGAGCATGGTTGGCACTGGATTTTTTTTTTTTTTTTGCAATTTTGAGTCAGCACATACACCATCCTGATACTGTCAATACTCACCAGAGCACTAAATGTTAATTAATCCGCAGCTGAAAATAGTCCCCAACAAATTCACTATTTACTCAGGTTTACATAAAGTGTACTGAAAAATACAGATTTATGTATTGGAACCAACAGGCTGAGAGCCACAGGCAGGTTAGGGGATGTCAGAAAGTACTGAGTGCCAGACTGGTTTTGTTTTTGTTTTTTCACAGAATTTGTTGGCAGTAAGAGAAATACAGAATTACACCAGCCTTATCCTTTAACTGGGTGTTGACACAAACATGCAAGAGGAAGGGGCGTGTTGCTTCACGTAGGATACCTGTGAGACTAACATGATCCAGTGACAGGAGTAATAAATAGGGCCTATCAGACATTAAACTATTTCACAGTGGTTTATGATAGTATGAGGAAGTATGGAAAGTTATCAAGGCATCATTTTAACCTTCATTCAACTGCAAGGTAAACAGCCCTGTTCAGCTTGCAAAATAATCTACCAGGAATGTGCACTTGCATGTAGTTGGCTGGTCTACACACTGATCCTGCAATGGCACCAAGCGGCAACCTCCAGGGCTGAAAAATGAAGCCAACACAAGTGAAGTGCCTAAAACTGCAGTTCCTCTAATGGCCACTTGAAGCTGCATCCAGAAGCGAGTCAGTCCCCACAGACTCTCATGTTAAAATACAGCAGGCATAAATATGTTAGCAGGATGGTACAAATACGAAATACAAACAATTGTTTCTGGTGTCTATAGCTAATTTCCCGTTTATGATAACTTTACGGGGGGGATTTTTGTATTCTATTTAAATGTTATTAAGGCTTAAAGCTTTGCATAATTAAGGGTGTAGTCGCTTTAAGTGACAGGTGGGATCCATCCATTGACAAGTTGCTACCAACCTTTGTAACGTAATATGACAATGATGAAACCCCAGATTCACAGAGGTGTAGCCATAGCTGTTGCTACTTTAGTGTGTTTTCAATTCATGAAAGTAAACTGTAATGTTTTGGTTGCCGAAAAAGTCTTGTTCAGAATTTGGTTGCACTCTAAGGAGTTAGATATTACACTTTTCAATGTAAGTAAATATGGTTTTAGTGGGTTTCAACCTGTTTTTGCTAGCAAAAATTAGCATTAGCATTTGTATTGTCACAGTTGACCAGAGCTCTAAATGCACAGTAGTAACCAAGCTAGCAGCTAGCGTTAGGTTGACGGCCAAATGTCAAACCCGAAGCTTCAAAGCGTGAGCCCACAAACCAATGGGTGACATCAGGGTGGCTACATGTATTATTTTATACAGTCTATAACTGGCACAACCACTCTGCCAAAGAACTGGTCACACTGAAATGAATGAGGAGGCTACATTTTTGTACAAGTTGTTAATGTTGGCCTGAGCTCTGCAGGGAGGTAGCAGTGCACCTTTAAAAGTTGAAAGATAGATGGCTGCAACCCAGAGCTGCCAACTGATAAAGAATGAAGGATGCTAATGCTCATCATACATGACCTCTGAGGCCTAATTTAGTCACAGGGTTAAGTGTTCCTGTTATTTATAGCTGTCAGTGTGTCATAAACTTTATTATTCAAAAGAATACATATTTTGCTATTGGGAGGAAAAGCATTCACTATTTATAATTTGCTGTCATAATGTGCTTGATGTATTCATTTGTTCATTTTATTCCTCCTTTGTCATGTTATGATGGTATAATCTAACATATCTGACAAAAAAAATTGTAGTTTGAAAGAAAACACCACCTTTACACCATGATGAATTTCTTGCATGGACTTTATTGAAATATCTGAACATCACAGCGCAAGAAAAAGAAAGAAAAACTGAACATGATGAAATATGTTAAAAAAAATTGTTTTGGACTCTTTTATCACTTTGAAATATTCAATGTCTTCAGTTAGTTTGTCTCCGAAATAAGCTCACAGTTCCCCAATTCTGAACTTTTGTAAACATCTGCAGGTCAACATACAAACACATAAATAAATCATGATGAAATAAATAAAAAGATGATTTAGTTTTCCTTCTGATCCAGTTTATTTTTCATTAGCCTGTGGAACAGCTGCATACCCAGGAAGTCAAACTACTTGGAGCATCAGCTGAGACTCAGATGGTTAGTGCTGTATGACTAAGCAGAAAGGGGAACCCACAGTGTGTGTGTGTGTGTGTGTGTGTGTGGGGGGGGGGGGGGGGGGGATTTTTTTGCCAATCAGATGTTAGTGTTAGGATGCAGTGACAGTGATAGTTGGGAGTGTCAGATGGCTGCTTCTTGTGTTCAAACGTTCTTGGTTTCTGTGCTGGAGGAAACCACCTTGCCGTCCACCAGGGTCTGTGTGACAGTCGTCACTTTGGTCTTCACTGTTTTCTGGTCTTCCAGAGCGCTCTGGAGCCTGGACAGAAATATCAAGAACAGATTAACTGACAGGTAGTTTCTATGAACAGATTTAATAATGTGCTTTGTCTTCGCAGGTTTGACAACTCTGTCATGATAGAATCATAAATCTACACACGAGAAGTCTTCCCCGTCCAGCAGGCGTCTGTACTGGGCGATCTCGGCCTCCAGCTTCATCTTAATGTTGAGCAGGGACTCGTACTCCTGCGTCTGGAGCTGGATGTTGTTACGCAGCTGTGTGAGCTCTGCCTCCAGACCCAGGATGATGTTGTTGAGAGACTCGATCTCCATGTTGTAGCGCATTTCTGTGTCCCTCAGTGTGCCCTCCAGTGAGGCTTTCTATGAGCCAACAATGGGAGAGAAAAGAATGGGTTAAAATTTGACAGTGAACCCAGTTCGCTGATGACGGCTCCATAGCAAGGGGTCACCGGAGTGTAAAGCTTGAGTCAACAAAGTAAATGCGAGAGACTTGAAGTGAGAGTGCTGAGTTAGGCACTGCAGCGTGTGTTGAGGTAAATGAAGTGTGCGCTGACTGAGTGCTTCTCACCAGGCTCCTCTGTGACTCCAGCTCGATCTCCAGGGTCTGTAACTGTCTGCGCAGGTCGTTCATTTCTGTCTGGGCACCCTTCAGGCCCTCTTGGCTCTGGGTGACCTGTGTCTGCACTTCCGTTATCTGAAATAAGGATTAAAAGATAAGTAAAAATAAATCAAAGACTTCACCAATTTTTTATTTTTCTTTGCAGATGATAGCTTCTTGTTAACCCTTTACCTGTGATTCGTGCCATGCTTTGAGTTCTTCCTGGTTCTTCAGTGCCATCTTCTCATACTTGGCCCTTATTTCTGCCATGATCTGAGCCAGGTCCTGTCCTTTAGGAGCGTCGACATCCACGTGGACTCCTGACTGGGCAATCTGGTTGCGGAGCTCCATAACTTCCTGAAGAAATAATAACAAATAGGAGAGTTAATAGATGTAATCACAGATCTTAACTTTAATTTCGTCGTCTAACTGAACACTAATGAGAAAAGGAGCCTTTGTGCAGATTCTGGTGCACTTCAGTCAAACAAGCGGATCAAGAACAGCTTACATCTTATGTTTTATTGAGCTGTGACCTCCTCTGACTCCTAGTTTCTTCCAACCATAATCACGTCACGGTCAGCTAAATATATGAGAGGCTGTATCTTAACCTGTATCTGGGGATCTAAACACTTAATTCCTTCAGTAAACAAATGGTTGTGTTTTGGCCTCTGCATTTAAATCATAGTCATTTGAATTCTTTGGTGTCGCCAAATATGGATGGGAACCATTTTTAACGATGAGGCTTCCCACAAAATTCACATGCAGATATTTCAGATTTCTTAACAAACCTCCCTCTCCCCGCTCAAGTGTGTTTTTTAAAAAACGCCCTGCAGCCTGACAGGATGTGTCGGCTGCAGTCGTGGCGTAGTGTGTAACATACATATGTTGGTGATGATGTTGAAGGAGATTATGGAGAGTTAAGTCAATATTTTCTCAGGTCTTATAAAGGTGTGGCTGTTTGTACAAATAATGTCCAGAGGTCTTTTGAAAGTCGCTTTTGTTTGAGATTCATTCGAGCTTGTTGAAAGTAGCATTAAAAATGTCAACACAGAAGCAGAACAGACACAACTAATCTTTGAATTTCAGGAAAAATGTACAAAACCAGAGCTTAAGCTTATGTTAAAGGCCCTGAGAACCTATTTTCTAAATCAGGTTACTAATGTTGGAAGAGTTGTGGTTATTTTACAGAAGAGATTTCTGCATTTCTGTATTTTTCCCATTGATTTCTGAAGTAGACAACTGGCAAAATGTGATGCCACAATGTGCCAATTACTGTAGGTTAACACCATGTGAATCAACATGTGACGATGTGGCATCGGTCAAATGTGATTAAACCACACAGTCCTGACAAAGCAGATTAGCTATGATTTTGAAAGTAAAACTCTTTATAAGTGATACCTCAAGATGATTTTTCCTCTCAACTTTACCAAGGGTTGTTAGGGTTACACTTAAGATTTCAAACTCAGGGGCTTTAAAGTCGAGGCTTGGATTTGAACGCTATCTTACTCACATTTTCATGGTTCTTCTTGAGGTGGATGAGCTCCTCTTTCAGGGATTCGATCTCGCTCTCCAGGTTCATGCGGCTCATGTTGGTGTCGTCGATAAGCTTCCTCAGACCGACGATGTCTGCCTCCACAGACTGGCGGATGGCCAGCTCGGACTCGTACCTACACAGCACAGGGTACGGCAGTTAGACTTGTTCAAACTGAATATCTCAATGACTAAAGTTACTGAATGGACCTAATCACCAACAATTTTTTTTAAGGTGTCTTTCCTTTAGGTTTAAATATACATGGCCAGTATTTGGTCAGCTTAGAATATTCTACTCAGTATTTGCCAGCTGTGTTTTCTATGACATGAACTTTATGGCCCTACTGAAACGTCTCCACCAGCTATGATGCAAAGGTGCTGATTTATGACTACAACACAGATCATGACACTGTGTGTTCATCCTGCAAACCATTCAGCAATAAAACAGGGTGTGTCCGCAGCTGTCCGGCTTAGTGTTTGACACCCTTAACAGGGCAGCGGATGGAACTTACTTCACTCTGAAGTCATCGGCTGCCAGACGAGCGTTGTCAATGTTCAGAACCAGGCGGGCGTTGTCGGTGGTGGCATCAAACACCTTAAACAGATTGACAAAAGGAAAAGATTATTCACATTGCAAAGTTGGAAAGATGGATAATCAACAGTTGGGTGGACATTTATACTGAAGAGCTGTAAAAAATGTTGAACTATTCCTTTAATGGAAGTCTACTAGCTTTTAAAAAAAATTGCGCCACTGTTTGAAAAATTAAAAGTTCAGATTTGGTTAAACATGTTTTTTAAAGTGCACGCACAGTTCACTGACACATGCATATAGTGGGTGTTTATTACAGTGTGATAAGCAGTAACAGTTTTACTGTCAGAGTGAAAGTGTTAATGTCTTTGTGTGAAGACAGTGCCAGCGGTCTGCTTCAAAAAAGACAGGCGGTTGCTGTATTTGCTTTAGCGGTCACAGTAGGGTAGATAAGGGCAGGGATAGGTGGTGGGGAAGGCATCCAGGTGGCAAAGTCCATGAGCCAATCAGTGGCTGCCAGGCGGCAACTGTCCTGTCGCTGCTAAGGAACAGGAACTAACCTGTCAGCAGGGCCGAGGCAGGTGATTTGCATGAGGATGGTGGTTGTGTTTGCGTGGTCATGCAAGTGCATGTGTGCTTTTGCATGGGTAGTTGACTGTGCGGGCTGTACCGGATCGGGCTGTTTTAACGTTCGCCTGAGAGTCTGTGTTTCCTCAGATGGGGGGTTTTGGCAGACAGCGTCATTTGAGTGATTTTTGCATCATGCCAGAAGAAAAATGAGGCTGCTCTGACCCTGGACTGTTTGGATGAACTCAGGCCGTCGGCTGTTAGTAGAATAAACAAAACCTCATTTCAAAGAGTTTTTGCGTAATGTCTTATATAATGTTTTGAGAATGATAAGATATTGGGAAATAGATGATAAACTCCCTCTTCCTCTTTGTTTGCCTCCCATTTTGCCCATTTCATTTGTGTTATCATTTCAAAGAAGGGTGAGCTGACATTGATGCTGATATCTGTGCAGCTCCCACAAATAAAAAAAAAAAGTTAAAAAAAAAAGACGTGCTCTTTGTGGCCACTTTCCCACAAGGACAGCATGCAAAAATAACAGTTTTCTAATGTTGAACTGCTACAGTAGACACACAGTATTGAGAGTTTATCCAGTTGCTCCACTGGGCCCAACTGGAATGTTCCGTTTGGAAACTGCACCTGACTTAATTATCTGAAAAGAAAAATGTAGCCTTGAATGAAGAATGGGAGCAGGGTGAGGGTTACACAGTTCACTTCTCTTTCAGTCAACCCTGTTCTTTTTTGTTTTTGTCCTTGCCATTCAGTGGGGCAAAACCTGGAGTGAATGATTTACAAAATCTTCCTGGTTGTGTAATGTCTCCATTTACTTTCAGTTCTAAAATATTCCTGCACTAGTTGACTGTGCTGGATGTGTTTGTGTGGGGTGTATCAGGAAAGTGTGAAATTAATCAAATTAATTACTTAAAAAGTGAAGAAAAAAAGAAAAAATAAGCTCCACCTTGACAGGTCCTATTCACATTAAGTGAGTTTTCTCTTTAACTCCTTCACTTCCTTATCAGCTTCTGTTTTATGTATACACAGTTGTAATGACTGTACTGTGGGTTCAGTCCCATTGTCCTGCGAACAACACACTGTTTGTGTTACATTAAACAAAAAGGAAAAAGGCAGTTAAAGTCATGATGTGTGGACCTGTAAGTTCAGCCTGTAAAGTCCCTGGACTATTGTTTTTTGTTTTTTTCTCTGCTTTCCTGTCTCTCTGACCCCCGATGCTCCAACATTCCTCCACCATACTGTTTCCGGTCCAGCCCAGGGCCCCCGGAGTAGCAGCAGGCACTGCCATGCAAGAGCCCTTAGTACTGATGGGATTTCCTTCAGGTCAGGGGGTGCAGATTATATTGCTTTGAACACAGTGTTCAGGATATATTGTGCCTTAGTCTGTCTGGAACATATTTCTTGTTTAGTCACACTTCCATCTCAATTTCTCAAAACATGTATCACTCATAACTCTCTGGGTTTCATCTTTTATCCACATTACCTCCCTCCCTTCATTCAACTTCCCCCTCACACCTAATAAGTCAACACATGCACATTTCCCCATCTGCTCCCACCATCCCCCTCCCAGTCCCCTCCTTACCTTCCTCCTCAGGTCATCCAGGATGGCCTGGTACTTGCTGTAGTCTCTGAAGTCAGGTCCGCTCTTCTCCAGGGCCTCCTTGATCTTAATCTCCAGCTTGTGGTTGGCCTGCTCCAGGTTCCTCACTGTCTCCAGGTAGTTGGCCAGGCGGTCATTCAGGTTCTGCATGGCAAACTTCTCATTGCCCATGATGTCGCTGCCTTTCCCACTCACCTGGACGCTGCTGCTGAAGCCCCCTGCTCCAGAGCCCACTCCCATACCGGCTCCCAACCTGGAGCCAGAGGAGACGCTGATTTTGTACCCACTGGCCCCACCATGGATAGTGGAGGCCCTGTAGACAGGAGCTGAGGTACGGCTGACTGATACAAGAGGAACTCTGCTGCTAGTGGAGGACTGCATTTGGAATGATTGCTTGACGCTCATTGTGGCTGGAGAGAGTAAGACTCAGTGAGAGAGACTGTGAGTAAGAGAGACCGGCACAGGCTAGGCAGGCAAATATGGGAGCTCACAGACACAAGGCAGGACGAGAAGGGAAGCTGCTAAACTATATAAACCTTGTGGGCCCTCAGGTCCGCCCCTAAAACCACTCCCCCTCACACTGAGTCACCTCCTTCTTTTCCACAGGCCGAAACCACAGGCCCTGCTCACAGCATGCCTTTGTCCTTCACAACCTTCCTAAGTTGGTAAATTCTGCGGGCTGGGTGGAATTCAATAACTTGAAGATTTGCAGAATTTGGAAAATAAAAGCAGACATTTTTTTATTAGACATGAGTAATACTAAATATTACTGGGACTCTACTGTAAAGTCCATGAAAATCATTTTATTTTTGTTTTTTTAATTTCAACATTTCCCCCAGAGACATTAAAAAAAACAAAACAGTTTTTCCTCTATGTGTTTTGATCATTTTTGGACAACAGAGGAGCTGTGTGACACTGAAGCATAAATTATATCAGCTACACAGATGATAACTGTTGGTGGGATGAATTTATTATCCGTTTTCTTGTAGGGAAAAAAGTCAGCTATAATCTTTCAGGATTGTTACCTAAATATGAAGCTATACTGTGAGAATAGATTTTTTTTTGGTTACAGATGGGCGAGGTATCCAACATCAAAATTAAGTTGCATAAACAAATATTTGTTTTGTCACATCACATTAGACTCATCATAAGACATTGCGTCACGCTTCCCATCCCTAAACACTGTGACATCTCAATGACACGTCATCACTTTAGAGAATGTCTCGGGTTCAATTCAATCAGTTTACTCAAATTGTTTAATCATTGTCTTTAGTCAGTTTGGGTGGGTGAGATCAGGGTCGAGACGTGTCACAACTGGAGAGACAGGACATGTCATTTCACTGTCGTCGGTTGATGAAATAATTAGTTGCATCATCAGCATACTGTATTCCGGTAGTCTGGTCGTGGTGGTTGCAACATGAATTTCAGCTTCTATATGTATCAGCACTGTCAGGTTAATCATGGTCAAAATACTTTGTAGATACACTTTGTGTGAAAAAGAAACATCTGCACTCACAGATAATGTTTTTATGGGCAATAATGAGTGCTTACATATTTGAGCCAAGGCATCCATTGGTTTCCACTCATTGTACAACATGAAAATGTGTCCAGAGATGAATGGAAACTAATGGCTTCCTGGGATTGTAGGTAAAGTACATCTAAAGATCTGAAACAAGAAGCACGTACAGTGGAAACCTGTTAGAGTGAGACGTCTGTCTGGGTCACATTGATCACCATGAGCACATGATTTGTTTGTTTCTTTGTCTTCATTTCTCATGCAGATTACCATCTTACAATTTAATTGATATTTGTACGTTTATTACATGAATATAAAGTTCATGATTAACTGAATTTTATGAATTGTGTCAAAATAAAATACAGCTGTTTCAAACGCTTTTCAAATTACTGTACTGTGTTTAATTCAAATGCACTAAATAAAAAATGCTTATTGAAATTCAAATATCCCTTGCCTGTGGAGTGCTTAGTGGAGTATTAAATGCACCAACATTATCAGTCCACTTAGCGAGGACATTTGAGTAGACTATACTAGGTAGCCTGACGAACACCAAGTTTCACTGCTTCATCTCGTTGGCTCTTTTTTTGGTAGTTCGTCATAAGCTTCGAGGAAACGTCTTTCTCACTGAGAGAAAATGGCTTCCTTTTCCCCGTCATGATTTCAATGTGCACGTAGCATGGATGTATAAAGAGAACTGGATACGGTATCCCTGGAAGGGCCCTGTTCATTCCTTTGAAACTAGCTCAGTGGCACTGGAGACTTCGCTGATTGAGCAGCTAACTTCCAGTTTAGCCCTCCGTCAATTTGAATGGTTATAAAATGATTTATAAGGGAAGCTTCTTTAGATGTTAGAAATGTTATCGGACTAAATGGATTAAATCCTGAGATTGAAATTACTCTTTTCATATGGATTGTTACACTCAAAAAAATGTATCCACTGATTTCCAGAAGTCTCTTTCCCAATCTAAGTCAATAGGAAAAAGTCTTTTTGGGCCAAATGGCATAACCTGATGGACCATGGAAATTGCACTTTCTTGGGGCCTGGCGCACAGCACCGGACTCAGGTAGCAAGCCGAAAGCAGACGGGTTTCCATGAAGCAAATAGCACATAGAATTAAATGGTAAATGGACCTGCACTTGTATGGCACCTTTCTAGTCTTCCAACTAAGCAAAGCGCTTTTTACACTACGAGTCACATTCACACATACACTGGTAGCTGAGGCTACTGTACAAGGTGCCACCTGCTGCACAGTTTGTAACACACTCGTACACCAATGGAACAGCCATTGCCATGCCCAAGGATACTTCGACGTGCGGACTGGAGGAGCTGGGGATCGAACTACTGATCTTAGTGGACGACCTGCTCTACCTCCTTTATTTTTTTTTCATATGTTGTCATGTATGAAAAGACCCAAAATAAACACTACCTGATAACCACACTATAACTGAACTCTTTAAACAGCATTTGCGTAGGAATGATTCTGTCCCGAGCTGTTTTATCCACATAAGCAGTTCATCACTGTAACTGTGATACCTATAAGCACTGTATTTAAAGGATTAGTAAACACGTAAGGTGCATGATTTGCAGTTAAGCACATAAACTCGGACCAAGCATAGACTTAAATCAGATAAGGGTTTTTAAGGCGTTATGTAGTTCCAGATGTTATGTACTGTACAGTATGTTATCTATCCTACGTAGCCGGATGTGTGTGTGATTGTCCCACTCCCATAAAGGATATGGTCAAACAAAGGAACAATTCCACAGTCTCCTTAGTAGATCTGTAGGAACAATAAACCATCCAAACCAGTAAACATATTCCAGAAGCCCCCCTGCAGGTTTTTTACACAAGCACATTCCTCTTAACTTTAGAGGTGGAATGAGCCAATAACCAGAAGCTTTGGAGTCTAAAACTACTTGTTACTGGCATATTACAAGGACAGAAAACCAGCTTTTCTTTTATGTTGGTTTCTTTGTGGTTTAATGTTTTCTTTTGTTCATCATTTGAAGTATAAGAAATAAAGGTATGAAAGCTTGTCTGTCATTAAAGCTTACAGTTCTGTTTTCCAGGGAACAAACTATTAAGCAACAACCACCAAATCCCATTTACAAATCTTATTTTATCTTCCCACCCACAGTTATCTGTACCAGCACTGACTTGTTTGCAGATAGAATTCTTGGTCATCCGTTTGTCTGTAGTCTTGTTCAGTCTCATCTTCACTCCAAGTTCTTTGTTTGTTTTTCAGGAAGGAACATGCAACAGGATATTAAAGTATAAAGAGCTCCTGATGTAAAAACAACTCGTGTACTGTCACTGAGCTTGCAAACAAAGGGGATTCCTGCTAATCATAGCAATAAAGTGGCCTCATAAGAGGTTGCCTCAAAACATGTGTTTATGTATGTATTGGCTTGGCAGCCAATTATTAAATCCAAAACAATTTGCAACTTCTCAGTCTATATCCATAAGGCAGATGTTTTATCTGCATAAATCTAGACAGAGAAAAAGCGATAGGGAAAGGAGAAGACATAAATAAAGAGAAACAGAGATAAAACTCAAGATGGAGTGACAGACAGAACACAGAAAGTATTTTGACTGCATTTAAAAGGAGATAAAAATCAGACATCCTGAGTATTTTTCCAAAAGTGAGTAATCCCAAATATAGACAAAAACAGCGCCGCAAACACAGAGCCTTTTTATGGTTGACCAGTTGTGGAGTTTTCGTTTGTCTAGCAGCTGCAGTGATGACTGGAGTGTTTTGTCTGACTCTGGTGTTGATGGCCGCCACACCCGGCAGAGAAAACAAGGATTAAGGTACAGAGGTGATGGCCATATAGATAAAGGTTTAGAGTTTAAAACTCACGCAAGATAAATGATGGAGATTACTGCGGGCTACAGTCTAAATGCGTTGCCATGCTTTCCCAACAACAAAGACTGAGGGCCCTATTTAAATGATCCAAAGGTGAATGGTGCAAGTACGTTTAGGGTGTATCCAACCATTTCTGCTGGTTGAATGGCACATTATCTTGCCGCAAAGTAAGGCGCAAGGGGCAAAGAGGTTGTAGGTTGTATTTAGTTCCTGAATTAATCATAAGTGTGTTTTGGGCATAACTTGAATTCAAGTAATCAGAGTGTCATCTCTCATTCCCCTTAAAAGCCAGCACCTGGTGGATTTGGAAATTGGAGAATGAAGAAGTTTTCTGCTGAGAGTAATACAGTAAGAGCAGTAATGCTCTGCTCTCTGCTATGTTCACATTTTAGAGAATGTGATTAATATTTTCCTCAATAATGTTTTTTTTTTTTGTGAACCTGCCTATGCAGGCGCATCTTACAATCTGAATAATGAACTCTTTAAATAGCAGGAATACTATACTGCACCATTCTGACTTTATACCAGGTATTTATTGGTCAGTGGTGCAGTCGCTTTTGCAGCCTCAAGGTAATGCATCTGACCACGCCTCATTTTAAGACCTACTCTAATGGATGCAGAGATATGATCTATTTTCAAAACATGGCCACTGGCTGTGAAATCAGTCTCAAACTGTCAATGACAGTTGTCCTGCACTGTGTGCTGCTTTGCTTTGTTTATTGCTAACATGAGGTTAGTTATAATGAAAGTGATTATTTTGAAGGAACAGTTCCACATTTTGTGATAATAGCCTACTCTCATTTCACGTCACGTATTAAGTAGTGAGCTGGAGCAGGAACATGGCTAGCTTCACTCAGCTTAGCGCTAAGACTGGGGGTCTGGTGGGAAGAGCTAGCCTTTCTATATGTTGTCACAGTGCGGCTGCCAGGTATGATGTCATTGTGCCTGTGGAGTCCTATACTTAAGTCTGAGCTCACTAAATTCTTTTGGAAACCAGCTGTTCTAATAAGTGGGCTTTAGCTGTGTTGTAAGGCGCATTATTAAACTTTGGATAAAGTCACGCTAGCTGTTTTCCCCAGCTTCCAGTCAGTTGCTGCTAATTGCTAAGCTATCCACATTCCTACTCCTGCTCAGTTGTATTAGAGGTATTCAGTGTTGTGAAGATGGTCTTTTTAATAAAACAGGACTGTATATGAAGTAGAAAGACGCAAATACTTATGAAATTGGTGCTGCATGACCAGAGAAAACAGAGGAAAAGGGCTACGGCATTCACTTTTGCTGAAGAACTAGAAAATCTAAAGCTACCAGAATGTACTGTGCCACGCCGGACTAGTAAATGCTCCCGCTGGTGGTGAAATAGTGCGAGTTGCTTGTGTGTTAACTAACAATCTTGTATTACCGTTAAACAGTAAGCTAAAATATGTTTCTGAAGACAATTCAGGCGAGAAATTCAATTTAACAACGGATCAATTGGTGCCTACTTTTAGTGTTTGGTCTGAGTCTGAGAGCAAGAGACAGGGGTGGCTCTTTATCTCGATCCCCTTCTACTCTTTATGTCTGCGGTGGCGACAGACATACAAGAAAATCAGAAAGTAATTTGCAGTTCGAGCAACAGCTCTAGAGCCAGCAAACAAGAAGGGACATCTGGGAGCTGGCAGATGATGGGAAGGGAAGGTGTGATAACATGAGCACCTTTGATCGAGGTGTGTGAATTAAAATAATATTTTCCCTCTCTGTTAGTGTTTTATCTTGGTTGGACATATGTCAGATGTCAGTGAAGCATTCATTCCACTGAAAACCAACATGGTCACAGTGTTGAGAAAATTAAATATGGACTAAGATGTGCGGGTCTGTTTCATAACCTTTTAACTTGAATTTCATTTGCATAATAGTATTAAATGGTACTATTTGATATGAATGGTAACTAACTACCATTACTTCTAAACTGGCAGAGATCTGTTCACTTCTTGAGCTGACTCTTGATGGATTTCCTTAGTTTAAACTCCATATTTCGGTAATGATTTTAAAATACAAAAGGGAGAAATACCTGTTTTTGCAGACATCCTACTGAATGGTTTGATGTAAAACTGTCCCTTGTCACAAGTTTTGGCAAGCTGCAGTGCCACCTAAGACTCACCTCAAAGGTTCTGGCTCAATATCAAGAATTTTTGTCTGTCATTACTGTGATAGTCATCACCCACCATGAATGATTCCCCTCCCAGCTACAGTCTAATCTCTGATCTTTCAGGGGAAAAACACAGCTTGTTTCCATATGTATTAACAAACTGTAGAAGGCTTCAAATTTAATTAAAGTGTTCTAAATTTGTCTTTATATTTTCATAGGTTTTTGAATATAAAAGACCTAGATTATAAAAAGACTGTAGACAACACCTTTAATTGTCTTTTTTTTTGACATTCTTTGAGGGGCTTTTGGGAATAATCAGCAAACTTTATTTTCTCTTTCGTTTACTGCAAACATTTTGTCAGCTGTCTTCACTTCATTTTCTGTAAACTGTAATGAACAACAGGAAACACAACTTGCGGCAGAGGAAAAAAAAAAACATCCGATGTCAGGTGTTAGGGGAAATCAAATCTGTGTGAAAATCAGTTTATACTGAAAAATATGGGCACATTTTGAAATTACTATTAGAAAAGACTGAAATATTGAGACAAGTTTACAAAAACAAATGAAACCAAGTTATTATTGAGGGCATTAAAATTATCAAAAATTATGAATGTTTAATTAAATATCTGTCTTGTGGAAATGGGGATTTCCATATGGAAGTGAACCTTTAACTCTGATAAAACCTCACCACTCTTATCAACTCCATGTAATAAGGCCATTGACCGCGATACACGCTGAGTCTGGGAAGTCACATGACAGTCACACCTACAGTATGACAAATGTCTGTCAGGCGATACTTTTACTTTTGGTAGATATGTGGGCTGGTTAAAGGGTCAGATGTGAACGTCTACATAAGGTATTTGTGCCGTCAGTGTGAAAGCCTCCAAAAAAAGTCCTTATCTTTCTGTTTGGTCAGTGCTTTGTTTGGTTTCAAGGGTTGTATTTGTTGTTAATGCTGAATTAAATCACTCATGACTTTGACTCATGCTCATCTGATTATGTGGTGAAACTCTCCTTTACTGGGATAAAGAGCTTAACTTTGGCTGGCTGGAGCTGTTCACTGAAACTGTGGCGTTCTTGTTCAGCCGGACCATCCTTGCTCTGTTCTGACCTCAGGGGTCAGAACACCCACAGAAAGTGCTAAATCAGAGCTTCCCTGACAGAAGCAGAGGACGACCACTGAGAAGTCCCATTTACGGGCCTGACCATGGGATCATCCAGTATCTGACCTCAGGTCAGATATTGACCAAGCCCTTGGCTATTTATCAGTCATTCAGTAGGCGGACAAACCACCATAGATGATTTCAGTGGAACTCCCATTAAAACTCGTGCTAATACAAGGACCTCCAGTCACAGCTTACTCACACATTACTCTCAGTGTACAGATATCTGATAGCACTCTATCTGCTGTATGTGACACCTCTGACTGAATGTGAGAATCTGCAGCACTGTCCATACAGCTCATAATGCCATTGTGAGATTGTAACATCAGAAGCTCACAATGACTCACTGGGGGCACACAGATGGAAAACACTTGCGTGCAGACAATTTACAGGTGTGTGGAACATTCCTGCCAGGTGCAGTGGCCCATTGCAGACACTGCTGAATCACAGATCTTGTGTGAAGCAACGTGATATTGGGAAATGTCAGGGTTCCAGTCTAAGTGTGAGAAAATGACAACAGCAGACGTAACATCAGAGGGTGTTTTCTTATGTTCCTGTTAAACCAAAACAATGTGCAATGAGTGTGCTCATGATTAAAGGAATGCCTGCTGCTGATTCCAGGAAGCCAGACATGTAATTGTTCAGGTCTGCAGGGGGCGGATAAGGCAGCAGATGGTCAAGATGAGGCAGAAGAACTTATGAGGGTTTTAATCAAAGTTATACGTGAAGAGGCTGCAAATAAAATGAGATGTACAAATGTTTTTGAGGGCTGAAATATGAGTTAAGTATAACAGTAAAACCAAATAAGTGCATTGGTGCCACAGGTAGGGGTGGGGCAAGAGTCAGAGATACACAACAACCAAAAAGAAATGCAAAACATTTACATGCAAAACAACAATAACGACAATCAAAACAACAACAGAGAGATGCAAAACAACCACAAAGACATGTGTAAAAACTACAAAGACATGTGTAACAACCACAAAATGATGTGTAACAACCACAAAATGACGTGTAACAACTACAGAGACATGTGTAACGACTACAAAGACATGTGTAACAACTACAAAATGATGTGTAACAACCACAAAATGATGTGTAACAACTACAAAGACATGTGTAACGACTACAAAGACATGTGTAACAACTACAAAGAAATGTGTGACAACCACAAAGATGTTTAACAACTACAAAGAGATGTGTAACAACTACAAAGAGATGTGTAAAAACTACAAAGAGATGTGTAACAACCACAAAGATGTTTAACAACTACAAAGAGATGTGTAACAACTACAAAGACATGTGTAACGACTACAAAGACATGTGTAACAACTACAAAGACATGTGTAACAACTAGAAAGACGTGTAACAACCACAAAGAAATGTGTGACAACCACAAAGATGTTTAACAACTATAAAGAGATGTGTAACAACTACAAAGAGATGTGTAACAACTACAAGGAGATGTGTAACAACTACAAAGGGATGCAAAACAACCACAGAGAGATGCTAAACAAAAAGCAAGGAGACATAAAACAACCACAAAAAGATGCACAACAAACACAAAGAAATGCAAAGCATCTACAAACACATGCAAAACCACTATAAAGACAGTCAAAACAACTACACAGAGATTCAACACAACAACAGAGAGATGGAAAAAAATTACAAATAAATTCAAAACAACCTCAAAGAGATGTGTAACAACTGCAAAGACACACAAAACACCCACAGAGAGATGCAACTGCAACTACAGAGAGACATAATTACTACATGTCTGTATCCAGGGGTCTGTAGTCTTCTATTCTATATTATTTTACATTATATTATTTTGTAGTAGATTAAAATGTTTATTTGTACATTAAATTACTTTACATTACTATCAGTAATGTACAGTGGAAGTGTAGTCTCAAAATATTTCTGCTCATTTAGAAATGTTTCCCCCTTTTTGATACAGTGCCCCAGTCTTACTCCCACATTGAAACGTTTCTGTTAGTCACAGGTCACATCAGGCTGTCATCACTGCTGACAGGCTCTAGGTTTACTGGACGGGAGGGGTGGATAGTTTCACTGATGGAAGGTGAGGCCAGAGGTCACTGGCCTGGGTGGAGTGAGATCAGATATTGGGTATATGGTCTTCAGGGTGGAGCACTGGAAAAAAAAACTAAATTAAAAGGTGCAAATGGTGTGTCATATGTTGTGTGTAACAAGGTTGTGTTGCTAACAGCTGAGCTGAATATTGCAACAAAGAAAATAAAGAAAAAACAAATAAAATGTAGAGCATAAACAAACCTTTAACATCTGAAATGTGAACAGACTGAACGTTCTGACTGAATGAAGACTTGGCATCAGAAAGGGACGCTCCATCAGGAAGAGTGTTATGAATATGTATCCCTTGTGTTTTTCAACCGTCTGAAGAGGAAGTACAACTTGTCCAAAAGCATTTTGTTTTCTGCAACTCAGATCCTATGATAGAGCCACCCTGTGACCTGACTTTACCTGTGCTGACTGACATGGAGAAGACACGGAAGTTCTATATGTAGATTTATTTTAAGAATGTACTCTTTATTTGTGAAAGTCAAACAATAGCCAGACTTGTGTAATATAAGAGGAGATTACAATCATACATAAATGTCACAACTGACGCATAACTTTGAGAGGTGAGCCAGTTTGTCAGGTACTAACCACAGTTTTTGCCATCAGTTCTATCTCATACCACAACGTTACCAGCATGCTAAACTGAACTATAAGACATCTTGTAAATTACTTTTGTCTCCAAACAATTAATACCAACCAAGTGTGCCAAATACATTTTTCAAGGTAGATGGTAAGTGTGCAAAGCACAAGATTTGACACTGGAAATGTGAGTTCTGCCCATGGGTTTAGTCAATAAAAGCATTTAGGCTACGGATCACAGAGATCATGGTTCAACCCAGTCTCACTTCAAAGTCAATGAAAACTGGTGCTTGTTCAGTGACTTCCGGCGCCAGACACTGAAGAAAAAGATATATTTTGATGTCGGCAAAATACATGGCCTGTTGCCATTATTGTTTGATGATGCCCAGCAGTGTCAGGAGGAAACATGGCAGGACAACAACTAAAAGTCTGAGTGGGTGGGTGGGAGGGGTGGTCGACGGGACCAACAACCACTGACTTTCACCCAGGAGACTGGTGTTTGCTTCCCGTTTTAAAAGCTAAACCAAGTTTTTTTTTCTTAAACCCAACCACGTGTGTGTGTTGGCTATATGTTACCACGTGCATTTGTTGTTAAAAATAAAAAACGTCAATTAGCGGTGTTGTATGGACATAGTGCATTTATTTTGAAAGAGACTGTATGCAAACAGTACATTTCCTGTGAAAATGGAAGTGTATTTTGAAAACAGACAATGCATGTAACAGGCAAAAGTTGACACAGCGTCCCAGCAAGACAACCAACGCAGCATGTCATATGTCAACGTGAAAAGTCCATGACCAAAAGTTGATATGTGACGAGGTCAGAGTGAGAATGTGTTACGTGGTTTGGTCCATTTGAAATAACAAACACTTCCTGCCTGAACTTCAAGCAAGCGTTGATTCTTTAAATACCTTAAACTACCTTTCCTTATTTTCAACCAAGCGCCTTAAGTTGCCTAACAAAACTATAAACATGCTATTGTGCTTTAGTTCCTGTGAGCAGTTAATGTAGGAAAACAAATTAAATATGTTGTAAATGAACATTTTGCAGGGGAACACACTTTGCGGATACGTTCAAAACTCATGTTTCTTACAAATAAACATAATGTTCAGGAAACAAGTTCCAAAAGTGAGCTTTGTCTTTCAGGAAATTCTTCAGCTGCTTGTACATGTTTGTGTGTGTGTGTGTTTATGCTGACTATTAAACCAGAAATTTGCCATTTTTCATAAATGATTGTAAATTCATGTCAGCAGGGAGGACACACAGTATATTGTTTCACTAATGAATCAAGGTGGAGAGTCAGGTTGTACAGTGTATTTGAAGGTTAGAAGAGTTCAGAGTAGACACCGGGTGGAGTGGAGTGATTAACATGTCAAGGATGGGAGTGTGTTGAGCAGCTGTGAAGACATTCTACAGAGGAAGACTGATTCATGTGGAGGATACTGGGTGGAGAGGGGAAAGGTTAATTTATGTAACTTTAAGGGAGGAAGAGTTCTGAGTAGGAAATTTATGTTTTCCTTGTGCGGATTGTTCCTCTTCATAGTATTAGTTCATTCAAGTTGATGTGTGTAATGTAGATTTACATGTAAATGTATGGAACTTTTTGAGTTTTTAGACCTCTTGCTAAATATAGTGTCATTTTTTCTTTGATACTCTGTGATAGTACATGCATGTTTGACAGCTAGTGCTGCCCGCCCCACAAACCTTCTCTTCGATGTATTACCCGTCATATTGTTTACGTCTACAGCAATAAAGATAAAAATATTCCTTTTGATGCACTGATTCAGTATCCCACTTGTATGTAGTTAGGCTATGATCACTGACCAATGATCTATAGTTCTTTGAGGGGAAGAAGCTGACGTCCCAGTTACCCCAGGAGCCTTGTGCTGCATTCATATGCTGCCGGAATTATCTGAAAAATGAGTTCCCAATCATATGTCATGGCTCACCTAAGCCCTTCCCTTTGCTCTTCATTAACAATGTGCTGTTTATACACTCGGAGGCAGAAAAAATACAACACATCTTCTTTCCACAGTACAACTTAAAGCTCATGAACACACCAAACTCTGAAGAATGACCATCGAAGGAGCACATGAGTGCATGACTGACCGTGGTTGGCAGAGGTCTCGACTTGCTTCTGATTTAATAGGTCCCTGCTCACTCACCGCAGCTGGCAACGTGAGCAGTACTCTACATTAAGTAAGAGGGTGAGGAGGAAAAGCATGGAAAAGAGTCATTCGAAAAAATGTATTGATTCATTTTTGTCCATCACTATTTCCTTGCAGTGTGCAGACCTGTTGGTAAAAGGACTTGCAAGGATGCTGCATGAAAGGGCTATAGGCATTGTGACAGGGGGCCCCTGGGCACAGATATACAGTGAGACACACAGTCTTTGTGGTAGTTTTGCCTCTTTTTTTATTGCTTTGTGTCTCTTTGTAGTTGTTATGTGGCTTTTGAGGTCATTGTGCGTCTCTTTCAGGTAATTCTGTATCTTCTTTTGGTTGTATTGTGCCTCTTTGTGGTTATTTCACCTGGTTTTGTAGTTATTTTGTGTCTCTCTGCAGTTCCCTTGCATCTCTTTGTGGTCATTTTGAGTCTCCTCCTGGCAGGTATGTGATCATTTCAGTGACATATTTGCAGGTTAAGGCCAGGGTGGCCCCTGACACTTTGGGCCCCTGGCCCTTGGCCCAGTAGGCCCTTTCAGTAATCCATCCATGGCTATAGGTTGGAGGTGAGTTCAGTGAAGATGATCATTATATCAGCAAGTTTCAAAATAAGTTTCAAAATAAGGCAGTTCCACATTATGATTATGATTTTATGAAATGAAACTTACAGCAGATGTAATATCTTGCTTTCTTTCTTACATGCACACACACACACACACAGTGGTGCGTACACACACTGTCTGAATCACGTTCTTTTTCACTCCCTCCGTTCCTTTTTTTCACACACTTAGACATTCTTAGCCGCTGTGTCTCCTCCTTCTCTTCCCCATCGCAACCCACACTCCCGCTCAGTAATTGCTCCCAGAATCCCTCCCTCTGACGCAGAGCGCTGCGAGGGAAAGAAAGTTCCAAACTGGACTCTTACCACATTACCATGGCGACGAAAAACAAATTTGCAGACTTCATTTTGGGAAACTGCTACGCTCAGGCCGTTATTTTATAGCCCCGCTGGGCATGCATGGTGGGCCTGAATAGAGGCCTCTTGGCAAATCCCTGGTGGAGTCGACACACCACATTTCACAAGCGTGTGCAAGAACAGTGCAGCAGCCAGGGTCCAGTTTTTCAGAGCTGTTCCCTGCTCCCCTCTGTGTCTGAGCTGCTGTGCTGGATGTTTTCAGACACAATGGGCTCATTTGAGTGGACAGGCACAGTGTGAAAAAAGTTCTCCAAAGCGGTCTCAGTCCCAGTCAAGGATAAAAAGAATGAGAAGAAGGGGGAGTGAAAGAATGATCACTGTCTGGTCTCAAGGAATGTAAGAACGGGCCAAGTTTGATTGTTAGAAGAATCAGCCATTGATTGAGACGTGTGTGTGAGAATCAAGTGTTCCTGTTCACAGCACAGGCCTTTAATGTGAAGCCAGTGACATGCTTTTATCCATGTTGGACCACTTGGGGTTATCCTGTAAATGATAGCGAGATTATGTAACTTTTGTAACAAGGAATAACAACATTCTTCCTCTACTGTAAATGTTGAATGTGTAAGCAACAAAATGCACCTGAGTCAGACCTGTTCTTCCTGTCCTGACCCTAGCAAACTGACTGTGATTGCCACTTGTGGTACAAATGGTTACTTTCAGCAAAAGTTACACAGGCTCCTTTCAAAGTGACCACAGGTGGTAATTATAGGACAACAGTGACTGCAAAAACCAAAATTATCAGGAGCTGAAGTACGGGAAAGTCATAAAATCAGCAGAATGACTCAGTAATATCGTTAATACAGCACTACCTGTATACAACGTACAATGGTTAGCCACCATAAGCTACCACACCAAGACAGATGTTTTGAACAGAGAGTGTATGCTTTAATGCTTATGAAGTTAATTTTAAATTTGGGAGAGGTAGAATGTGCTACATATTCTGCAGAAGTTACTAAAAGTTACACAGCCTTTCTTTGTCTAGAAAATATTTAAATTGAAATATTATTGCTCAAAGTCAAAACGAGCAGCTGTCTGACATCATTACAAGAGGTGTGGACTCAAGTCACATGACTTGGACTCGAGTCAGATTGTGGTCAGAAATTTGACTTTAAACTCAACTCGACTTAAACACCAGTGACTCCTGACCTCACCCGGACCTGAGCCTTTTGACTCAGAAGTCGCACAGAAGGTCAAAAGGTTGCTGTAAATTTTACAGTAACTTCATGACAGCTTAACGCCAGTAAGTTACTTTAAAGGTTTTTTACAGTATCATTACTTTATTTTAATTTAACAGTGTCATCACTGTGTTTTCATTTACAGTATCATTACAGTATTTTTATTTACAGTATCATTGCAGTATTCTTCCAGTTTTTAAAACTGCAGTATTATTACTTTTCTAAATTTACGATTAGTTTCATTACTTCGCAACAAATTTATAGTACGTGACTGAAATCACAATTTCTGCTGAGGAATTATTACTAGCAATATGGTCCTTTAAAATAAAATAAAATAAAATGAACAATTGCAACAGTCTCAATAATACATAAAATGATAACAGAAATAATATACTTATGGTTTTTGTTGAGGTAGGTTGACATAATGCTTGGCTGCTCCTCCACCACAATGGTTAAAAAAAATGTCATCAAATTGTTTTTGCCATTGAGCTTTTTCACAGCAGATATTTAGACTTGTCATAGTAGAAAAAGCACAGGTGAAATCAGTAACATTAACGATGGCTCAGTTCCATTAAGTTTCCCAGTAAGGTATTTCAGTGAGCCAGCATGGGCAATATCAGGGCCTCCCCTAAGTGGAATGTGGCAATCATTAATGTTATTGAATACACCTGTACTTTTCCTACTGTGACATGTTAAAAAATCTGCTTGGTTAGTTTCTTATAGGCAGGCATACCACTGTAAATTTAGATTTAGATTTATTTTTGCAAGTTTTAAAAGACACAAAATGGCAATAAAAAAAATGCAGTATACAGTACAGGGAGAGGCGAAAAAGCAAATGGACTTTTTTGAAGTCTTCATCCAAACATTAAGATTTTGTCACTAAGTATTTTCCCACAATGTTTCGCTATACACAGTGACATACTGTCTGCAACGTTCACAGTATCTTACTATACATATTACAGTAAAATACTGCTCAGAATACAAAATATGGTTACAGTGCAGTTAATGCCCTAGATCCGCTTTATTTGAACCAATCAGACAGCATCCAAACAAGCTGCAGCCAGGAGATAACCATGAACGTTACATTACTGAGCGCCAGTTGGAACAAATGATGCCAAACATAATTTAATTTGCATACAAAAACTATGCGGTGGTCAACAAAAAAATGAACTGCAGTATGCAAAACACTGAGTGGAAAATTACAGACACAGACAACAACTTTCAACTACGTTTGACATTTAAAGTTGCACAAAGAACCGTGAAGTGGAGGGTAAGATTAACATAGTTAGCAAGCTAATGCTAAGCTAATGTTATTATTCTGTTTATAAAATGGTACAACACTTTGTGAAGAGCACATTATGACTTGTTTGGGGCTTGAAACTCAAAGTTCAGGACTTGGGACTAGAGTGCAAAGACTTATAGCTGACTTGTGACTTGTGACCTCTGATGAAACTATTTGTACAGACAGTCAGTTTTGAGAAACAGATTGATTCTATCCCCTTAAATACTTTCCTCTCTTCTTATTGGCCCTCAAAGCCTGCAGTTATATCTGTCCCATCTGTTAACATCGTTTTTCAAGCTGTGTCTATTTCAGGTACAGTAGCTGACTCATTCGTCCCGTGTAATTACGTCCTGGCTGCCGCCTTGTTGATTGTACAGTAAATGGAACTTGCAGTGAGGGAGGCCACTTCAGGGAAATCCCTCTTAAAAGGGGGTATCCCCATACCAAGGAAACCCTCTATATCCCCTCCTCCCCTTCCTCCTCCCCCTCAAACGACCATAATGAAACCATACCATTTTCCTACAGCTTTCCACTCCATTTCTGTCAGTCTTTCCATCCTTTTTTTCCATGCCACGCCACTGTGGCCACGTATGGTTTCAATTCACTCCAAATGGCGGGAAAAGTATTGCTCTCTCCTCCCCCACTATTCCTCTTGCTGTGGCCTTTGTCACCTCTGTAATTTGCAGGCAAACACATTCAAGTGCACGTCCACACGCTTACTCACTTAGACACACACATAGATAGACCGTGAGAAGAAAAGAGGGGGCAGCGGAAAGAAACAAAGCTGGAGTGAAAGATAGGAAGAGCCAATTTGGGGAGCTGAAAAATTTTGCATATGTTCACTAACTGCAGCATGTGAGTATGAAAATGCAGGATGACAATCTGCAGCCACCTCAGTGCCCCTTGGGTGGTGCTAATGTCTGGTCTGAGAGGAATTTGACTGTCTGGCAGCCATATGTTGGCATGTTGGGAAGTCAGCCAGTAGGCCATTCACTGACCTTTCCAGTCGCCCCTCCCTGCTCGCAAGAGTTATGGAAACACTTTGTGGCTCAATAAGATGTGACGTCATCATTGAATGCTGAATATTTAATGTGAAGGCAATGCTTTACTCATGATTTTCTTCAAAGTAAAACTTTAATATCTCTCATTCTCAGTGTAGAAAAAGCACAGTGGCTCCATTATAGTCAAGTGTCTCACTGAGACTGTCAGTCAGTCAGCATGCACAATACCAGGACATCAAAGAATTCAGCCACCATTAATTTCATTATTTACACCTCTGCTTTTCCTACTGTAACATGCCAAAATGTCCTCTATGAAAAAGGCCTATTGTGCATATTTTTCCATTTTTAAAAAGAGGATGAAACCATGTCTTGACTTAGTAGAAGCAGCGTCTGAGCTTCAAGCACATGCGTGGGTGTTTCCCATGGCAGTGGTTAACAGACACTTGGATTACAGAAGATCATAACCCTGTTGCCTACGAATGTTGATACAAAATGTTTTTCCCATGTAATGTTGGTCATGTGCCTTCGGTAATTTAGGATGTATGTCCTTTAACATTTAACATTTGGAAAGACCCGTGGTCCCTGTAGTCATTTAGAAAGTGGAAACTAGTTTGCTTAACTTGCAAACATTAGCCTCAATGACTTCCAGTAACAAAATACTTATTAATGCACTACATGATTACAATTTGAAATTTAGGCATAACAATACAATTTTTAATCCCAGTAACACTTTGTCAGTCAGACATTTTGCGAGGTTGGCTTGTTCACCTCCACAAAAAAAGGAGCTTCTGTAGTTTTATTACAACCCCTATTCCAACATGTCAGGACACTGTGGAAAACATTAATAAAAACAGAATGCAATGACTTGTAAATCCTTTTTGACCTACATTCAATTGAACAAAACACAAGATATTAAATATCAAATGTTGAAAGTGATAGACTTTATTGTTTTTTGTAAATATATATACTAGGGATGTAACGATTACCGATATTACGGTAAATTTTGGTTAATTTTTACATGGTAAGAATTACTGTTTATGTTTAAATTAATTGCATTATCGCGGTGGATTATCAGGATATGTAATAACAGCCTCATTCAAGTCTCGCGATGCAGACGCTGGGTGAATGCGTACCATGTGTAAACACAAAGAATGAAAACATGGCGGAAGGTGGTGATAGCAGCACTCAGGACGTCCCCCCCCCCCCCAACTAAACGCACAGAGTCTGAGGTCTGGGCGTACTTTGGGTTTCTGAAGAATGCCGACGGACAGCTGGTGGAGGACAACTAGCCTGTGTGCAGAACATGCAGAAAGAAAGTTGCTGCGAAGGGTAGCAACACTACAAATCTACTGGCTCACCTCCGCGACCATCATCCACAGCTTTACAGCCAATGCAAGTTATGCTATGCAATCATCAGTTATTGTGTGAGGGACTTCGGTTTTACTAAGATTGTCATAAGGTGTAACTCTCGACGTATACGAGACATTTGAGCTGTATCTGTCCTCCTAAACGGCGACTAGATTTTCCGCATTAGCTCCTAAGATACTTAGGAGCTAATGCTAGCTGAGTAGCGAATAGCTGTATTAGCAGCTATGTTGCTAAGTGTTTCAAAACGAAACAGAGCTGTAAACATTGAGCGGAGCCGACAGAATATAAACCGACGTAACGTAATGCTAACTGAGATCAACTATGATTTAATCACTATGATTATGGTTATTGTATGGCGAGCTAGAATCGATACAGACGGCCAGTTATGCTTTCTCGACATCAGCTCAAGGAAACAACATAAAACCTTAGACCTTAACCTTTGACCGAGAGCCTTAATGGGGGCTCTCGGTTTTATAAGGTTGATTAAATTCACTGCTCATAGTCTTGACCTAACACACACACACACACACACACACACACGAGAACATGAACTCCTTTTCTCATACAGGCACTGACTCCTCTCACTCACATGCTCACATGCACACTTCTAATGTGTGAATTATTCTGTGTAATGATGACCATTGCCCTTAGGGTTTTTTTGGTTTCTCCTGCACATTTGTGACATCTATTCTATATATTGTATGTTTTTTGTTCTACTCTTGCATTGTTTTGTTTAATATATATTTTTCCTCTCGTGCTATATAAATTGTTTACGTATTTTGCTGACTGTTAAAATGCACCAGACAAATAAGCTTTGTTCCTGTAATTTGTTTACATATTTTGTTCATTTAAAATTTTCTGTTGCTGTGCCAATCCCTTGCCACTTTAATGTGAAAGTTTCATTTTAATATAAGATTTTGGCTGTTAACATTTTAGTATGATAAGGAAGTTACAAGATTTAGTGAAGTTATTTCAATATATCTATTTTTTGGACATTTTACAGCGCTTGAAAAAATATCGTGATATTATCGTTTACCGTGATAATTTGGTCACTATAATTGAGATATCAAATTTTCCATATCGTTACATCCCTAATATATACCCATTCTGAATTTGATGCCTCAAACACGTTTCAGAAAAGCTGTGACAGAGGAATGTTAACCACCATGTGACATCATCTTATCTTTTATCAACACATGGTCAGTATTTGGGAACTAAGGACACTCCATCCATCCATCCATTTTCATCCGCTTATCCGGGGCCAGGTCACAGGGGCAGCAGGCCAAGCAAGGCACCCCAGACATCTCTCTACCCAGCAACACTTTCCAGCTCCTCCTGGGGGACCCCAAGGCGTTCCCAGGCCAGACAAGTTATGTAATCGCTCCAGTGTGTTCTGGGTCTGCCCCAGGGCCTCCTACCAGTGGGATGTGCCCGGAACACCTCCAGTGGGAGGCGCCCAGGAGGCATCCTGATCAGATGCCCGAGCCACCTCAACTGACCCCTTTCAATGCAAAGGAGCAGCGGCTCTACTCCGAGCTCCCTCCGGATGTCCGTGCTCCACATCCTATCTCTAAGGCTGAGCCCAGCCAGACTTTCATCCCAACTGCTTCACACTCGGCAGCAAAACACTCCAGTGCATGCTGGAGGTCATGGTGTGATGGAGCCAGCAGAACCACATCATCTGTGAAAAGCAGGGATACAATTCTGAGGTCCCCAAACCAGACCCCTTCCTCCCCACGGCTGTGTCTCAAGATTGAGGACACTAATTGTTGAAATTTTGAAAACGAAATTCTTTCCCATTCTTGCTTGATATATGATTGTAATTATCATTCAAGGTCTCAGTTGTCTAATTTTGGGCTTCATAATGTACCATACATTTTCAGTGGGAGACAGGTCTGGACTGAAGGCAGGCCAGTCTAGTACCTGTACTCTTTTATTACAAAGCCACACTGTTGTAACACGTGCAGAATGTGGCTTGGCATTGTCTTGTTGGAATAAGCAGGGACAAAAATATGTTGTCTGGATGGCAGCATATGTTGCTCCAAAACCTGTATGTATCCCTCAACATTCAGGGTACCTTCACACATCCATCATTTCCAAAAAACTTTGTGAAATATGGACTCATCAGACCATACTTCACTTTTCCACTCTGTGCTAGTCCTCAGATGGGCTCGGGCCCGGAGAAGTTGGTGGTTATTCTGCATGGTCGAGTCTTAACCTGCATTTGTAGATGCAGCTATGAACTTTGTTTACTCACCATGGTTTTCAAAAGTGTTCTTGAGCCCATGTAGTAATATCCTTGATACAATCATGTTTTATAATGCAGTGCAGCCTGAGGAGTCAAAGGTCACTGCCATTTAATGTTGGTTTTCAACCTTGTCCCTTGCATGCTGAGATTCCTCCAGATTCTCTGAATCTTTTGATGATGTTATAGATTGTAGATGGTGAAATCCAATAATTCCTTGCAACTGTTCATTGAGAAACGTTGCTCTCAAACTGTTGGACTGTTTGCCCACAGTGTTAGTAAGTAGTAAGTAACCGTTCTTGCTTGTGAACAACTGAGCCTTTGGAGAATGCCTTTTTCAGCCCCAGTCATGGTATTTAAACCTGTGAACAATTAACCTGTTTGCCTGTAAAATGTTCCACACAGGTGTTGTTTGAGTGTGTTGTTGCCCCAAGCCCAACATTTTTGAAACCTGTTGCAGGCATCAAATTCAGAATAAGTGTACATTAACACAAGTCAAAAAGGACTTGCAAATTATTGCATTCTGTTTTCATTACATTTACACAATGTCCAAAGTGTTTTTTAGAATTGGGGTTGTCTGTATTTATCTGTTTAATACCAGCTGCGACAACACTGTGATAGCTGGCATTGTTTTCATCTTGTGAGTTTGTGTGTGTGTGTGTGTGTGTGTGTGTGTGTGTGTGGTCATGGCAAAATGTGGTCCAGGTGACACCAACGGCAGCTGGAACTTCCACAGAAGCTCTTTTGATTATTTTGCCAGGTGTTTTAGCTCTGTCTGTGGACAGAATTTGTCAACACGATAGCACCACAACCATGCAAGATACACTCACAAAACTTTACAGGTGAGTAGTTGAGATCAGAATGACGGTAGAGTTTGAAGACGGGTGTGTTTTGGGCAGGGGTGCTGAAAGTAGGGAAGGGGCCACTGGCTGGCCCAATTTAGTCTTAAGGCTGCTTGAGTTGGCTTTGGTTTGATGTTTCCTCATCTCAATGATTGACACATCTGGGTGATGTCATCAAATGTGCGTTGGCATGTTGGATGTTTTTCTATTCACATCACCTACAACAGTGGAGCAATTTCTCCTTCTTAAAGGGCCAGTGTGTAATATTTGGCATGGTTTAGTGTCAATCTGAATCTGAATCTGAATATTCTACCCATTAATATGTTTATACAAGTGTATAATCGCTATAAAATAAAATTCGTTTGGTTTTTGTAGCCTTATAATTATGCTTATATATATATATATATATATAGCAAGGGCCTTGCTTTAGAGAGGTCGCCATCTTGCGCTGCCATGTATGTACGGCAGACCGAGCGGACAATCCAGCCAACCAGAGAACGCGTTTCGTGTGTATAAATAAACCAACGAAGACAGCGGAAGGAAGGAAGGAAGAAGGAGGACACAACAGAGAGTGTTAGTAGTTTGTCGATAGAGAGTAGTGAAAAGTTTTTTTAGTTATAAAATTTGCGAATGGACCACACTTACCATGCAACAGGAGAGAATGAACCCGAGCCGTCATCTGCGAGGAAAAGAAGAAGACTCTCTGTGGCGCTTTTCCTCCTGATGATATATCTCCCCAACGATGGTAGCAGTAGCACCGAATCCCATTCTGTGCATTCAGCCTCTCTTCTCGCCCGTTCAGCATCAAACACATGGAGTTCCTCATCTGTATGGAACACCTGTATCAAACAGGTATGGCTCTGGGTCTGTGTCCACTACAAGAAACTCTTCAAAATCGCATTCAAAGTCTTCCATTGCAGCTACTATAGTCCGGAGATATTGCTAGGCTAAATAAACAGCTGAGCTCTGTTTACAGGCTACGCTGTCAGTCAGTGTGCGGGCTGGAGATTGGTGGAGCAGAGAGGGGAGGGGGGTCCCCACTCAGTATGGTAAACGAGTATGTGTGTAAAGTTATGAAGTGTGTGTGTTACGCTAGAAGAGTCAGAGTTTGGGATGGAGTCTTTTACCCCCTGGAGTGTTACCGGAGTTTTTGGAGTACTCAAATAAATGGACCTTTTTCCTGAACGCTCCTCTGGACTCCTGCTCGTGAGGGATTCATTACAATATCGTAACATGGCTTAGATTTCTAAATAAACATTCACCTCGTCGCTAGATAGACCTACTCCTGAAAAACTTGTGCGCAAGGCTTTTTGTCCCTACGAGGCCACCGTCATTTACCCGACGGGAGGGGTGAGTGAGTGAGCCCTGCAATCTAGAATTTGACCATTGATGTCACTGTTTTCAACCCATTTTACACACTGGCCCTTTAAGGCGGATTTATGCTTGTGCGTCATCTCTATGCAAAGTCTATGCAGAGCCTATACACGTGGCCTATGCCGTTGTGAGCATTAATACTTGTGCGGTGGTGTGTCACTCTGCAGTTACACCTCTAAAACACTGCAATGGGGTTTTTGTGAAGTGCTGTAAAAGTTTAGTTGATTCAAAACACACTTTAAACATGGCTTAATAGAGACAGTTTCAATTACAAGTACACAAATCGGCTTTATTATAACTCGCAGCAATCACAAACAAAACACTTGTCTTTATCTGGACACATTTTCCCCTCAAATACAACATGCTAATGTTATTATCACAAGCCTATGGCATTTTACATTGTATAAATTAGGGATGCACCAAAATGAAAATTTGTGGCCGAAGCCGAAGCCGAATATTATTAAGCGCTTGGCCGAATACCGAGTACCAAATACGGAATATCATTGTTTAGTTTTTCATTAGTTTTTGCAGATGAGCCCCCTCCAGATTAGTGTTGTCACGGTACCAAAATTGGGACCCACTGTACGATACCAATGAAAATATCATGGTTCTGAGTAGTATCACGATACCACAGTGAAAATGAGACAGATGTGCCTTTTGTCATTTATAAAAAGATAAATCACTTTTCTATAATACATCACTGATATTTCAATGGAATAAATTACTTATTGACTTATTTCAAAAACAGCATCAATCAGTGATTAACACAGGGGGGATCAAAATAAAATAAATAAACAAAATAAGAATCAACCAGCCACCCTCCTCCCCTGACAAGTCCCTTCATAAGTAACGAACAGTCCCTAAAGTGCGGTGAGGTTTGTGGACTGTTACTGACACAAAGACAGAAATGTGAAAGGCTCGTTTCTCCTCTGACACATCACATACCTCTGTTTGGCTTGCTCGGCTGTTCAGGTACTTCTGGGCAGTCATGACACCAAGAAGAGGATATTATTGGAACCGACTTCTCCGTCGCCGGGTAAGCCGATGGCCGCCGTATTTGACAGGAATGCATTACTGTCTGTGTCTGTGACCCCCGTTCAACCCACAATCGGTGGGATTCGCCTTTCGTTTCTGCTGCTGGTTGAAATCTGGAGGCTGCTCGCACAGCGTGCTGAATGATTTAAGCCTATTTTGCTCGCTCAAAACTATTTTTAGTCGCAAATGCGAGTGTCGTGACGGGCGGATCGCCACACTACCAACATTTTATTCCGCCCGTCACGGCACGCTGTTTGATTGTGTTATCAAAACACGCCGCTATTATTCGGCCTTGCTTTTAACTTATTCCACCAAATACAGAATGTGTGTTTTTTTGTAATATTCGGCCAAATATATTCGGTTACCGAATATATTCGGTGCATCCCTAGTATAAATTAGCCAAGTGGCTGGCGGACTTTTTCTCTATTCATTTAAAGCCAGGGACAACAGTGACATTTAGGTAATGTTACAAAATTTGGCTCAATTACAACTCACAGGGTTCAGCAGCAAAACAACTGTCTTATACTAAACATGTTTTCCAAACAAAGATAACATGCTAGCATTATTAGCACAAGTTTGTGGCATTTTACATTGTATAAATTTGCTGAGATTTCCTCTTCATATGAAGCCAGGATAAAATACACACAAGACTTTTTTGTGGAGGCTTTATTGTCTTCACAATTCATTTTTTCTCACTCGTGAAATAAAAGTAAATAAAAACGTAATTTCCACTGAGGGAAATGGTTTTCAGCTTACAAAAACAGACAGGAGGTCTCTTTTGGGAGGTGCACGTCAGGCGCAGAAGTATAAATCCGCTTTATACACAACTCTCTCTGGTGCTGCTGTAGCTGACTGGCACACTGGGAACCCACAGGTAGATCTTCTAGTTCTGGTCGATTTATTTGTGCTCGTAACTGACTTGCACGCCAATTGGCTTTTGTTGTGCTAACCTCACCATTTGTCTATTGTGTTTCATATAATAGGCCTCCAAATATTTATTCATAACACATAATTTATTAGACTGTGCTCCTTTGTCTGCATGCCCGTCCCGGTGTCCAGGGCTTTTTGTTTATTTAAAAAGGGCTATTTAATTGTTCTGCGCCATCACACTATTGTTAATAAAGGAGGGTGAATTTGATACAAAGTAGTGGGCATTGCACATGAGTGCATAAATGGGCCAGACCTTCATTAGACTGTACAGTATCCTCCACCCATAGAAATAAACCATCACTTTTTTAAATGAGCTGCAATAAACTTAAGCTTTCTGTGCTTTGATTACCTGCTGTAAAACTACATTAGCGTCATCCATTTGAACTGCCTCGTGATACCGCATTACACAGACAGTTATACTGTAGTGCTGCAGTAATAATATAGTAATATGTAATGTATTAAATCTTGAAATTAACTTGCCCAGTGCTGTACAGTAAACTGTACAGGTGTCTATTGGTCTGGGTGCTTGTGAGTTAACTCCTGTGTGTTCATGTGTGAGTGGCTGTCATCATGCATACGCAAACAGCCCTGCATTCATGTTTGCATGGGTGCATCATTTGTGTTCATTTTTGCACGTGTGTGCGCTCCTCTTCCTGATTGTATGTGTAACTTCTGGGTGTGGAGTTGATGTCAATTTGTCTCTTCTCTTGACCTTTGACCTGGGAGTGGCAGATGATGACCAGAGACTACGTGGAAGAATGCAGAAGTTACTGCACTTGGGCCTCCCTCCTCCCTTTCCCTCCTGAAACTGTCTCACTTCCCCCATGCTTGAAACTCTCTTTTTTTCTGTAGGATCTTTTTCAGTCGTTGTACTGTTGGATCTTTTCCTGTACTGAGACTGTCATCTTATTTGTGTCCTCTGTCATCTGCTAGTTGTAATTCTGGCCTCTTCTTCGTCCTTGGCCTTGTTTGATTCCGACTTACAATCTCCTGTCTGCAAAGTTTTTCTCCTTCTCTCCCATCAAGCTATCTATCTTTTAACCACCCTGTGTGTTACTCCCACTTTTCCACCCCCCTTCATCCCAGCCAGATCTTGTGTGCAGTATTGTGAGTCCTCTAATCACTTTCTGGCTTTTAATGTTTTCTTTTTCTCTCTCCTTCCATCTCTTCCTGACCCTCCAGCTGCAGCGCTGTGCTCCGAGCCGGCTCTGCACACCCGTCTCCCCCACAGGAATGTGCTGTTTGTACATAAACATAACAAGAGGACTGATAAGAACGTGTCTGCACAAGGACAACTCTCTGACCAGTAACACAAAACTATCAGGGGAATTGTGGAGGAAGGAAGGCAAGATTAGTCATTAAATTCTAGGTTTGAGTTCAGCAGGGGGGAATTCCTGCTTATTGAATGATGCACTCAGTGAGCAGGCCCCAAATATAGGGGTTCAAATGATCATCATGTGGTTACTATTTCAAGAAGAACTGATTCACAAAACTTAATGAAGTATCTGTCTGGTGATAGTTCAAAGCTGTTTAAATTCAATTCAATTTGACATAAGACATTTTAATAGTATTTGAAGTGCTTTTGTAGACTAAAATCCCTGACTCAAGATGAGACACACGCCATGCTGGATTAACATAACCAAGCATCAAGTTTTATCTCAATTACCTGATTCAGAGTTTGGGCCAAGATTGACCTGCACATGGCTCTCAAGATAGAGATCGCTGAGCCGGCACCGAGCAGTTAATGGTGCTAACAGCAAGATGGTTATGCTATGCTATGCTTTTGTGCTGCCACTGTCCTGATAACATCTGTATGAGCACAGTGCAGAGTGTTAGCAATTTGGTAGCCATTGTGACACACACACAGGGACTCACATGCACTATCATGCATTCGCAACCACAAAGAAAAGAGAAGCTCGGGATACAACACAGACAAGGATAACATGACTTAATTTTCAGCTCTGGACATCAGTACTCCACTGCATCTTTACATAGCAAACAGTGTTTTGCTGCTATATTAATGCTCGGAATGTCACATACAACTCCTTTAAAAATGAATGCATTTTCATCCATCACTTTTTATATGCATTTTCAATTTGTGCAGAAATGTACCTGAGTGGAGACACAGATAAATTAGACAAATATTACAAAAACACTTTTACGTTTGGCCGACGTGAGAAAGTTGTTGTGTCGATATAAGCAAAATGCACAACACATTCTCACTCTGACCTCGACACATTAACGACATTTGGTCATGGACTTACACGTACAGATGCAATGTGAAAGGTACCTGTTACATGCAATGTCTTGTTTCAAAATAAACTTCCGTTTTTACAGGAAATGTACCGTTTACTTGCAGTCTCTTTAAAAAAAAAAAATGCACTATGTACATAGTACAGCAACCCGACCTGATGTTTTGTTACTCCAAAAACTAATGCATGTGGTTGGGTTTAGGCAACAAAAACACATGATTAGGTTTAGGGAAAAAGAACAGGGTTTGGCTTTATAATCTTACAGGACATGAACACCGCTTTCCTGGGTGAAAGTCCATGGTTGTTGGACCCATCATCCACCCCTCCCACCCGCCCTACTCTGACTTTTAACACCTAAAATTTTGTTCTTGTCCTGTTGTGTTTTCATAATGGCACATCATTTGATCGGTGTTCTTAATTGCACCATTTCATCACGTCCCTTACTCTGGCAACTTTTTATCTTGATGCACCAACTCCTAATATTCACATAACAGGCAATAATTACAGTACATTTAGATGAAAACCTGGCCACTGTCAGACACACCATGTATTGTAAGTTGTACAAAATGATGTGCATATGAAATAACTTTTAAAAGAGCTAGAGTATATTATAACAGTTCATAACCATACTTTATTTTAGTTTGGGTAAACTACCAAAGAGTAATATAAAAAGAAACACCATGTCATGTGTTCTACTCTTGGGTATTGGGTAAAATTAGCCCACTATTGCACTGATGTCATACTTACCCATTGTGGGCCAAAAAAGCAAATTGGGTCAATGTTGACCCACTGATTTTTGGTATGTAGCTGTTCAGTTTGTGGATAATTATTGCAAGACCAGCAGGTTTCCCTAAAATGATGTCAGTCATATGATGGTCATTTGTTTGCCCTGTCTGCACTCAACAGAGACAACACACAACCCTTACTCCTTCATTATTGACCAATGGTTTACTGAGTAACGAACAGAGAGACCCTGGGTCAGACTGAGCAGCAGCTTGGATGTAACCACTTAGTCATGGATGCCTGCGTCAATCTTCCGTGAAACGACAGGTGGGGACGCACCAGTCTCCATGGAAACAGGACGTAGCAGCTGACTCATTGACCAAAATTGGTAATCCTTCAACTTCCCTTCAAAATAGGAAATGTCCCTCATTGTTGTAAACATCCAGCCTATTCTCCTGTTGATAGACTTAACATCCCCAGGATCTTGTTCCCCCGATGCACACATCTCCCAAGCAAGGCATTACATAACGGTGTCAGGTTACATGCAAACACATGCAGCCAGACCTCACAATGGCTGTATTTTCTTTTGCTGCTCGGCTGAACAGACAGCTGGTCATTACCGTACCATGAAATAATTGAAGAACAGCACTTTTTATTTTTGATATCTGCAACATTTAACTGAAATCAGCGCAAGATTTTTGTTCAGAATGCAACTGTGCTGGTTCACTGACAGCTTTTCATGACAAAACCTCAGAGTTCCCACTTTTCTGTGGCTTCCTGTTTTATAAGACCAGCTGCAGCAGAAGGGGGCAGTATAGTGCAGGTGTTTGGTGCACAGGTAGAGGCTGCAGGTAAAGTGTCAGGTGAGGGACATGATGATCTGCCCCACTTTAATCTTTCCAGACCTTTGCACTCCTCCCCACAGTATAGGTTTGACCAGTTCCTGTCCTTTATTGTGTAATGTTCCGCTCCACTTCGAGTGCCTCTGTGGGCTTATCTGGTGTGGGTTAGTTTTAGGTGATTGAATCTGTTTGTGTGTGTGTAGGTATGTATGTGGTGTGTGTGTGTGTGTGTGTGAGGGGGAGCGAGAGAGAGACATCCAGTGAAGGACGGAAAGTACATCTGTGGGAATTCAAAAGTGTGGGCGTGGGTGTGTGTGGGTGTATGTGTATGTGTGTGTGTTCTTGGACTCAGAGTTCTTATCAGCGGCAGGGGAGCCAGCAACATTAAAGGTGTTGTGACTGGTTTCCAAAACAATGCCTTTCAGAGAAAATAAACCCCGCACAGAAAAAAAAAGTGTCCAACTGTTATCTCAACACAGCATACTGACTGGGTAGGAAATAACAGGTCTGCATGCTGCACCCCTCCCTGCTGTAGCAGACTGTTAGCTTCCCCTAACTTTGCGTGGAGTCACACCTTTACACCTCTTTCTCTCCCTTTGGTTCGACTCTAATGGTTGTTTTTCTTTTGTCCAGAAGAAGTACCAGTTTCTCTGTGTGTAACAATCAGTAGGAGATTCCTCCCCCTCTGTCTGATCTGCAGGTATTCTCCCTGAGGACATAACCCCCGTTGCTAAACCTGTCGACCTGCTTTAACGTAAAGCAGGTCGACGCCGCTCATGGCTGCTGCGGCATTTGGCTGTCACCAGGTCATTTTTGCAGTTTTGGTAAGGAGGTGCAGTGCTGGGGCAGCTGAGTACAGTGGGGGAAAAAAGGGTCAAAGCAGGATAAATATACTGTTGAGCAGAGACTGCATCAGTAGGTGGAGTCAGCGGAGGTGGAGTTAATATTGGCGAATCACATCATCATCTTAAAGAGCTGCAGTAAGCTAAATGGACCGTGAAGTGAGTTCTTTGAGGAGAAAACTAGAAGAACAAAGTCACAAACAGAAACACACAATATGATATTAAAGTACTTCATGTCATATATTTGTAAAGTGAAAATAGTTCCTTTTGACTTCAATTCACAATTGAGAGAACACTGAATCATTTCCATATATTTGAATATATACAAATCATCCATGAACATAACACTAACGACACCCACAACATCCTTGTTTAATGCTGCATGTTATTCATGTCTTTAATCCCTGCACTGCTTGGCTTGCTTCACAGTCCCAGCCATCACTGCTCTCTCCACCATATCTGAGGGAAGCTGGAAAGATAAAGTAAAGAAAGACAAACGTTAAGTAATGCTACAGCCCTGCCTCAGTTTGGCAAACATCAGCAAGGGACTGCTAACAAAGATAACTGTAGATATAGCTACTGAAGGCGGCTGGACATGTAGACTATGTCTGCTGTGCTGTACAAAGGCAAAGGGTACTCTCAGCATGAAGTCTAACAAGCCTAACATCAGTAGCATTAGCTAATATTAGCTGTGTACGAAATCACTACTTTTATACTATATAGTGCCCTATTTACTGCCTGAATTAAATTCATTCACTATAGTACCTTCACAGAAATGGAAAATGAGGACCAGGGAGGCCACAACGCCCCCTCTTCCTCGCGAAAATAATCAGAACTAATTGTTAGTGCTTTAGCATTAGCAAGTTTTGGTGTGTTGGCCCAAGATTTTCAGGGGCTCATCTGGTCACTATCATGAAAAATTACTCAGGGGCACCACTGTTTATGGCATGTATACTAGTTGTGATGTGAAAATTACAGCCATGAGACACTTTGCTATGTAAAAGGCACACTACTTCACGCATTGGACATAAATCGTGAGGTGTGGAATCATCCACCATGGAAGTGATCCCCAGGATACTGGGCTGTGAAAACTGCCCCTTGAATGTTTACTTGAGATTAAAAGCCTGGTGGAATAGCCGGCTATTGTCATGCCAGTATTTGTACAAAAATTGCACTGTGCCAAATATGTTCATAAACACTGCAGCTGCTCCCTGTCAGAGCCACAAAATAACAAAATAGGAGCAAACCCAGATAAGTCTTGTCCAGCTATTGCACTGTGACTGCACTACAGGGCTATCAGTACTGGTGATAGCATCAGCTTCACACTGATATGACGACGTACACAATGAATCTTGAATGAATCCAAATACTACAACAACAGCAGCAGCATCTGCAGAACTCTGATCAATGAGAAAGCACCACTAAAAAAGTGTCCTTGTATATGGTTACGGTTTTCTGGTTACAGGTTCTTTAACCAGGGTGTGTACTCCATCTTAGCAAACCCTCATACATTTTAAGATAAGGTTGAAATGCAAAGTTGTGAAATACACTTTAATGTGTTGCGGGCTGGGCGTGAACGCAGTGACCAGGTGTAGACCCGTATCAATAATTGACACTTTCAGTAGAGGAACCACAAAAGGTGTTGAAGTATCAGCAGCAGTCATATGATAGTTTACACAGTACACTCTCTCACGGAAGGGTGCATGCGCACAGGCATGCAAAGACTCATTCAACCACCAAACACACACAGTGCTCAATCCACTTCATTCACCATCACTGCAGAGGCCTTGTTGTTGTCACAGAACAGACGATTATTTATGTAAATAAATTGAAATGAAATTCATGCAAATGGGACTGAAGTCAAATCAGCTGCTCATCAGGTTTCCTTTAAAGTCTCTAACATGATGAGCAACATTTTCAGGTTATACAGACAGAATGGCATCGTTTTGTTACACAGCAAAATCCAGCCTCTTGAGCTGGCTCACTTTAAAACCCCCAAAACATGATTACTCTCCTCTTTTGGAAAATAACCCAGCATCGACAAATCTGAATCCTGCAGGGAGAGCAAATGTGGAGCTTGTCTTGTCTTGTATGTCAGTTTTCTAAACACTCTTCAAGTCACCTGATCAACAAAGAGAATATCTCTGAATGTCAACAAATTGATCCTGGATGTTAAACTTTTACCTTTGACACACACTGACACAAACACACACAGAGACACACACTTTTCAGTTGCTAATTCAATGTTGACCCAATTCAGACATCTGGTTTAACCTGTTAGTTGAAAGACTTATACAACATCTATCATCATCCACTGTCACAGGACAATCATTTGCGTGTGGGTGTTTTTCATTTATACCTGTGTGACCGGATGTGACAGGTTTCACAAACAACGCACATGGGCGCACACAAATGGACTGGTGGTGCATTCCATTTACATAGGAAAGTCTGAATTTCTAAGTTCCCAGGCTGAAATTTCAACTTGAACTTCCCTGAAGTCAGATTTCCAGCTCAGAAGGTCAGAGGAACCTCAACGATCCTGACCTCAAAATCCAAGATGGCTGCTCTTCGTATCAACAGCAGTGAGAGCTGTCTTAACACAGTTTACTTCTCTCTGTGGACATTGCTACAGTGTTTGTATTCACAACAAACAGTATAATGCATTGTTTTCAACTGGTATTGCTAACAATGACTAACGTGGCTAGAACTGGTATTGCTGCTGGTTTTAGGATTCCAACTTGTCCTGGAATGCGGTCAACTTGGGTGTGAGCTCATTCCCAGATCTGACGACTGAGGTAAATGGAACGCAGCATAACAGGCAGGAAGAGTGGAGTGGTAAAACTACTTAAATACATTCAACTAGTTTAGTGAACTGGTATTGTTTTGTGTTTTGTGTCAGCATATTTTGTGCCTGCATGCTTGAGTACTGAGTTTGCACGTGTGTGCACATGTGGCTTTGGGTGCCACAGAAGTTAAAACAATGGGGCAGACTTCAAAGACGATTCGCCTCTTCTAACAAATAGATTAGGTAATACCCATAGTTCAGCGCAGCAGGTTTCCCCTCTGAATGCCCCCCAGAGACACACACACACACACACACACACACACACACACACACACACACACAAAGACCACTCCCTGACAGAACCTCTCCTTGTGGGTCAGGTCATTCCTAATTCACTCCAAATGTCTGAGTAAATTATTGAACCGGGTGTGGTAGTTCACTGGAAGTAAGCAGTTATGTAATAACTGATAATAGAAAATACAAAAGAAAAGTACAGAGCAGTAATATGAAGGTATTTCACTGGTATCTGACTTTAATATTACAAAACAAGTGATTAAAAGTAAGAAAATAGCCTTTTTAGACGTACCCATCTCATTTTAAGTACTGTAAACCAAGAACAGATTTCACAAAGCATCCCAGGACTTATTTTCTTGACTATAAATTCATCCAACAGAACATTTTATCCTGGGCCAGCACAGATGTGAGTGCCGTCCAGCAGCACAGACCTTTACCAGCCAACACAGGCATCCAGAAATTATTCAACATCCACCTTATTACTTTTGCTTTTCCGTTATTCAAAGTCACCTGTGGCTTTGACCTTAAAGATGAAAGGTCAAAGAGCAAACACGTCTTTTAATTTGAAATACCTTTCTTTTTGTCAGCTTCAGAGAGCAGGATTATGGGTTGTGGACAGAAGACAAGTGAGGAATTGGACACCTCACATTCTTCCCTGAAACCCATAAATCTGGCTCTCCCTCCACACTGAAGCTCTTGTTTGGCTCTGACTCCCCTTTTTTTTTTATTGCACTCTCACTTCATTCCGCTCCCACTGCTTATCCCATAATCCGTGCTTGTATTCCCAACTTTATTGTTTGCAGGAGAGACAGTTTGTGAGGTTATGACGGCTCTTTCTCTCTCTCTTTTCTGTCTGCTGCCTTGCACTTTTTTTTCTTCTGTATGATGCTCTGTAGCACCCCCTATTGCCTGTGATTCATTGCTGCTGTTGTGCTAAAGCTTCTTTTCTTTAAAAGAATAAGTTGACATTTTTGGAAATATGCTTATTCCCTTTTTGCCGAGAGATAGATAAGAAAATCGCAGTTGATTCTCCAACCTGTATCCTCCAACCTACCAGGCCCAAAGCAAGTGTGCCGGGTTTTGAAGCCAATTTTTGTAGTGGCCAGACAGTGTAATTACATCAGTCACGTGAAGGTTTTTTCATAAAGACTTACATGGGAAAAGAGAAGTCTATACATCAATGGATACATTTTTTTGAGCATAACAAACGTAACAAACCATGTGAAATGACTCGTTTCATTATCGGGGTTTGGGTACAGTTATGCTGTGTTCCCACCAAATGCGAATTCGCAAATTCGCGCGTCAAGATTACATACAAAGTCAATGCAAAGACGCGATGGACGTCGCCAACAGGTCCTCAAACTGGGCCCCAGTCAGCCTGAAGTACAGCTGAAAGCGGCTATCATCCAGACGGAGTTCCTGGAGGAGGTGGTGAAACTCGCCGAGCTGGATGCACTTCGGCAGGATAGGGTGAACCCAAAAACGACGGCGTTTGGCCCTCCAACGCATTTGGGACTTCCAGAGCAGGTACAAAGCAGTGATGGTGGTTATCTCAGCCATGGTCATCAGTGACATCTTGACGCCCCAATGTCCAGTTGTTGATGCCGAGATGGAGGAGAAACTTATCATTGCGGTGTGTGGCTACCCGAAGCTATATGATACTACATGTCTACTCTACAGAGACCGCAACAAAAAGGAGCAGGCTTGGGTGAAAGATGCCGAGGAGACTGGTCTACTTGGTAAGTTCTGTAAATATGTGTCTTTAATTAGTTTGCAGAATGGTTGTACTATGAACGTTAGCACTAGCTTAGCTCCAGTTAGCACAGCCGGCTTCACCGCTACTCGCGTGAATGACGCGAATTAACAAAATGGTCAGGTGTCCAAACTCGGGTGTTATGGGCGACGCATTACTCGCGTTACGAGCAATTAAATCACGTTCATCACGTTTGGTAGGAACACAGCATTATACGCAGTATGAACTTTGTGCTAAAATAAGTACGTTTGTTACATAACTGTCACGTTGTTACATTATGTTCTTACTGTAATATGATGATATGATATTACATAATACGTAAGTTAAAACAACCTAGGTGTTGTAGCTGTTTAAACTAGATCACCTGACTTCCTCCATTTCTCCCGTCACATTTACTATGGCCACTAGAGGTCGCAACCAAACAATATATGTAAATATGGGCTGTAATAGGCTGCTTGTACAAACCAAGCCCTGCGGGAAGAGCACCAGGATTTGAAGCCAATGTTACATAGTGGCCAAAAGTGGAATTACACCGTAGGCCCAAAAAGACTCTTTCCCCATAGGTTTACATTGGGAAAGGGACGAATGTAAATCGGTGGATAAATGTTTTTGTCAAAATGAAATGGCTATCAGGATTTGATCCACTCCGTCTGATAACATTTTGAAAATCTAGAGGAGCCACATGATTAAATAATTTTATCCCCATTCGAGTAAGCAGAGTGATAAACCAGAAGTTAGCCATTACACTTGCGGAAGTTAGCCACTCAACTGCAGTCGCTCTATGGGCCCCATAAAGCGGAAGATCCAGGTAATTTCAAACCACAGAAATAGAGCTTTTGTGGCTTCATGCGTCACTGAGCAACTTTCATAGGAATGTACTGGGCCACATCACCAATCTTCATCCAGGCCTCTTAACACATCCATGCTATAAACGACCTATAGTGTCGTTGGGGGGAGGACAGCGAAGAGACCATTAGCTTAGCTTAGCATTATGACTGAAAACAGCTAGCCTGACTCTGTCTCAAGGTGAAAAAGCATGAGTAAAACCATAATTTGCCCTTTTTTTATTCTTTGCTTTTACTAGCAAGATTTGCCGTATTAATTGGAAAGAGCATCCGCTCCTGCATAGTTCCTAGAGCTAATAAAACTCTTTCTTTTACACTGGTATCATGGCATGGAATAGTTTGCCAACTGCTACAAAATGCCTCTCATCATGAGGGATTTTTAAAAGACAGGTCAAGCAGATTTTATGGAACAAGTTGGATATTTATTGATGAACTAGATAGTTTTTATAGCTGTTTTGTTTTCTTATTTATTTTGTCTCTTATTTACTGTATGTATTTTTAGTCTGAGATTGTCTGCTTCTTGTTTATTTGTTTCTTGTGTGTAAACACCAAGGACCATGCTGGAAATAAGTATTTTACTTTAGCATGTCATCCTTTGGATTACTGTCTTATCGTCTTCCAGAAATAAATCAAATCAAATCAAATCAAATCAAATCAAGTAAAAGGTACAGGGAGGAAAACTTCCATCCTTTGGATAGAGCTAGGCTAGCTTCTGTCCTCCCTCTTACAGCCTCCATGCAAAGCTGATTGTTTCCTGGCTACAGTTCCACATATAACAGATAAACATGAGAATATCTTCTTTAATGACATCATGTCTACACAGGAGTTGTAGCGTTAGCTGCATGTTAGCAGCGGGCTACACAGTGTCGAGTGTAGGTCACCTGTGTTTTGGCAGCGCTCAGAGCGCAATTCACAATCGCTATAGCTGCATACGTAAAATGGAGGGTAACAGATTTGAAGTGTCAAAAATACCTTTGAGATCTCCTGACTGTAAAAAAACACAGCTGAAACAACTCCTGTGACACAATGTTACCGGCAAAGAATGCAAATAATTGTCTTCGCCCCAAAGCTAACAGAAGCGTGTTCATTTAAATGGGCTTGTAATGCATGTAAAATCATTGAAAAACCATTGTGGTTTTTTTTTGTTTTTTTTTCAAAATTCCTTTCATCTAACAGAATATTTGTTCAGCTTCTGCACTTCTTCAGCCCTCCTCTGTACTTACTTATCAACGCCCATCCTGTTGCAGTGCCCCTCTCTGCTGTCCACCCTGCAAACCCCCTTTATTTCCCTATCTGCACGCCTCCACCCTCCTACAGACACTCCCTTCCATCCCTAATGACTTTTGCTCCCGTTTCTTGTCTTCCTCTGCCCATTTTGGGGCATTCCAATCCTCTGCCATCATACCTGCTTTTCAAACAAGCCCTGCAGTCCTCTCTGCAGTAAACCAAAATTTGGACAAAGACTCTTTGGTGTTACTCTGGACTCATTGCCCACTGTTCCCAGCTACTGAACAAAGAGAAAAAGCATAAAAGTGGATGGAATCGCCAGTAAACTTGGTTTATTTGTGTATTAAGCAGATTTTTTTGAGCATGCTCATTCATCCCATCATGTGTACTCTATTGCTTGAGATTGTTTCGCTTGTGGGCACATTTTCATGGATGTGACCAGTGCCAAAGCCTGCAAATTCTGGTGCAGGGAGCAGGCACATCCTTGTCCGCTTCACATATAACAGCCCTTTATGACTCACTCGTGGTCTGGACAGGAAGCACAGATCCAGATTTGAGGCTTCGATTTTGAGATGTTCCGATGATTTTTTTTTTTGTGCCACTTCTTTTTTCTCTTCCTCACTGAGGAGTAGCCATGAGGGCGTGAGTCACTTCAGCTTTATTTCCCTTTTCGTGAGTGCCTGCTGTTTGGCTACACCATTGTGTTTCACTTTTATTGTTCTCCTCTCATCGTGCCAGTGAACAACTTTGCTTACTTTGGAAGGTGTTAAAAGTCTAATTGCATAACCGCATTTCGAGTTATGTTTTTGAGGATAAGGGTAGCCTTTGAGATGCCAACATCTGAGTTTTTTATGCTTGGGAAAGTGGTAACATTTTGCAAATACAGGCTGATTTGTGTTGTTTGAACAACCAAGCCTTTGACCAAACAGGAATCAGAAGTGCGCAAAGTGCTTAAACACTGCACAACGAACACCTCAAAGGCCAAATACTGGCCATTTGATACCGCTAGTGTTCCATCAACCACAAAAAAATACAGGTTATCAGTGTAACGTATCACACTGTGGCGGTGCCAAAGTGACACACCTAGTGGTAATACAATAACTGTCGGTTTAACCCCTCTGTTTATGTTAATTCTCTGATCTCCTTTGTCACACCAGATGGCATATATAATGTATCACAAAGTGAAATTCAATCACCTGTTTCAAAAGAACCACAGGGAATTCAGCTCTGATCGTGATGTCCCAATTTTCAAAATTTTCATTTTACATGTATTTGCCACACAACCATGATAAATTCCACACACTGCAGTATATAAACACAACCGTCCTAAAAGTGACGTAACAGCTATGTTTGGATTTAAATAATCTGGTGCATGCTGCTGCTCACTTTGACGCACACGTCCACAATGAAGTCCTCCTCTCTTGTCTCTTGTTTCCCTCACTGCATTTCCAAAGTGGAGCTTTGTGCTTTTATGGTTAACAGACTGGGAGCTCTGCTTGACCTTTCTGGCATTTTTCTCATAGCTCTGTTATCCTCTCTCTCAGTGAGGAGGATTTGTCAGAAAGTATGCCTCTGCAACCCAATACTCAACCTTTATAGCTTTAGGGGACTACACACACCATTTTTATATCCATTTCATTACAATGGAACATATTACCAGTTTGTATTCTCTCCATACTCCTCTCCTGTGTTTCGTGGCTCAACATACTGTACAGTAGGAAAATATATGCAAAATATGAATCTAGTTCCAGCAGCCTGTCAGCTAAGCACAATGACTGGAGGCAGTGGGAAGTAGTTAGCCTGGCTTTGTTCAAAGTAAAAACAAAAATCTGCCTACCAGCAACTCTTCAGCTCACTAATTAACATGTTGTATCTTGTTTGGAGTCTTGTCACCACCATGGCGTTGCCACACAACCAGCCGAGTCTCCAGGGAGTCACTGCACTGAGCCAAGAAATTTGTACATTTTAACCCCCATAAAACCCCAACTTGTTGTTTTTACACTTAATTTATGCCCAGATTAAACAGCCAAGATATAACATGGTAATTAATGAGCTTTAGTAGTGCTGGGTGACAGTTCTTTTTAAACTGGACAAAGCCAAGCTGGCCCCCATGCAAAGCTAAGCCAGCTGTAATTTTAAAGGCTTCAAAATAAGCTCCATATATGCATGTTTTTTTCCCTTTATTTTCAACTGGCATGTTTAAAACAGCCCCAATAATGATGTCCACTTTCCTTTAGATTTAATATAAATCCCTTTGCTAACCACCGCAGTGCATACTCAATACCACAACACAAAGTACGAAAGATAAGATATGGCCGTATTTGTTATGTAATTCTGTTCTCGCCCATGCCTCCTACATTAAGGGGCCTCTATTTTGTCTTTAAACCCAAATTACCCCACATTACACCAACACGCAGAGGGCTTCACTCAGCAGTCAAACATTTGTGTAGGCTCAACTTAAACACTGCAATCAGGCTTTGTGTACCGTGTGCGTTTGTGTGAGTTTAAACACAGACACACCCAGCTACATATGAAGGCCAAAGCAAGCAAGAGCCAAGCTGAGGCATGAATATACATACATATATACTGACTGTGGGTCACTATAGAAAAATGAGAAGAGAAGGGAAGAGAAGAGAAGAAGAGAAGAGATTACATGGTTTTGTATTTGTGTTTCTGTTCAGCCACTAATACAGCCCACCTGTGACAGACCCACCCAGCTCCTAAAGATCACACAGTGATAAAAACTGTGTGAAAACATGCTGTGCAACTGAGATTGCACACGGCTCCTACACTCTGCACAGTACTAATCTACTGTCTGCTGGTTGAAGGCTGTCTGCAGTATAAAGTTACATAAAACCACCTCGCTGTTGGTGGCACATCCTTGATTCACACAACTTGTTCTGATGCTAATCCCTTTATTTGTACCATACAATCTGTTTATTCTTGAATGGCATATTGCATTACAAAGGTTCAGTAAGACTACAACTTGAACTTTAACCACTTCACAAGTGGGATGGATTTAAATACAAATCTCACAGACCTCAGTGAGTCATATTTCAAAGTGAAACACGCTGACGTCCATAGTAGTAATGTGGCTCAGTGTGAGGCAGGAGGTGAGACACCTTGTAAGTTACACGAGGAGGTGGAGCTACAGGAGAGAGAGGTGGAGGCATGTCACTTCTTGTGTTTGAATGTCCAAAGATTTGATCTCCATAGCAACATACTGTACACGCTCAATGCTTTTTTATCTTGGCTGCAGCAGATAGTGACCAAAGCACGTGGTTTCCAGGGTAAAGCTGTCACACTCCACAAAGTAATAAATCTTTCCGTTAAGCACTTCATTAGTGAGTTTTTTTTGTGAATGCCTTGAAGGTCAGCTCAAGAAAGTGATTTAGAGTAAACATCTATGTGATGCCTTAAGGTGTATGTTCAGCTTGTCCTGCTGTCTAAATGAGTTTTAGCTTGTGTTTGACAGTCTCAGTGAATGTGGATGCATGCATGTTAGTTAACTTATTCTGAATGTCCTTTTGAAATCCTGATGGCAGCAGCAAGTTTATCTCAGTAACCCATTTGAGATCGCACAACCCTGATTCCAAACAAGTTGGGACAAGGACCATAAAAGATTGGGAAAGGCTCTGCTGTTTACAAGCAAGAAGGACACAAGGTTCACCACTGCGTGGGCAAATAGTCCAACAGTTTAAGAACGTGTCTCAAAACACAAAGAATTGCAAGGAACTTAGGAAAAAGAATCAGAAAATCCAGAAAGAATCTCTGCATATAAGGGGCAAGGCTAAAAAAAGCATTGAAGAGCTATGACCTTTGACCCCTTAAGTAGCACTGCATTAAAAACTGACATGATTGTATAAAGGATGTTACGACATGCACCTTTGGAACACTTTGGAAAACCTTTGTCAGTAAACACAGTTTATCACTGCATCTATGCAAGTTAAGACTACCATGCAAAGTGGAAGCCATTTATCAACAATATCCAATAACAGGGCCAACTTGTCTGGGCCTGAGCTCATCAGAGATGGACTGACACAAAGTGGGAAAGTATGTTGTGTTCTGACGAGTCCATATTTAAGTTGTTTTTGGATGTCATGGATGTCGTGGCCTTTGGGCTAAAGAGGAAAAGCAAAAGTAAAAGAAAAGTTCAAAAGCCAGCAAATGTGATGGTATGGCAATGTGTTAGTGCCCATGGCATCATGGGTAGCTTGCACATCTGTGAAGACACCATCAATACTAAAAGGTACATACAGGTTTTGGAGCAACATATGCTGCCATCCAGACAGTTTTTTTCAAGGACGTCCCTGCCTATTCCAGCAAACCAATGGCAAGACACAATCTGCATGTGTTACAACAGCATGATTTTGTAGTATAAGAGTGTGGGTACTAGACTGGCCCGCCTTTAGTCCATAACTGTTCCCCACTGAAAATGTAAGGCGCATTATGAAGGGCAAAATACGCCAATGGCAACCCCAGACTGTTGCGAAACTGAAGTCATATGTGCTATCAGGCAAGAATAGAAAATTATTTATATTTCAGAACCTCTGCAATTAAGTGTCCTCAGTTCCCAAATACTTACTGAGTGTTGTTAAAAGAAAAGGTGATGTAACACAGTGGTAAACATGCCCCTGTCCCAGCTTTCTCGGAACAGGTTGCAAGCATCAAATTCTGAATGAGTGTATTTTTGCAAAAAAACAGTCCTGTAAGCCTCAGCTATATGTGCTGATTAGCAATTGTAAGCATGCTGAAGTGCTTAACTAAGAAAGTGAGCATGGTAAATATTATACCTGCATAGCATTAGCATGTCAGCACTGTCATTGTGAGCATGTCAGCATACTAGCATTACCATTTAGCTCAAAGCACTGCTGTGCCACATACAGCCACCAGCATGGCTGTAGACTCTTAGACTTGTTATTTTTTTATGCAAGAACAGAGTTCTGCGGGACAATCTGCGGTCTGACCAAATTCTTAAATATTTGCAACACTGTACTGTATCAATTAGATTGCATGGGGGGCATGGATGGGAGTGCGTTCTGTGCTCTTGTGTATTGCATCCATTTAGTCTTTTTAGTCTTTAGAACAAGCTGTTAGTTAATGACAGATGTCTGGATTTAATTCAAACCAGACTGTAATCTGGTTTGCAGTACGGCTGATGACATACAGGATTGTGTTGTCAGCATAAAATTAGAGTACTCAGTTGGGAAATGAACCTTGTGGAACACCTTTGTTAACGATCTAGGGATGAGATTTGAGCTGGCTATGACAGCTTGAGATTTACAAGATATGATTTGAACAAGCCATACGCAGAATTCAGTGTCTTTGCCGCAGTGGCCGTGGGTTTGATTCCAGCCTGAAGCCCTTGACTGCATGTCATCCCTTCTCTCTCCCCCCACCTTCACACTTAGCCTTTCCTATCCAATAAAGAAAAAAAGCCAAGGCGTTGATGGTAAAACAGGGTTAACAGCTAGGTTTAGGCAACAAAACTACTTGTTTATGGTTAGAAACAGATTGCAGATGTTGCTGAAAACCACCCAGCTTTGAGTGGCACAAACACAACGATAAGAAGGGGTTGGCAGTTAGGTTTAGGCAACAAAACTCCTTGGTTATGGTAAGGACAAAATCACGGTTGACATTACTCACATGAGGCTCATACAAGTCAGCTCACATAAGGAGCCACAAACATGGCCAGAAAGGCAGCGGTGTGTCGCCTAAAAAACACCAATTTTTGAGTGTCACAAAAGCTGTAACCGATGTTGCTGTTTGTTGTTCTTGAACACTGCTCTCCTGGGTCAAAATCTGGTATTTGTTGGGCCTGCCCATCCTGAGAAAACTTTTATACTCCTTATACTTTGTTTAGGATTTGAGTGTCTAATAATGACGCAGATGGGTTTACATTGGAGTTGGTTAAAAGCCCCATACATCTTACACAGACACTAACGCTGCCCCCAGCATTGCTATAATGATGCTTGGGCCCTGCCCATGAGGCGTATTTCGACGTTGTGGGACCAGGCTGGCATGGGAGGGCCAACAAGTTAGCAACTAAAAAATGCCAGTGTCTGTGACTTACTGTAAGTCTCGACTGTGTCTAGAGTCCAACTAGATTATGACTCTGTCTCCTCAGTGCACAAAAAGCCTCGACATATTTTATCTGCAGAATGTCAGTGTAGGTAGACATTACCACCATAAAGACAGGATAAGGGCTGTTTTAATGAATGGCTCTCTCACACATATTAGTCAACAGCATTGTTGGAGTATGAATCATACACGCTATAGAGAGAACAGTTGAACCAGCTGTGAGAAGATATGTTTTGCATTTTAAAGTTTTAACCTGGCACATGTACTTAAAGACATTCAAACAGATCATTTATACATAAACTTCAGACACTTGAAGAAGAAGCGAAAAAAAGAAGACATGGCCCAAAGCCCAGCATCGCCACTCTTCCCTCCATAAGTTTCACCAAACCTCTAAAACATTTTGTCGTTCAGCTATGACATGAGGATGAGCTAAAGTTAGGATTTTATCAGTGTGGTAAATGCCATTTGTTGAAGTAAGTGTCACTTATCCCTACTAGGTTCTAAAATCCTTCCCTGACATTCCCAGTGTAACCCAAAACACCCTCCTTTCCAGGCTTGACTCCAAAGTTTTTCCTGTTACTTTTCTTTTCCGTGCTCTTTCTCAGCACCACTGAGCCTTTTGGATGTAAAGCGCTGGCATTTGAAACACACTGTTGGTATTGTTCTGGGGCTCCATGGGGGTGGTCACATCTCAGTTTATGATGCTTAGGAGAGTTGCACTTTTACTACTTCAGTTTAACATATATAGGATTTACAACGAAGTGGAGAGCAAGTGGGAGAGACGGATTTCTTGTTTCGAGATTCCGTGTATTTGTTATTGTGTAAAACTAAGTATCTTTATATTTTCAGAAATACAGGATATGTTATTTGAAAAAGCAACAAAACTTTTACATAGTTATGTCTGAATAAAAGTATTCTCAAACAATATATTGTACTTTTACGATAGATAGGGAGTTGAATACCTGGAATACTTATCTCAGGTAAACTTCCTTAATTCTAATACCAAGTAGAGCTGCTAATGTTATAGACATATAACAATTAGGGCTTAACTTGGACAACATGTCCTCATACAACAGTTCGTGTATCTTATGATAATGCACATACAACTTATGATATTTAACTAATTAGTGCCCCACAAATGGCCTTACATACTTAATGTAAAATTACATACTTAATGTAAAGTTATGAATTGGATTTTGGATTAGAAACATGGTGACAGCTTACCTTAAAGTGACTCAAAGTTCACTTAATTTCACACGGTTCCAAACATCAGGCTCCATGGGGAAAGTCCTGTGTTTTGTGACCCACCCTCCAACACAATGTGTGTCCTTACGTGGATTACTTCCTTCTGTACTCCCGTAAGTGTTATTATCATGTGATCACAGCATTCCCGATTCCGTGGATTATACACAAATTCCTGGCTCATGATTACGTTTGATAGATGCAAATTGTCGTATGTTACTTTTTTAAAGTTTACATGCGAACAGTGTATGAGAACAGCCTACCTTGGAAGTAATACTAGATTCCTACCTAACTGGGCATGCAATGCCCGTAATACAAATCTTCATTCGCAGGGGGCTGGAGCCTATCCCAGCTGACATTGGGCGAGAGGTGGGGTACACCCTGGACAGGTCGCTAGACTATCACAGGGCTGACACATTGAGACAGACAAGCAGTCACACTCACATTCACACCTACGGCCGATTTCGAGTCACCAATTAACCTGCATGTCTTTGGACTGTGGGAGGAAGCTGGAGCACCCACAGAAAAAACACGCTCCCACGCTACTGCAGGGAGAAGATGCAAACTCCATATAGAAGGGCCCCCCCACTCCTCCTACCTCCAACCCTGGGTTCAAACAAGGAACCCTCTTGCTGTGAGGTGACAGTGGGGGGAATAATGTATGCGCAATCACTTTAAAATGAAGCATGAGGTTTGATCAAGATGAAAAGGACTTCAAGGAGAAGAAGCTTGTGGCATTTGCTTTCATGTGTTTATTGTTGGAAAAGCTGAAATTAGGGTAGTTTGGGTGATTTGCAGATGGAAACACTGCTATTAAACTCAACCTTTATTGAAGATTTAAAGCTTTGTAGATTTCTAGATTACATGTCATTCAAAAGGCAATTTTATGGTGATGTTTGAGCATGCAGAGGGTTCTACAGGATCTCCTGGACATATTGGCAATCGATTAGCAAGTGAAATCTTTTATGCCAACAAAGCTTAATTGAAATTAATTAAATCTGATTGAGTAAGCAATAAGTAAAAAACAAGACCAGAATGACAGAGATTATCACATGATAAATTTATCTTGTGTATTTTAAAGTTGATTGCTGAAGATCTTAAGCTCTTTGACTTACCACATGATTTTTATGCAGAGGTTAAGTTTAAAGATTTGATCTAAGTGCAACTAAACACAAGTCTAAACACTGCCTCCACTAAGCCCCACTGAAGAATGAGTTCATATTGTATAAAACATTAGTCAGCCTTATGCTGAGTTGCATAACACTCAACTATTCCTTCCCTTGTGTATTTAAGGCATTTCTGTTTTCACTTAAATGCGAAGAGAAACCATCATACACACAAACCACATGTCCAGACAGCTACCACCGGGGGAGCAGAATACACACACATTGTCTGACGTGGTACAAAAGAGTATTTGCTGATGTCGTTTTTAATCAGTGAAAATCTTAATATTTGACCTACAAGTCCATTAATGACATCCGAGCAATTGGAGCCACGCACAAGCTAAAACAAGGGAGACTATTGTAAGGAGCACTTTGACTGAAAACAGGCTCGACACACACAATTTGTGCTTGCACTCCAGTGAAAAAAAAAGAGACCAAATTGGCACAAAACCGTCACAAATTCACAGACTTCCTTTTTCCGTTTAAAGCCTCTGCCAACGTTTATTTGTCTTTGCATTGTTCTACGGCCTAGGGGGACTGTTTAGGTTATCATGCAGTCATTACGCCCCAAAAGAAGTGTCAAGGGAACACTCAGGCTTTGAGTATGAGCCTCAGTGCATTAACATGAATCTGTTTTAGATGAAGACTACGTCTGTGAATGAGTCTCCCTGTCCGGTCTCTTGCCAGGAAGAGAGGCGACGGCGAATCTCCAGTGACACATGCATGCGGCAGTGTTTCCACACATAACTACACTCCATACAGTGCATGGTTACACACTGTATGGTTCCATGTATCTCTGTATCCATGGCAACCACACTCAAACTATTACCATAGCAGTCACATATACATCTGGCAAAGTCATCATTGCTCTGTGGTAAACCCCGTTGCCATGGTGACAGTGGGTGTGGCGAGGGGTAGAGTGTCATGGGCGGTGGGTGGAGGAAGTACTGTTACAGAGGGATCATACAGGGACACACACAGAGACACATAAGGGGAACATGTGGTGTGTGGTGTGTGTGCGTGTGTGTGTGTGTGTGTGTGTGTGTGTTTTGATAGAAACAGAGAAGACGGATAAAATGCATATGAGATTAATCTAAATAAGAGGAAAAGGTTCCCTCATACTCTTACACACACACACACACTACACATAAAGTCTTTGTTTCATAAATCAGGAAATGCCGTGTTCAGAAAGAGAGGAAGGAGAGAGCAGGAGACAGAAATTCAAATAAGGAACCCAACTTTTTGTGGGCACTGGTAAACTGGGCGCTAGGCCACTGAGCTGAGTAGGACCAGGTTTTTCCATGGAACATGTTCGTTTTCTTTCTGCCTCATCTTTTCCCTCCATGTTTTTCTATCCGTGCTTTATGTTATTTGTTCAAACTGCTGTGAGAGGGTTACAAATATCAGGAGTTGGTGCTGTAGTAGTAAAAGGAACATGCTGGTCGATCAGTCTGTAGCACTGGTGTGCAAAATTGTCATCTAAAATAGTAATAAAATACATAAAATAGTAGGCAAATAGTAGCAGTAAACCTAAAGTTTGAGGGCCAATAAAAAGTTTTCACATTAAACATGGCAAAGGAAAAGACTTTAAGTATGAAGAACCAATCGTTTTGGTAGTAGTAGGTAGGTGCATTTCCATCGTCTTTTATACACATTTTCAATTTGCGCCAAAAAAAAAGAAAATCTGAGTGGAAATGTGGAAAAATGTGGGAATTCAAAAACAGGTTTTTGCTTGGAGGAGGTGGGAAGTTGGTGTATCAATGAGGGGTAAATGCGACTAAAGGCCAAAACACACCAGCGGCGAATGCCGTGCATCAAAAAATACACCTCTATTATTTCCAATGTACAATCCTTCAACAGCAGTGGCTAGATGCACGTTGGCACTTCTGGACGCACCACGTCACGACACTTTATGTGTCTGTCCTATTTCCAGCCTCGCACGTCCCTGGAATTAAATGCACTTCCCCCCCCCTTGCTCTCTGCTTGCACATACGGGCTCCCATAGCAGCTCTTTTTCTCTGCTCCCATAGCAGCTCAACTCCTCGCCACACTTTGGTGTATAAAAAGAACTCTGTAACTGTCACTGTGTCTCCTATGTGATGGCAAATGGATAAGGAGAGGCTCGTTGTTGAGGTTGAGAAATATCCGGAGCTTAATGACCCACAATGCCTTCATAATAAAGACCATAGCCATAAAGATACTACCTGGTGAGTCATAACTCTGGAGATCGGCTCTTCAGGTGAGAAATCAAGTTTTATTAAGGGCTCTCCACACATGATTTTAAGCTAATGCGGAGGTGGAGGAAGTACAGTACTTTCAGTATAAGTAATAATACCTTTGCGTGGTTGTCTGTTGAGAAGCTGCAGCACGATGTGCACTTTCAACGTGTCACATGACGCACCAGTGTGTTTTCAGCTTTAGTTCAATGCAAACAGTTTCAACCAATAAATGATTATATAAAGTCATGATGTACTGCCATTGCACAGGCCACTGCAAGCTTCCTTCATCACTCGTGGATGACTTTTAACACGCTTTTTTATGCACACAGGACTGTTACCAGAACTATTCCACAAGCACAGACCTATAATATTAGTTGTTCAGTGTAGTGAGCTAGTTACATCGACATGTTAACAGTTGCACCTAAGCAAATGAACACCGTGTTCTCCATTTCTTTTCACACTTTTGCTTGTGTTTTTTGTTTCTGAAAGACTGCCCTTAAAACTCTTTGTATACAGAGTATCACTTTTACTACAGCCCCATGCACCACCTTTTCAAAGGTGCTAGTGATTACCTGGCTGAGAGTTAGTGTAGATAATCACACATCTGTCAGGTAGGGGCAATACGATAAGTGGAACTCAATGTACGATGTAGTGCTAGGACAGGAATGATTGGCATGCCCAAAATAACAGGTCAGACTCTGGTGTGAAGGATGATTCTGGGTTTGTAGGAGTACACCTAGGTACTAGTGGAGAACAAACTGGGGCTGGTATTGCACCTGTGCACACTGCTTACGATCTTAAAAACTGATTGTTCTTGTAAAGGAACATTTCATTAGTTTTTTTTCAAGAGTCCTGTCATTGCCATGGATCAAAGCACACTGGATTTTACGCATATCATGAATCTGGAGTCACATGTGTCAGACAGGACAACTCACGCCTCCTTCATTTATATTGGGTGCACTCAAGCTGACTGTCACTGTGCCTGTTGAGCAGGGTGGGCGTGTCAACTTGAATAGCTGGCTCTGTGTGGCAAATAACAAACTACCACGTGTTTCAAGAGCACTGTAAACAACACAGACTAACATAACAAGCACTAAATGTAGCTTGATGACCACACATGCTCACTGTAGCTCCACCTCCTCCAACCTGTGCAGCAGCCTAATCAGTGCGACTAAGTGAAAACACCTGTGTTGCCTTGTGTGGAACATCAGATTGCATCCCTTTATTCCTGTTCACTGCAGTGAAGATGCGATATATTAACAAAAATGATGATGATAAAATAAAGGATAAAATAAACTCTCTCTAAACTATATAATTCAAAGGTTTACTGTGCAGAAATTGTTGCTGTTTTTAAACAGTGCATTCAAACTTGGCCCCTCTTCCCTACACTGCAAGCTTCCATTTGTTGTAATGGAAAAACCCAATACCTTAGCAAGCTCACCAAGCTAACCGCCAGCACCTACCTGTCCAACAGAAAACAGGCCAACCCTGCACTGCTCTCCCACCTCTCCTTTAGTGCTTGTCAGTGAAAGTGAAAGCCAACCCCAGATCTGCTCTTGCTTTGGAATGAACATGTTTGCTCGCAGTTTTGCCTTGCTACATTCACTTTTTTTTTTTTTTTTCAGGTGCCATGTCTGCAATTTTTGCAACGTCCTCCTGAATGCATGCTAGTCTACCTGGTCACTACCTTTTTGATTGGCTGGGGGCTACTCACCACTGCCCAAAGGTTGCAGCCCAGAAACATCCCAGACAGAAGGCAGAGTCTCAGCAGATAAATACACCACCATCCACTTCTAGTGGTTCATAAGTGATGACTGAGGGGGATTACTTTTGTATAAGACTTTACATTGTTTTTTAAGGATAACCTGTGTAGTATACCTTCAACTTTTAACAGTATTTCAGTAGAGGCAGGGATCATCACAATTAGCCTCTGAAATAAAAAAAAGTACCAGTATTTCAGATGTAATTGATACCCTTGTGAAAAAGGCTATCACAGCTACATGTACATTTGACATTTTAAATCTTGAAATCTAAGTGGAATGTTAAGTATTGTTTCTTTTGATAGCTGGTTTCATGGTAAAGGTTAAAAAGAAAAGTGCAATTGCGCTGGGGCCCATGAGTTTGGGGGGGTGGGGGGGGCGATCTAGAGAGATTGGGCCATCCAGCAAAGTGTTGGGTAGAGAATGGCCCTTATGAATGATTGCCACCTTGGAAAGGTGTCTGTTTTCAAGAACTCTCATTAAATTAAAAACAGGGCCATTTGCTATATATGCCCAAACCCATCTTTTTTTTTTGTAAAATACTCAATAGTATATTATATAATAAACTATAAACTATAATAAACAATTAAAGTTGTTAAATTTAATTAGTAATTTCTAATTTTCTTTGGTAAAATGCAATATACGGCAATGATGATTGCTGGCTAATATCCAGTGTCAAGTCTGATCATGTGACAAGACAATGTGTGCACAGTAGTGTACACTATTGGACCCACCATAATAGCATGCACTGGGACCCATTGTACTTTATGAGCCACTGCCTGGCTCATATAGTATGGTAATACTAATTGCATTTCTATGTGAGTCAGTAGCACATTGACATTTACATCTTACACTGGCTGCTACTCCCTGCTGGATGACGAACACAGCGATTACATAGCATACATGTTATGTTTGTTGTCATTACATTACTGGGAGGAACACTGCTCTCTCACATTTTCCATACAACTAATCTCATATACTGAAAATCACATGGCTTTTGGCAATGCCCTTTTTTTCATATGATGAGTTTCAGCAGGCAGTCTCTAAATTCTTGTATGCTGAAGACACCCAAAATCCTGCAGTCCCCTGCCACAGCCTCTATCAAGCTGTCATCCACTTACAGTGCATACTCTTCAAGGCTCTCTTCATAGTCTTCAAACAGATTTAAATAATACTGGTAAAAAACTAAAAAAAAAAAAAGATCTTTCCAAAATGTTGGAATAACCATCACGGATATGAATATATTATGCTAAAAACAAAAACCAAAGATTAATTTTGTGGCTCCCATTGTGCCCGTATACAAAAAAGTGCACATTGGATTGAGCAGCATTTTTATTTTGTTAAATTAAGTTCATACTACAAATGATATCATGGGAAAGCTAAACAAATGCAATATTTATTGTCTGCAGATTTTATTAGCTTTATCAAAAAAGGCAAAATTTAACTAACATGCTGCTTGGCATTACAAAATGTTAATTTAATAGCCTTACAATAACACCTCATTGTGTGTTACCCCACTTTAAAGGATCAGCTCACGTTTTTTCCAATTCTATCTGAAAACCACTGGCATGCTCAAATGTAAACAGTTTTTGTTGTTGTAATTTTTCCTTCCATTCGTACTGGCCTCATAATGTGACTCTTATGTAAGAGAGATGGGAGACACTACTACAGTCTTTGATCTGTTTCCTAAAGTTCAGCTCAATTAAGCCTCATTTGAGCTTCGGCTGACCTTTAGAATGAATTTTTAGATGGAACAAAGATGGATATTCTGTGTTCCATCACTAGTTTCGGACAGGGGAACATTTGCAGCTAGTGATGGTTCTTTCAATATACACACAGGTATGTTGTTTTAAGACGTGAAAAATGTGTACATTTAGTTGAATTGTAATGTCTTTACCTTCAAAAAAGGTTGAACATGTACCAGGGAAAGCACTAAAAAGGTTAGCAAAAGCAGTCACAAGATCAGATTATTTTGTTACACACGCTGACAAATATTTTCAAAGTCATGTTGATGTAGGGTAAGTCTTCAAACGATTAAAGAAATTTATATTTGCTGCTATCTGATTATCATTTGACATTTCAGTATGATTATCATTTGTCTTGAGGCAACAGTGCTGAATTAAAATGATTCAGTTTACAAGATGGTATAATTGTGTTCACCTGCCTCATGCCAGGCTGGCTACTTTCTAATCTAATATTTATCCAGAAAATCCCACAGAACCTGTTGTTCCTGTGGAAAGCAAAGTAAACATGACTGTCTATCTGAAGCCACTTACTCATATGAACCTTGGAAAATGTTTGGCAAATTTTGGACATTTTCCGAAGTTGCCTTTTCACACATGTTGCACACAACAGGAGGCTGTTTGTGTCAGACGTGCTCTCACCTACTTAAATGACTCTGTTTGGTTAAGGCGAGGGGTGGCACTTGGGTAGAGCATGTGGATGGCAGGACATGATGCAAAAAGTACTCTGCGGGACTTGCATTGTTTTGTTGACCTGTTTGCAATTTGATCATTAAAAAACGCATCTCTTGCCGTTCCTTGAAATTTGTCTGGCAATTTCGCCCATGGCCCTTATCAATTGAAGTCCTTTAATCTGTCCTCTCTCTAGTCAGACATTTTCATCTGCATCTTAGTATAAGTGATCCCTATTTCTTCCCCCGTGGATGATTGTATTCTTCTGGTTTCACATCTGTTGCATGATATAATTCTCATCAGTACGCCCATTTGCTCGCTGTGAAGCCTCCGGACAATGACCTGCTCTTTCGGGTTCAATCGGACATTACATGGACTTTATACATGGAAACTGGAAGGGTCCAACTGATTCAGACATTTACACTCTCACATACAGTTTCTCCAGGTAATGTCTAGCTAAGTTATGGCAGTGCATGTGTTAAAGGGACTTAAGAGAAAGGGTTGCCTTGCACTATTTAGTGGTATAGAAAGCTCAACTGCAACACAATGGGGCCTTAAAACAAGAGGGGTTGTTCAATGTGCGGGGTCATTGTGCTGTATCCTGCCAGGAAGGGCTACTGGACAGCTTAAGTTACTGATGAACTTAAGACACACTACAGCGAAACCACCCACTTACAAAAACATCAGACCCAATGATGACAAATTTGATTCCTGATACTTGTGTCAACCCAACACAGCTCATGACAATGACACATTCTAGCAAAGGGTTATGACGAGTTCACCCTTCAAATCACACAATTTTTGACAACTCTTGAATGACGATTAACGCAAGGGACATTCCTCCACCCTGTGTGTCTTCTATGGTTGAGTGGAGCACAGTGGTGAGGGAGAGTCACACACTTCAACACACACCCTCAATGCCTGTCCGCACACACACTCCAGTAGCTGTGACACACTCCGACACGCCCTGTGACAGCTTTGTGCAGAGCTGACAGCAATAGGTCCTCTGAGATGTTTATAGAGTATTGCAGCACACACAGAGTAAAGGTCCATGTCTTTATCCTGCTGTAAAATCCTCCTCAGGCCCAGTCACACAAGAAATATCAGCGACCCGCTTAGCGTGGGGTTTGCCAGAAGATACGGTAACAGCTAAAGGCTTTAGATGTTGTAATGACAGATAGCAACAATCACTTCAAGCATGCAACTGGTCCTGGGTCCCTAACCCATTATCATCAATTGATGTGACTGATACCACCCTATGCAGAGTAAATAACTGAGGCTCAATAAAAGACTTTAGTTTATCTCTTCACAGACACAGAGAACTCAGGTGAAGAGTCCAAATATGATTGGAAGCCACTATATGAGCAGCTCAATGAACCATTTGCCAGTTGTGTGTTTGCTGTAATGAACTGGAATGTACAGTATTGAGTGGCAGCTGAACTGAACTCACAACTGAACTAAGACCACACAAATGTCAATAATGATTAGTTGTAACTGAAAACTGATTTTTTTTCAGGTGTCGTGATGCTTTCTTGACCTTAAAAGCGATTATGTAAAAAAACCAAAGGTGCCACACGGTGATTCAGTGTTAGCTAGCTCACATGATTGCACAAGGATTCATGGGTAACAGTTAGTCTGTCATTAATGTTGTGTACTGTAAATTCAATAGGTTTTATGAATAGGCCAGTTTATCTTCCGTAATATTTCGTTGGATTCCTGTCACTCGCGAACCCCTTTTTGAAGACCCAGGCTCTAAAAGAAGAACAGGACACATTTATTTACTCCGCACTTAGAACAAAGTGCAGTGGTATCGTTTATGCTTTGTTTCCGGCTCTGTGTCCATATGTGAGTCAATCGGAAGTCCATTGAGAACCTCCGTGATCTCTGGTGTGTTTGCAAAAGTAGCTAGCATAAAAACAAATTAGCTAAAAGACTGATGAATGTAATACAGCTCTTTTTAAATATTTTTTTTTTTAGTGCAAAGTTTGCCAAAATGTTTAGCAAGCTAACATTGGTAGCATGCTAGTTATGTAACATATAGAGTGCTTGTACAGTGGATCATACATCTATTAAAAACATATTTCACACTCCTGGCTGCAAACCTGACGGGCTAACCTCCTCGCTTATTTGTCGCCATAAATTATTGGTCCTGTTGCACGTAATTCACAAGAATGGATGTTGAAAAACGCGTTTTTATCAATCCATAAAGAGATGCAGTCCATTGCACCAAATACTAAGGGCCTACTCCGTATACAGAAATATAGGTGAAAAACAACACTGTGTGGCATTGAGATCATCTCTCAAGTGATCATGTGTATGCTCTGAGCAGGAACAGCTAATCGTCATTATCATCTGCCATCTTGTTCATTCTTTAATTGATTAAATAAAAGGAGAGTGGCTGTCATGGAAACAAAAAAAGCCCCACAAAACTGGAGCAGCAAGAAATTCTACTGCTGATAAATGAGGTACATCAGAGAAAATTAATAATGGAAAATGGGGTGCCACACTGTCCAGTTCGGAAAAATTATTGCAAGCTTAATCTGTATGTGCTTTACTCTTGTTGATTGCACCCTTTATAAATGCAAAAACTGTGGTGTAACTTAACTTAATTAGTTTGTTAACAGCAGTTTAGCTCAATTGGAGTCATACGATCAACTAAAGCATGTTTCATAATTCACATGGCGGAATCACTGAAATTCAATTAACTGTGAAACACTCTGAGAAAAATCTGCTTGTGTTTCTGTGGGTTTTTGGATCAACATCCCACATGATTTAAAACCAGGTGACAACACACTGTATGATCACCATGGTTTCACTGCAGCCACGCATTTCACAAAGCCATGCGGGAGTTCCCCTTTGGCGCTGTCTATTCTTGTACTTTATTTTTCCTATGTGGCGAAAGCTAAAACTCAGATTCACAATATCATATCAATATTGCCACATGTTCCTTTGAGTCAGTCCCTCTGCGCGTTTCAACTCTGTGCACTGGCAGCCGCAAATGCGCCGCTCTTGGGCGGGCATCCATTTTGGCTGGAAGATGATGGGAGTCTCTTTTATTTTGGTTGAGTTTCCATGATAATAATGAGGCCAAGAGGCACTGGCGGGAAAGGAAGAAGGTTGGAGAAGATGGAGGAGAGAGGATATGGTGGAGGGGGTTGGATTGGTAATGCCAAGACTCATGACTCATCGTGGTGAGGGACTGGAGGAGGAAATGAATGGGGGAGGAGAAGAATGCAGGGCCGGTATTGGTGGAAGGACAGTTGAAGGTTGAGCCGCCATGTATGCTGCTGTAGTTTCGCACTGGCAGCATGGTGGGAAACATGGTTAAGTTCCAGCGCAGGCAGGAATAGTGGCTCTGTTATCAGTGTGGTGTAAGAATTCTTTACCGATGTTTACACAGTGAGTAGTTCCCTCGGGAATAAGCATCAGTTATGAATTATGGAGAGGTGTTTATAGAGACTAATAATGCATCACAGCTCTGTTAACTGAGCTGCAGGTCATGTAGACAGATAGACACTCACACATAAGCAGACAGTTGTATAGAAGTTTAAATAAACTTTGTCTTGTGTTTTTAAAGGCCTCAGGCTCAATGGCGTTGACCTATCATACCTCTTGTTTGACTGAATGAAAGCCAGCTGGTTAGAGCAGTTCACCTGGTTTGCAAATACAAGCATATAAAAGAGTGCGTGGGGAACGGGTTACATTCAGAACAAGACTAGGGGTTGCAGTTGCCTGCAGCAGCCAAAGAATTTTGAGTCCTAAAGCATCCAAAACTGAGAACACTCATACAAAATGTCTTACTGCATTTTGCTGTAATAACGTTTACACTTCTGTTTTAAAGGCCCTTGAGTATTGAAATATATGCATGTCAACTGTTTGATTTTCCAAGTGCTTCTCAGCGCCATAATCTCTTTATTAGTGGTGTTCTAGGAGAACCAACAGAGCTCTGTGCTCCAATAACAGGTTGAGCATGGTACCTGGCAGATACTCGGTCAACTTGCCCTTTCCTGTATTACTTAGTATGCTATGTGTTAGGCTCGTCTATGTTGACCAAATGAAGATGGTTAAAAGATGTGGCTAGGGACACCCAACACATTACATTGCACATAGTCACATCTTAAGTTACCTAATGTTGGCAAATCGCTAACTAATTAGCTTGGTAACGTACAGCTCCATCAAGAGCAGTTAGCTTGGTCAGATCACCAACATCAGCCACGTTTGTTTCCTCCTATTTTCCGTAGTAACATTAAAGAGATTCAGAAAAGGACAGATGGGTTGGCTACTGACATATTTTTACAACACAGACGACATGAATCACTCTTACAGCCAGATCAAGGTTAACAATCCTTTCTTTGTATTATCTCTGTAAGGCTAGGTGCTGTCCCAAAGTAACTGTTGGTGTTTTATGTTTACCTGTCCAACACACAGGGGCTGATTGTCCATTGTTCCATTGGCACAGATATGCAAAAGCACACACATCGGAGCAAGACACTCCACACACTCTATAGTTGTTAGCCTCTTTTTGTCTTTGGGCCTCAGGGCCTTTGTCTGGTCAGTCGTTATTCATGGCCACACAACTTCAGGCATCCCATCCTGAATGTATCCTTCCAACGCATATTTAGTGCTTGCTGTCAGCTTCTTGAAGCTATAGAAACTATCTAGCATATCTAATACACACTGTGCCACCGGACTAAACAGAAGCTGCATCATCATGCTTCTTTATGTCAAGCTTGTCCAACCCTGCAACAGTAACTTAAAGGCGCTGTATGTAAGAATGTGGCCAAAACGGACACTGCACTCAAATTCAAAATACTGCCGCGAGTCGTGTCTGCCCCCCCTCCCCTACAGATTCGAGGTTGCTGGACAGCGGCACGCTGGAGAGTGATTTGTATGCCCACGGCTGCCGCGTCCTTGATCTTCGGTTTTCCAGCGGACCGCTCGATCAAGTCCGGCTTCTCTGCTGCTAACGCTGCTGCCGGGATACAGCTGAGGAGGAGCCGGCTGCTAATGCTGTGTACTGGGACACTGTCGTCAGTCGTAACTGTAACTGATGCTGAGACTCTACTGACTGCATGACTGGTAGACGGCGGTGGGTGGCGCAACAGGCCAAAACACAAATTCAAAACATAAACATGATTTGCGGACCGTAAATTTTTTTTTTAAATGGAAATATTCTGGCTGTACTATTGTTGTCGGTGAGATCGGTATGTTATATGAACATTATTCCTTAGTCTCTGTGACATATTAGGATGATTTTACGACTATTTGCTTTAGATTTCTGACATATAGTTCCTTTAAGGGTCACGACCTAGGATCAGTCAGTTGAGTCTGATAGTGCATGTAAGCACACCCAGCTAAAGGACCCATCATTTGCTATATCACATCCGGCTGATTTTCCACACAGTATTTATGAACACTTAAATGCTCTGGATTAAAGCAACAGTTTGACAGTTGGGAAATGCGCTCATTTGCACTTTTGCCAAGAGTTAGATGAGAAGATTGCTACCATTGAGGGTAGGCCTTTACTATGCAGGATTGTAGGTTACTGTTTTTAAATACACTCACCTGCGAAAATTAAAGTAAAAGGCAATGCCAGATTTGCTCTTGTTTGGCGTTTCACCTCGTTGTATTTGCATTTATTTGGCGTTGTGTCTCTTGGTTACCTGCTGCTTACGGTCTGGCACATTGTCGCTACCTTGAGGTCCTGCTGAAGACCCCACACACTTCTAGTGGGTCATAAGTAGGCTAATAATTGAGAAGGATTAAGTCCGTATGAGTCTATACATTGTTTTTTAGGAAAATCCTGCAGAGTACATATTTAAGTATGAAGAAGCAGCCGGTGAGCTAACCCTAGCATAAAGACTGGTTACAGGTAGAATGGTAATAAATATTATGCTACTAACATCCTTAAAACTCACTAATTAACAAGTTATATAGAAACTGATTTTATAAATGGCAATTTGTTTTGTTTTTTTACCCTGTGTTGTGCTGACTTCCTGTCTATTTCAGTTTGTCAGCTGAGGGATAAGAGGGAAATGAAATTCTTAGATTTCAGGTTCCCTCCAGCAATGATTATACAAATATGTAAGAAAAAAAAACAAAACACTCACGTCAATAAAATCTTATTAAAATGTAAGACATAAAGAAGTGCAGCAGCTAAAATGCAGAAATAAGCCATAATATAATGTACAATGTAAAATAAAAAAGAATGTAGTGCAGTTGTAGACAGGAGCACAGTGAAATGAAATGTATAAACCTTAATGTAAACAGGTTGTACAGTAATGTAGTACACATAATTACGAACTGAGAAATAAGTATGAATTAAGTGCTGGTGAAAACTCCTCCAAACAGTAGAAACAATGGTGAGGGGAAGAAAATGGTTGCCGAATGGATCTGGTGTTGCCAAATTTACAAAAATTGTTGGTTGTTTCAAAAGAAAATCATCACTCCCTCCTTACACACACACACGCACACACACACACACACCTTACCAGTGAATTATAAACACTCCTAAATAGATATAAACCGGCACTGATGTGTAAGAGCTACCGAATTCTTATCAACCACCCATCAGCCAACCCGCCCCTGCACAAACAAGCACACACACACACACACACACACACACACACACACACACACACACACACACACACACAAACACGCACTGCAGTTTTCCTGATACATAGCTGCTGCTGGATATAAATGATCTTTTTTTCTTAATTCAAACAGTAATCCAGATCTTACATGTTGAAATCAGCTGTGGTGTGTTTGAGTAGGTTTACCTGCAGAGTTACACACACATCAAAGCTCAGAAATATAACCACTAGACAATCCTCTCAAAAGTTTTCTCTAACAACACAGAAAAGCCTGTAGAGAGACCAGGTAATGATTTTGAGTGACTGGACAATGTGTCATAGAAGTGTAATGTTACAGCCCTGCCTCCCTATCTCACCCAGACATGCAGCCAATGGCAGCTCACCACAGTCCCCTCCCACAGCCACAGGCTTTAAAACTCCTCAGTCGATTCCTGTCGTTTCTATCCACTCTGGTCTCTCCCCTCTGCCTGCCAGCCTGCCTCGCCATCCGAGCCATTCGCTCTGACCTTACCAGACTTCATTCATCCAACAGAGAAAAACAATTAAGATTTCAGAATGGCCAGTTCTTATAAGACCAGCTCTTACACTGTGAGGAGTTCCAACGCCCCACGGACCTTCAGCAGCAGTTCCTACGCTGGACCAAGCAGTATCACCTCCCGCAAGAGCTACAGCGTCAAGAGTTCCTTTGGAGGACCCTCCAGGGTCTATGGAGGTGGCATCACCAGCTCCACTTCCTATGGCCTGAGCTCAAGCATGGGTAGCGGGGGCATAGGCATGGGTGGTGGTAGCAGCTTTGGTAGTGGCATCCATACCCCTATCACTGCCGTGACTGTGAACAAGAGCCTGCTGGCCCCACTGAACCTTGAGATTGACCCCACTATTCAAGCTGTCCGCACCCAGGAGAAGGAGCAGATCAAGACCCTCAACAACCGCTTTGCCTCCTTCATCGACAAGGTAAGAGCTAGTAACAGACACAATGTGTGTGTGTGAAAAAATATCAGGTTGCCAAGGCACTGATCTTTACCTTATGCTTCTCTTCAAACAGGCAGAAACTGCTTTAGGTGCATGGAAAGCTCAGTCACAGTGTAGTCAAAAAGCTTTACAGTGCTGTGACATTATTATGCAATATTTGATATAGTGCTCCATATGTTTGCCACATGTCATGTAATGCTGATTTCCTCACTTTTGCTGTGTGGTAAAAGTTGATTTATTCCCTCCTCTGCTTGCGTCACCTCCCACGAATGCACTCAAGCAGGAAAAAAATGTGCTGTAGCTCAAACTTAGGGTTAGGCTCTCTATCGTTTGGCTCAGGCTGCCCTTTTATAGTGATGAAAAACAGACTTGCAGAAAGGAGAGACTGAGAAAGACAAAGAGAGAGAAAGAGAGAGAGAAAGCTAAGGGTGTGTCCAGGCAGAGCTCAGGGCTTGTGATACGAGTTACCTTGGGAATGGGCCCTCCCATAGCTGGGGTGTGGCTCTTTCTGCTGCCCTGGTGGCCCCCACCCCTCTCAAACACACACATACACACTCAGTCAGCACTGAGTGCTATTGTTACCTTAATAACAAAACCTCCTTTCATCGTGGCACATTTTAAAAGGAGTGTCCATTGGGAGTGTGCTGACTTTTAATCATTCAAATCAGCATTTAAGTCCAGTATCTAACACTCAGGAGTGTATCTGTCCTCTGGGGCCTCAGCAGTGGGTTAATATTTAAAAAGGCCAGTAGTTTCATGTTCTGGTCAATGCCAGCTGATTGGCTACATGTCAGCTCTCCTCCTGGCACAATGATTAAAGGAAAATAAAGTGCAATTTGCATGCTTTAACACAAAGCAGATAAAATTCCATCCTATCATCTGCTATGTTGTGAAGGCAGTCCATTTGAAGGCACTTTATTATCTGTGTTTACTCCAGTTCAAATGAAGACCAGGAAAGGTTAGATCTCACCTGTAGAGTGCAGTGTATCAGAGCAAGGTCCATTGGGTCACGTAGCTGCTTTCACAACCTTGCTTTTACTGCTCACAAATATGCAAACTCCCCACCTTTTCATCATCCACCTTCACTTCTGCCCTCCCTTCTCTTCAGCTAATACATCACCCTCACTCCCCTCTCCAGCTCCTTTTTACTCCCTGCTCTCCCCTCATCACATCTCTATCACAGTTAAATATTTACCTTTCTGCGTCAGGCTGCGGATGCAACTACGCTTCACCCCCTTCTCTCCCTGCATTCGTCCTCTTTGGAGCCTTGCCATACAAAAACAGGAAGACATGCGGGAGAAGGGTTAACTAGCCCCATTCCTCCATCGCCGGCTTTTTTCCAACCTAGTTTTGTTCTCACTCCCCTCTACCTCCTGTCAGGATGTACGTATGTCAGGCCTTCCTTTGGAAAAGCCCGGCCAGTCTGGAAACACTGCCAACAGCAGCTAACAAAGCTCCAACGTTAGATAAGAACAACAAAGAGTGTAGAGGAGGCATGGCGATGGTGATTCAGATGATTGAGTGTGAACATGATAACCCAGATAGGATGCTGTTTTGTTTGTGAAGAGCAGACTTCAGCTGTATTGTACTTTTAAAGGCAATTTAATAAGAATTCATAACTGATGACAAGGAATCTGTCTTCAAATATCCATTGCAGTAAACAAGCATGTAAGTTGCTGATTCTTTGTAAAGGTTTCTTGATTAGTTGCTAATAAATAATTGTATATTTTCGCCTTTCTTTCTGCGTCTTTCTCTACACATCAGGTCCGCTTCCTGGAGCAGCAGAACAAAATGCTGGAGACCAAGTGGAACCTGCTGCAGGGACAGACCACCACCCGTTCCAACATCGACGCCATGTTCGAGGCCTACATCGCCAACCTGCGCAGACAGCTCGACAGCCTGGGCAACGACAAGATGAAGCTGGAGGCTGACCTGCACAACATGCAGGGCCTGGTGGAGGACTTCAAGAACAAGTGAGTGTGGAGGGGGCAATGAGAGCTAACGGTGTTCTGTCATGTAAAGAAGCGTATCTGGGATTCATCTTTCTCATTTAGGTTGAACTGGATGATTTTCAGAATGCATAAAAACTTCATGCACAAATGAAATACAGCTGAATTTAAGAGTTCAAGTCCGCATTGTCCTTCAAGTCTAGCCTTGCAGCACACTGAGTTAATCTTTTTGTGGACTACTCCCTGCATCTGTCCATTCTCTTGCGTCATACAAAATCTAGGGAATTACAGCACTGAGGAAGCATGTTCAGAACACCCATTACATTACATATGACTGAAGGTAAAAGTCATTTTACAGAGTTGGCTGTCTATAGCTTTACGTAAGAGGGCATGAGCCCTAATGTTTGCGTGTTGACATACACATCTGTAACACTACAATTGTGGCACACATATGTGTCAGTTGTCCACAGACAGATGAAACATGTCAGCCGAGTTCAGAGGAGCCCCAAGGGAGAAATATCAGTAACAGCTTTCACGCTTGGCCCAGAGTCAACCGACTTTGTGTGAGGAAAATGTCCTGGAGGAGTTCAAGAGTTAGGGATGGACTGCCAGCGCCTCCTAGTGTTATGTTAATGCATAACCCCTCAAAACTGAACAGGGTCATGAGATGAGACTCTTTATGAATATTCAAAAGCATGAACTGTGTGTATTTTTTCTTTCAGGTATGAAGATGAGATCAACAAGCGCACAGAGTGTGAGAATGACTTTGTCCTCATCAAGAAGGTCAGCATTAGCATTCAGTCAATTTGTCTTTGAGATGCAATCATTTGATAACCTCTTTTGATATCTCTGTACATGAAGACAGTGTTAGCTTTTGTGATGTCTCATTCTAACAAACATCTTTTAATGGTTCCAGGATGTCGATGAGGCCTACATGAATAAGGTTGAGCTGGAGGCCAAGCTGGAGAGTCTGACAGATGAGATCAACTTCCTCAGGTCGATCTATGAGGAGGTACGACACAAAATCAGCTCAATGGCTGTCTTTGTTTTCATATTTTTTTTCTCAGAATCTCTTCAGCATCTTGCCTCTTGTGCCATCCACAAAAGGACATTAGCTGGATAGGTGTCCTCAGTGAGGTGAGATTTACTAACCTCTCTCCTCTTCTGTTTTTTTTTTTTGTGCTTCTTCAGGAACTGCGTGAGCTCCAGAGCCAGATCAAGGACACTTCAGTTATTGTGGAGATGGACAACAGCCGCAACCTGGACATGGACGCCATTGTAGCTGAAGTCAAGGCTCAGTATGAGGACATCGCCAACCGCAGCCGCGCCGAGGCAGAGACATGGTACAGGACCAAGGTAACTGAGAACTCCTTTTGAATTTTTCTCAAGTTAATATTTCTGTTATTTATTTAGAAAGGTATATAGGGCGTGTGTTGCCAACCCTACTTGCCACGAGCATTGTTTAAACATGTAATGTTCTGATCAAGAGGTGTTCTAGTTTGTAATGTCTTGTATTGTTGATGTTTATTTAGTATGAGGAGATGCAGACATCCGCCAGCAGATATGGAGATGACCTGAGGTCTACCAGGACAGAGATCGCAGACCTTAACCGCATGATCCAGAGGCTGACATCAGAGATTGATGCCGTCAAGGGACAGGTATGGATAAAAGTCATTGCCATCATATGGCCATCATATAGTTTGTGTGTCGTGTAACAATCAGGAGAGTGGACAAAGCCTTATTTTTTTAAAAAAAAAAAATCTCCTCACAGCGTGCCAATCTGGAGGCTCAGATCGCTGAGGCTGAGGAGCGTGGTGAGATGGCAGTGAAGGACGCCAAGTCCCGCATTAGGGATCTGGAAGAAGCCCTGCAGAGAGCCAAACAGGACATGGCTCGCCAGATCAGAGAATACCAGGACCTGATGAACGTCAAGCTGGCTCTAGACATTGAAATCGCCACCTACAGGAAACTGCTGGAGGGAGAGGAGGACAGGCTGGCGACTGGCATCAAGGCAATCAACATCTCCCAACAGAGCAGTAAGTCATCTTCATCAACTTTGCCTTCTTTGTCTTTGTCTTGACTTAAATCATAACAAAACTTCCTCATTGATTGGATTGTGTTAGATGTTTTTTAGCTTGAACAGATTCTATGCCTATGCTCATTTAACCGTTTTTTCCAACCTATCTTCTCTTAACAGCAAGCTACGGTGGCTTTCCCATGGACAGCATTAAGAGCAGCTACTCCAGCAGCGTAAGCAGCGGATATGGTGGCAGTGCATATGGTAGTGGATATGGCGGTAGTGCATATGGCGGTAGTAGCATGACCGGCTTCAGTGGCGGCAGCTCTGGCGGCTACACCACTACTACCCAGACCAAGAAGAACGTTGTTATCAAGATGATTGAGACGAAGGATGGCAGAGTGGTGTCTGAGTCTTCTGAAATTGTTGAGGATTGAGCTGTCTAGTTTAGAGGTGTAGCAACCTGTCTGCTATGATCTACTCTGTCTCTCTGGTAGTTTTATACTTACTGTTCACTCCCCCTCCCCAAATATGAAGTAAAATGCTTGCCAGCCACTTGTTTTTCATGAAGCAATAAATGATCCTAACACTACCAAAGATCTGAAAGGGACCAAAGAATTTATTATATATGTTTGATGTCTGACTGTCTGAACTAAAAAAGTAGTTTCGTCTCAGAAAGTGAGATAAAAACTGGGCAAATTGCAACTACAGAAAAGAAACATATAAATATGTAACACTCCCTTGAAATCTCTGCAACAGCTATTCCATACATGAAGGGCTATTTCCTCCAAATGGCGTTGCATAGACAGCAGTGTTGTCAAAGGAATGTGAATGTACTGAAACAGTGCTTCAGCGTTGTTGGTCAACTAATGTCTTAAAATTGCCTGCTGCAGTAGGTAGTGCATGTCTTCCCTATGCGTGTCCTGTAACTGAAACTGTTCGACCCCTTAGGAGGCTGCCCACATCATACTGTTGTCCTGAGGTGCTGTTTTTGCTACCAAACCAAATAAAAAGGTGTTTACTGAAAGAAAATGATGTGTTTGTTTTGATTTTTGATAATGACTCAAAGAAAGAAAGAAAGAAAGAAAGAAAGAAATGTGGTAGTAGTAGTTAATTAAATTCCAATAAATCTGATAGGAATAATTCGAAGCACTTATAGAGTAACTAAACCCCAAATGCCTGTGGATATTCTCATTTATCCAGGTCATAGTTATCTCAAGGCAGTTGAATCGAACGCAACTGGACTTAGTTTTGTCTTAGAAGACGTTTCACCTCTTATCCAAGAGGCTTCATCAGTTCATGCTTCTCTGACTAGGCTGGAACTAGTCTGACAAACTGGTGTGGAAAGACCCAGGTATTTAAACTCTGGGGAGGTCCTCACAAGGCCAATGATGTGAAATTGGAAAAACCATCTCTCAATAGAGGAGGAGGTCTGCGACACCACCTTCCCCCCACCTATAATGCTGTCCTTTCATCCTTGCCCAGGAGATTTAACAGCTTAACCTGTAAAAACAATGGCCTTTCATAAATGGCCTCATGTGACTCTAACGACTCCAACGACCACCGTTGACACACCATTGGAGCACTAACAAACCAGTGACATCATTGGCCTTGTGAAGACCTCCTCAGAGGTTAAATACCTGGGTCTTTCCCCACCAGTTTGTCGGACTAGTTCCAGCCTCATCAGACAAGCATGAACAGATGAAGCCTCTTGGATAAGAGGTGAAACGTCTTCTAAGACAAAACTAAGTCCAGTTGCGTTCGGTTCAGTTGCCTTGAGATAACCCCCTAAACTAGTTTTTTCATTTTTGAATTCTACATATTGTGTCATGAATGTGCAGCCTGTTCTCATTCCCAGGGCGTCAAATACTGACGCGCTGTCGTGCCCCTTTGAGTGTGATATTGACCCCAAAGGCACCCTTTAGCTCTCTATGCACCGGGCTTTAAACTAACTCCAGTGTAAACCCAGCACTTGACACTCAGAGTAACTGATATGGAATAAAGAGCGAGAGAGTTTGCATAGGACAGGCAGAAGAAGAGGTGGAAGGCTCAAACAAAACAAGACTTTGACCCACGAGACTGTAGTCTGTGTCCCTTGTGAATGTTTTAATGTAATGTTATGTCACTCACCTACATCAACGTTATTTAAATGTAACCTTATTTCATTTAGGTCATCGTGCACTGACATCACTCAAGTGACGCATTAACATCATGTTACATTATTGTTGCGTAACAGATGTGCTTATTTTAACCCAAAATTTTCTTTTTTCTAAATCTAACCAAGTAATTTACCATGTATTACAATGTGTGTCAGCTGTGCATCACAAAGGGACACTAAAGGGAGCCCTATATATCCCCCTGAGATGATGAGGGGGCTGACAAAGCATTGGTATTTGGCCTGGGAATGAGAACGCCTTGAAATATGCATACAGACTGCCCTCTTCTGGTTATAACCTGGCTATTGCAATTAAATTTTGCTGGCTGATGTCCTGGCAGGTGAAGTTAGTGGTGGCAGCTTTCGTCCCTGACCGAGCCCCCCTCCTGTTCCCATCCACTGCTCTGTAGAAAGATAAGTCACTGAACATCTCACACAATAGAGGCATAATTTCTAATTCTAAGGGTAGAGGCACTTTAGCCAAAACTCTGGGCTTTAGTCTAAAATCTGTAATCAAGGACCATTCTTAGTTATTCTTTTCAATTGCAAGTAAAAATCATAAATTACATTTACACAACCATGATTAATATGTTTAAAAATATACCTGTATTGAAGACTTAAGTCAAATTTGTATCTGTATCAATCGTCGATCAGGATTAAGGTGATGGTTAGGATGTGTCAAATCTTGTTTCTTTTAAAATGATATGCCAAAATAGTATATCATAGTGGTAAAATAATAAGATGACACTTCACTGGTGATGTTCAGAGCCATTGCTTTTAAAACTTGCAATACACATACAGTACTGTACACGTAACAGTGTGAGCAGTGGTCATAGTGACTATCTCCAAGTAGGCCTACTTACAAGACAACTAAAATAGTAACTTTGAAGATACGTACTGTAAAACTTCAATTAATACATAGGGCCATTATTTGTTTAAATTACTAACATTAATGGGCCTATATTTGGGACAGGTGTCTAGTATATGGGAAAGGCCTTTGACTCCTTTCACACAAATTTTAATGAAAATCCCCTTTGATTCTTTTGATCTGAGGACCCTTATGGACGAAAGGGACATGAATAATTTACAGGGTAATCACGGAATGGACACATAATTTGAGGTGGCCAACAACCTGCTTTTACATATCCGCAAAACTTCTATTAAAAAAAATGAACTTAATGGCAACCAGACCAGGCTTCTAAATGAGTCAGGTGTTTATTTGTCAAAATGTGTAGCTACGCTGGGTTTGTAAAAGGGACTGAGCAATTATTTGGGATTAGGCTTTTAACTGAAGTTTTATGGTGTCAGTGATTACAGTCTGTTTATTTGTGGGTTCAGACACCAGGTTAAACCACATGGGATTGATGTTTTATTGACAGGTCATTAGGCTTAGTTAACAGCTTGTTAAGAACTGAGTGCAGACTTGTTGACGTCTGTATATAGATGAACGATGACAGACCTTTTAAGCTGACATTTACACTTGTAAACAAGATTTAAGAGAGGACAAGCACAACCATTGTTGGAATTTTACTAAGCAGAAACCATTAATTTCTTCTAAATGAACTGTAAAATGGCAGCAGTACTGTTTTTGCAACTTGCACATATTTTACTTTTACAGCTGTGGTTGTAGACATGCTAGGTTAAATTACATTCAAATATCATTATTTTTTTTCTGGCCACTTGAGAGCAGCAAAATAAGAGGGTAATGTGACATATTTAAACCATATAAAATTGTTATGGGTGTTTGCCACAAAGCATTATCAGCTACATTTTAAATTAGCAGAGACAGAGCAACAATAGCATTCATTTAAAGTTGGTTATGTTCACACTGAATACAGCTTAAGTCCAGTATTCTGTGTGTGTAGATGTTACTCTCCAGTAAGTCCTGACAAAGAGATATCTGTTCATGCTCCATATGTTTATTAGATAATTGGTTTGTCCTGTAGGCCACTGTCAGAGCGTCAACCATAATGTAGCTTTGGCTTTGTCAACTTTCTGCTGGAAAAGCATTCTATCACATGAGAAATTTGGCTCTTTTTAAAATAACTAATAAATACAATGATTATTATAAGTGATGAAAAAAACTGTATGCATCTGAAATTTCAGCCAAAACTGGCAACAACAAAAAATGGACTTGTAAAGAAGACTTTCTGCAGGGTGGTATTTTGGGCCGCTGAGTTTCCTAAAAATATTGTGAATGGATGGCTCTTAATTTCCTAAATTGCTCTCCTAACCAACAGATGGCACTAAATCTACTCTCAACACATGCATTACACATATGAAATGGCAATGCTCCACTAAATTAAGGTACAGTGATTTTTTTTGTCACTGGCTAATAGTGACCTATGCATTTATATAAAGTTGTCATAAAGAGCTGTGATGATGAGGGATTTGTGTGAAGAATCATTCAGTTAGTTTTTTATTAGCGAGTTAGCAAACAATTATTAGCACTGTCTGGTAGCTATCTAGAAGTAGCCAACATTTCTTAGCAAGCTTGCTAGAGAAAAGCATCCTGAAATAACAACTATTAACCCTTTTTTATGTTTTGTTATATACATTATTATACACTTTATTATTCCCCTGAGGGGAAATTCAATTTTTTCCACTCCGTTGTCATTAACACACAGGTCCGAAATACACACACACGCACAAACAGGACCTATACATGCACAAAGTGGAGAGATGTCAGAGTGAGGGGGCTGCCCTGGACAGGCACCCTGAATGGTTGGGAGGGTTCAATGCCTTGCTCAAGGGCACTTCAGCAGTGCCCAGGAGGTCCACACTCCATATTTGGTCCGGATCAGAGTTGGGTAAGGGTTACTTAAAAAGTAATCAAATTACTTTACTGTGTTACTTTTTTGAAAAGTAACCACTTACTTTACTGCGTTACTCCCTGAGTAAAGTAACTCAAGTATTTTTAAAGTACGTCCAACGTTACTCCCTGACAAAAGTAACTCAAGTACAAGTTATGGACCACTTGCCCTTCACTGAGATCCAGTTCTCCCATCACAGCCGTCACTTTGACCAGTAGAAACACAGAACAATCTGCTGCCGTAGACAACTGTATGACAACAACACCCCAGCGTTTTTAATATTTCCTCTAGGGATGTTGCCACACAGTGAAACATTTGTAGGAACTTGGTTGTGGAGGATACAGTAGCTTGTACTGTATGTTTGCATACGGTTCTTCAAATGAAGCTCCTGCCATCTGCTGATGCTTTTGGGTGACTACAACAATATTTATAGTAAAAGTAATAAAAACAGGACAAGAATAACCCGATGACATCACACACACCTTGAAAGACGACCGGGGATAAGTGGTGAGGTACCATCTTGTAGTGTGTCATGAATGTTGGTGAAATCATGGCATGATTTCATGACTCCACAATCGTGTAATGTGACATAGTGACTTTCAGAACGAGCAGAAAAGTTGTGTAGTGTGTACCAGACATAATGCAAGTCCTGAGTCAGGCCTGTCTGCCAGTGAGTCCTCCTCCATCTATTGAGTCGTGGGGATTTTACTGGCGATCCTGCGGAATGTTTTAGACTAAACAGGTCCTTGTGAGTAATTTAGATTGCTACCTTAGAACAATGCTTGTGTCCATAACAGAATATGTTGTGCTTACTCTACATAAACTATAAAACAAAACTATATAAATAAATGAATAATCCCTTATTTCCATTTTTTCATATATATGTGATGATGATTTCTGGGTAATATGTAAGCTGGTGTTTTACAGTGTCAAGTCTATTTGATCATGTGACGATAAGATTTTATGCTAGCTAGTTGAGGTGTATAACAAGCAACTAGCCTGCCTGAGGGCCCGTCATAATAGTGTCCATGGGGCCTGTTGTAACTACCTTAAACCGCTGGTGAAAAGGCAGTGATCCAGTTGGATATCGGATTTAACTCTGGGGATTTTTGTGCAACTGAAGGGGCTGTTCCTGTACCTTCAATATATCCACTGGCAGACAACTTTAAATGTTGGCAGGCTGGAATAATATAATTGTCATAGCTTACTTGTATGTGCAGCAAATTTCATTTTTAGAGGAAGATGTCTTCACAAATGGGCAAGAAATTATTTGTCTTTAATGATATGTATTTGTAAACATCTCTACCATCCTCCAACTAATAAACTATGCTGGTGTAGCATAGCATAGGTTGGTTGGCCGTAGTGGGCAGCTACAGTGTGTGTGAACAGCATGGTTTGAATTGATAAGACTGCAATCAAACACACTGGCCAAAAATAAGTGTTTCCCTTTTTGTCAGCAATTGATCACCAGGGGGCAGTATCTTACTTCTTCAACTGCGTGAGTGACCCTGCAGGTCAGGATAAGCCCTCTCATAGGAGCGCTAATGGTAATGTGAGCACACCCTGTTTTAGTATCTCTGTGTGTGTTTGGGATCCATATGTGAAATAGTGCAATTTCTGGTGTGCAACTAAACTGAGATGTTGCTGCAAACACTGAAAACAACCAAAAGCCTGCTTGGGTTTTGTAGGCTGTTAAGTAAAGTTCTCATTAAGGTCTTATTTTGAAAAGATTTTTAAAAACACAGCAAACATGTTTATCTTGAACAAATTCAGCCGAATGATAGCTTTAACACTGTGGAATGACACAGGATCTATTTTGTATCTGTTTAACATGCAGCAAAGAAAAGGCTTAAGAACTGATTGGTGACACTTAGAGACTAACATTAAAGAAATCCCAAACCCTGTGGATCAGACTCCATGCATGCCACTGCAGTGAAACATTATGACCACAAAGCGTTTGTTTGTGTGTATGCATACCAGTGTGGGTGTGTGTTTGCTTACTTGGCATACTGTCTCACAGCTCAGTGTCCCACCTGCAGCTTCTCAGAAAGCAAGTCCTTATCCAGAGTTGTAAAGTTGTAATAGTGTACAAATGAAAAATAGGAATCTTTGTCTCACATCGGTAGTCTACAAATTTAACCTCATAATATGACAACAACAAAAAATATCACCCTTTAATGAAAAATACCCAGGAGGGTGGAGCAGGATCTTGCATTTTTGCATGTAGCAACCTGTGGCATCAATTTTACTCTTTCCCACAAGGAAGCAGTGTTGTGTTAATAGTCTTGTTGTAGGAGCCACACCTTCACATTATGGTGAATTGTTGCTGTTACAGTATTAATAACAGATTTTGTTTAATAGTTCTTGTAGCATTGTACTGTATTACTCTCTTTCTCTTTAAGTGCATGTGTTACTGCTTATGAAATGTGCATCAGATGCAGCAGTTCCACCCAAAGTGTCACCCTTCATGCCAGAAAAGTCTGATTCATAATCTTTTACGGGCACAAAGCGTGGGTGAGGTATGAAAAGGGAGGAGAAAGTGTTTCATAGTGTCTTTGAACATGAACAGATTTGCAGAGATTTGCACAACACTCGTAACACACGCACTGGGGAACAGGACTCCCTAGAGACAGGATTTTGCAGGATGCAGCAGTGCACGCTTCAGCAAGCTCAGTGACCCTGCCCTGAGAGCACACTCAGTTGATAACCTACAGTCACCTTTGTAACTAGTATCCTGAACAAAATCCTGAATTATTTTGGTTTGATGAAAATGAGAAGTTGGACTGAGTGGCAAAGTATGGGCTACAGGCAAACTAGACCAAGTAATACACAGCACGATTATGATGGCATGTAGATTATAGGCTACTTTTCATGTTTTCTTATAATTTGTTTATTTGGTCTCACATCTACGTACATGAAAACTGGTAGTCTGCCTTGTGAAGTTGTTTGGGCTGCATATCATTTGATGCAAGATACTACATCAGAATAGAGACCCATAATCTGAGTAGATTTTTGTTGTTAGGCATAATTTTTTCTAGCTAAAAGTCAGTACATTACAGTACTATTTAGCTGTACATATATCCCAGCAAAATGTTATGATGATCAATTTAAGAAGTTATTAGCAGTCAGGTAAAAGTCATTTGTGAAATCTGTAGTGTAGCCTTGTCACAGGTGCAACCATTCCAGCAGCATGAGTGACAAAAATCTAAGTGTATCTTCATCTCTATTTAAAGCTACAGCTAGGCGTGAGTTTCTTCTCTAGGTTTAATCTTGGGGTTAAGACAATAACTTTTTTAGCTTTCTTTTTTACTAGCATATCCAAATAGTGATGAGACGATCCAATGCGAGCTGATGAGAACCTGCATCAGGGACACACTTGTCCTATGATGTAGGATGTAACACACTGCCCCTTGGTGAAAACATTTTTTTTAGGTGGCCGCACTACTAGAGGACAATGTTGTGAACAAGAATGCACTGGTAAATTAAAGCAGCGCCTGGACTTGAGTCAGAATCAAGGCACAAATTTGTACTCAACTTGACAAAATTAAAAAGGCTTGCAACTCAACTTGGACTTTCACACCAATGACTCATGACTTCACTTTGACTTGAGCCTTCTGACTTGAAAATACCTGATACTTTCCTCCAAGCCCAAAGATTAAAAAAGTATGTTATTTATAAAGTGTGTCCCTTCATTTCCTTAATCAACTAACATTAACGCTATTCATTCCAAGTCAACACTCAATTCCCAGAACCAATTTGATAGCAATCAATCAAGTTGCAGGAGACATAACTTACAAAGGTTACAATATTGTAACCATATTAGCACAGGTGGAGCCCTCTACTGGACTGTTTGGGTAGTGCACCTCTAATCACGAACACACATTCACACGCTAAGAAAAGCATAAATGTAGCCGGCAAATCAGGACATTCAGACCCCACAGTATATAAGGAGCTGGTTTCCCACCAACAGACATCCTACACCTTCTGCAGTGAGTGGCATAGGAACGACAAGATCCTTCGGTAGAGTGCCCCATGTTTGCTAATAGAACTAGGGTTACAATACTGTAACCTTTGTTCCATCTCAAACAGGTTCCACTCTCTACTTGACTCGATGGGCACAGGTGGTGGAGACCAATGAATAAACACCCTGTCATAACATAACATCGACCCAGCCATGCTGATCCTGACTGGCTAAAGGTAAGTTGCCATCGCCTTCCCAAAGAAATGGGGGATGCCACCATTTGAGTCATTTTTTCATATCCAGATGCCAAGCGGCAACCTGAGGCTATCAGGTATTACTGACAACCGCTCTTGACTCCTGAGGGATGCGATGGAGGGGAGGAATAGTGCAGAGCAGCTTTCTTGGCCATGGCGTGTGACCCAAGGGGGGGTCATCTTGTGGCACCAGGGAGAAACATTGCAGGCAGTGGGCGTTACCCCGGCTGGCAAACAGACCCACTTCCGTTTTCCCAAACCAAGTCCAGATCTACCTCACTACCTCATAGCTGTCAAGTCTCCCGTTTTGGCCGGGAAACTACCGTATTTTACCCCTCTTTCCCGTCGTCCTCCCGTATTAGTATTTTCCCGTAAATCTCCCGTATTATAATTTTTTTTTAAAAAAAACAACAACATTCCTGTGCCTCTCCAAACTGAACTCTGTCACTAGCCTTGCGAGAACTGCCACCTGCAGTAGCCTGGGTGGCAGTTGTTGCGAGGTTAGTGTTAGGTCAGCGGGTCTGTCATGTAAAATCAACCACTCTGGCCCAGCCCACAAATACACTCCTTCCAAAAAAGTGTTAAAGGATGCAAAGTCTGCAACAAATCTGTATAATAAGTCATTAGTGAATGCCAGAGAGCCACATGAGTGAACATGAGAAATTAAAAGAAAATGTGTAATGAAAATAAAATGTAAATGTTTAACTTAAAGACAAGCAATTTGAAATGAACAGTAAATATGTAATGTGTTGACTTGTATATAAACTGACAACATGTAAAATAAATAAATGTGCTTCATATTCCCTTTTGTGTTTTCATTTAGGCTGTATTATAACGTAGGGGTGGTGGGACGGTTTGTGGCGGGTGCCAGAAAATTTCCTTTATTTTCAAATCCAAAACTTGACAGGTATGCTACCTTGGGGTGAAGCCTCCACTTGTTTGGTAGGGAACATCCCTCGACATGAGGTTGGCACCCCTGTTTTCCAGTCCTGCAACATGAAGAGCCTTCAGAGATAGCAAATGCTCTGAGACCCACAACCACAGACTCTCCACTATCCTCAACAGGGCAACAGACTGAACACCCCCCTGCCTATTAATGTAGGCCACTGGGGAGAATTTTCAGTCCTCACCAACAGGTGCTTCCCTTTGTCAGAAGCCTGAAGAGTTGGAGGACCAAAACAATGCCTGTAGCTCAAGGAAGTTGATGTGTTGGACCACTGTCGGAGGCCAAACACTAACCACTGCTCTTCCCAAGCAAGTCCCTCATGACCTTATCAGGGATGCTCCGTGAACACTGCGGCATAAGTCACTCATGCCATCAATGTTCCCTGCAACAGATGTCATATATATCCCCATATATACTGTAGGGTTTGCACGTATTTGGGTATGTATGTACTACATTACGTTTATGCCTTTTTCAGTGTGTGAATGCATGTTGGCGCTCATAGGAGTATTTGCCAAAGAGTCCAGTCCAAGGTGGAGCCTGTATGAGACAGTACGTTAAGTTACTGAAAAAAGTCAAAGGGAAACAAATTACAGCATGTAAAATGTGCAGGTTGAAAATTACTGACAGAGACGCAATTTCCAACTTCATCTGACATTTGAAGTTGCAAAAAAAAAACAGCAAGTCAAGGCTGATGTTAACGAAGTTAGCAAGCTAATATTAAACTAACAAACAACAGGCTGCTCTCATGCACTGTGTGTACATTTTCCTCCAATAAGTAATGCAACAAAATTGTTACATATCCCATGTAATCATGAGCCAGTAATTCAAGCATTACCCATAGATTTTGGACGGCTGCAATTCACATGATCAGTGTGCTGACCTGAGTAAAGAAGGTAAGCGGTCCAGACAGGAGAATGTACCTTAAAATGACTCAAATTTCAAACACTTCCGAACACCAGTCTCCTGGAGGAAAGTCCTGTGTTTTGTGACTTTCCTCCAGGAGACTGGTGTTCGGAAGTGTTTGAAATCTGAGTCATTTTAAGGTACATTCTCGAAATGTTTCTTAACCACAGTAACTTAACTTGCCTAAACCTAAAAGACACCCAACCATGGTTCTTTTCCTATACCTAACCAAAGTAACTTTACTTTCATAAACATAATCTATGTAACCATACATTAATTACGTAACTTAATATTAACGATCTAATGTCATTCATGGAGTGCCAATTCACTGGATATCACACAGACTGTTGTGTATGCATTTTCGTAGGATATCATATGAATCTTTGTATGAGGATACATCGAAAAGCTAAGTAATATTTTTTTTTAACAAACTTGTCTTAAAAACGAATACAAATTTCAAAAAACATTCATGATTTTGGTAAATGTAACATATTACTCTGTTGTTTTTGGCATTACATTTGGTGAACAGTGCATTATGACTTGTTTAAGACTTGAAACTCAAAGTTTAGGGCTGGGACTTGACTTGGGAACTGTCAGTCTTGACTTGGGACTTCATTTGAGACTTGACTTTCTTGTCTTTGGACTTGACTTGGCACTTGAGTGCAAAGACTTGGGGCTTACTTGTGAGTGTGGTTATTATAGGAGCATGTTAAAAGAAACCCACCTACAGTATTTGCAAACGTAAGATTTCATTTATTATTGGCTCATCTTGAGATATTTTCAAAGGGTTACAAAAAGGACAAACAAAATAGCTACTTCCTGTTATTACGATTATTAATTTAATAGTTCACAGCTGAAGTTATCAAGTTGAGATGTCTAATAGCTGAGCTGCAGCCTGTAAGATGCTTGACATTACTACACATTGTAGTTCTGTGTAATGATTAGAATCCATGACATAATTCCTGCATATTTTGCTCTCCATACTGTATTTCAGAGCTGTTTGTCAGCTCTGGGGACTCTGTGACTGTGTCTACATACACTGGGTGTGTCCGCTTCATTGACTAAATACCCAGACTGAGTACCCAGTCAACTTCTGACAGGTGAAAAGTGACTCAATGTGGATGAGGGTGTGGGCCTTACGCCGGATTTTCACTGGATGTGTGTCCGTTGCGGAACGGCAGCGCTGGTTATCCGCTGTGTGCTCCGCCGTCCGTCAATACCCACCGGCTGCGTTTGCTGTGAGTTGTGGTGCAGCTCCGCCGGAAGACATCTGTGCGCTGCCATGATTAATATCTCCTCGTCCATGGTGTTCACGGGGTGAAATGACGTCTGAAAACCTCTGACCTGTTGACTTCAGGCCTGCCTCTGCCCATTATGTAGTTTTTAAGGTGTAGTGCAGGGAAATATGATACGCCGTGAACACTGTGTATTTTATTTTGAAAATTAACCGGATGTTTTATTGTGTTTCTGTGCACGACTTCCTGCCCCACACGTTCTGCTCTGTGCTGAATTGCTGCGTTGTGCTCCGGCGCCCGGCAAAAATAGAAGTCCTGCGTATCTGTTGCGGAGGGCTCCGGAGTGCCGGAGCTGAGACGGAGCCGGAACACAGCACAGCCGCAGCCGGTGGAAACACACACATTGACTAGAATGGAATCCTATCGGCTCCGCTGCCGTGCCGGAGCAGAGACGCAACCAACACGCATCTGGTGGAAATTGGCCTTTATAGTGTCCACCATTTAAAAAAAAACAAGAGTCATGCAATTTTTACAACCTCTAATGTCATGCATAGTAAAACATGACCTTTCATGCTTGATTTGTATGTTATATCAACACCTCCCTGTCTCTCCACTAATTTTTGAGCACAAGTATTTCCCACGCATTTGAGCAGTGCTGAGGATTTGCACGTTCACTCACAGAAACTGGGGTGGTAGCCAAGATGTGACATCGTAATGCTTTAGTATGTCTGAAAAGCAAATAGGTGAGTAAAAGCAAGTTCTATTCACTTCACATGTTGTGACAGTCAGTGATGGATGTTACTTCATGCATCGGCTGACTGTTCCAACAGCAGTCCAACAACTTTCACTCATTGTATTGTATTAGGATATTTCTTGTGCCTCTTTTTTGTTTGTCTGTTTTGGCTCACAGCAGTGGTGGAGAGGGTACTCAGATCCTTTACATGAGTAAAGGTAGTGGTAATGAAGTGTAAAAATAATCCATAACAAATAGAAGTCCCATATTCCAAATACCACTGAAGTAAAGATACTGTGATCATGTAAATAGCAAAATCTACATAATCAAAAGTAAAGCAACAATTTATTGTTTGCATTTATTTATTTATTTTTGCATTATTGGATAGTTATTACTGATGTATAAAGATATAAACAGGATTTTAATGCTGTAGTTGGCAGACATAGAGACTAACTACTTTATATTTTTGGGCAACGTTGGATTACCTATTGGGCAAAACAGGACAAATTTCCTCAAGCCATGGAACATGGAAATATGTCAAAATGAGGGACTGTCATGCACAAATCAGCAACGTTAGCTAGCTAAGTAGTTAGCTACTGAGACATCAGCGTACAAGCAATTCCTTGTATTATGCTTGATTTTAGTTTAGTTGTTAGGCTATAATTAGGTATACTGTTTTTTAAATGACAAAGATGACTCAGTTTTAAATGACATTAAATACCTGTTCACTGTTAAATGCAAAACACTGAAGGGTAATAAGGTGCAATAAGAGGTTCAGCATTTTTTCAGCTCAGGTGCCTTAGGTTGTGTCCGGTTGCTATGATACTGAATATCTGCGGAAGTAAAAATGCCTACACAAGGTAGAGTACCTACTTGCTCTGGATGAAGGGAAGGCTGAAGCATGTACTGTAGGGAGATAGGACGGACCTGCTGGACTGTGTGGGTTTAGTATTCATTTCTCCTCCATTGCTGCTGTTGTTCAGTGATGGGACGATGGGTCTTTGTGGTATTTGTTCCCCCTCCGCTCTGATTGAACAGCTCGGTAAAAAGTGACAGTGAAGCGCAGCTGCAGCACGCATTACCCAAAGTTGAAAATCTGTCAACTCTCAGTGGCAGAGACGGCCAGCGTGCTCAGCACCTTGCGCAGCTGGCATTTGTAGCATAGTGTAAATACATGTGGTGTAATGAAAAAAAAATAAATAAATAAAAATCATGAACATAGAGCTTGTGGTGGTTGCTTGCCATCCCCCGGGACTGGATTGTCAGTACTGCAATATTGCAGTTGCTGCGACAGCCCTAGTTACAGTTGATTGCATTCTGCAACCTCAACACTAGATGCCACTAAACACTAGACCTTTAAGTACAGTACTTGAGTAAATTGAGTTACGACTGACCTACAGTTATATGTAGTGAGGACTACGCTTGTAAGATAACCTGTCCCCTTACCTACTTGAAAAAATGTTAGTGGATCCATTTTTTTTCACCCATCCCTATCATCTTGAGTCCTAAAAACTGGGTTAGAATATAGAAATCATTGGTAATGAGAAGCTTTATGAGAACCAAAGGGCTTCTCAAGTGAATTTAGGAACAGGGTAGAAAGCATCTCAGTAGTCTCATTGTCATTTTTTAGACTGACTCACCCAACACAGTTATTACAGCCTGTGCTCTTTTCTTATTGGTGCCTGAAGGCAAAGCTTGTTTTCGCCACTGCCAGCAGAAAGCAGGTTCAGGCAAGGTATCAACAACTTGCCAAGTATGAAACCAGTTTGATTTGACTACCAATGAGATAAAGGGAAAGTATCTCTGAAAAGGGTTATGGGTAGATTTAATACTTGTCAGAGCCTGTCTTCATGCAGAGGCTGTATAGAGTCTTGCAAGAAACAAAAGATAATCAAAGACTGATCCTCATAAAAAAGTAATCAATGAAAATCTCACCTAAACAGGTAATAGTAGTGAATAGTAGGACACACAAATCCATCTTAAGTCAGCATTAATACTCTTTAGACTTTTTTTCTATCAAGAGTGGAAAGAGATCATGCAGAATACTCTGAGCGTGCAGAGTTAACACATGTTGTTGGGGGTGTGTAAGGGTGTGAAAAGGTGTGGAGGCATAGATCATAAATAAGATATGCTCATTCCAAATCACCATGACTGTGTAGCAAAGTACAGTAACTCAAACAGGTTGTGCAGAAACAAAAGCTACCAAAGGAACTTCATTCAAAGCTGACAGCAACCCTGTGTTACTAAATAGAATTGTCACTGGAATTGTCATATATCCAGCCAGATGACAAAAAAGAAGTCACTGGTTAATTACTAGACGCGACGCTGTCGCGACGACTGGTAGGTGTATTGTTTTCACTTTGTGAGTCAGTGTGTGTTTGTGTATGTGTGTCATCATGGTGAAATGTGGTCTTGGTGACACCTATTGTAACGGGAAATACTGCAGATGCTGTTTTGAGTATTTTGCCAGGTGTTTATATGTCCGTCTGTCTGTGGACAGAATTTGTCAACGCAATAGCGTCACTACCGTGCAAGATGCAGTCATAAACTTTTACAGGTGTGGAGTTGAGATCAAAATGAAGGCCGAGTTGGAGGATGGGTGTGGTCAGACCAACAGCGTTGGTAGTAGTTAAGGGGCTATTGCTTACTTTTTGCCCCTTGCCCACATGAGATTCGATCATGTTATCCCATCACAAGACGATCTCAAATATTTGCCCCCATGAGTTTTTGTAGATATTTAGAAACTGACGAAATTATGAACTGTGTGTAATATGTGATGTTCTAATAGAGTTAAAGTTTGTGTGCCTCCAAACTGGTCTTCCAGGTGTCCACATTATAAATATCAAACACAAGTGTTATTCAATTTGTTGACTTTTGCTGCAAGGAAGAGTATTGTCCTGTTTTTGATCCAGGATGCTTCTCCAGCAAAAAAGTTGTGACACAATCTGGTTCCCTAAACCAGCTTAGCCTCTCTTAGTCTCTGCACCTTCTTAGCCTCTCTTAGTCTCTGCACCTTCTTAGCCTCTCTCTTAGTCTCTGCACCTTCTTTCTTGCACATCAGTTTTCCTGTAACCATGGAACTTGTTAATATATTTATTCATCTGATGATCTGTATCTACTGTAAGGGGTGATACTGGTCGGGGACTGATATTCGGTGAGTTCCATCTGCGCTGGAAAGTTTGATTTTTGGTGAGTTTTCAGTAGGAAATTCGTGGAATGAAGTTGGATTTCTGACTCAGGAGGCCAGGAGAACCAACCCTGATCTTGAAATTCAAGATGACTTCTTCTGTCTAATTTATTCAATTCAGTTTTATTCATAAAACCCAGTATCACAAATCACAATTTGCCTCAGAGGGCCTACAGCATAAAACATAAAACATCCCTCTGTCCTTGGACCCTCATAGCAGATAAGGAAAATCTCCCCAGAAAAATGTCTCTATGTCTCACTAAATCATTCATACAGATACTGTGGACGGCACGGTGGTGCAGTGGTTAGCATTGTCACCTCACAGCAAGAGGGTTCCTGGTCCACATCCCAGGGTGGGGGAGCCCTTCGGTGTGGAGTTTGCATGTTCTCCCTGTGTCAGCATTGGTTTTCTGTGGGTACTCCGGCTTCCTCCCACAGGCCAAAGACATGCAGGTTAATTGATGTCTCTAAATTGGACGTAGGTGTGAATGTGAGTGTGAATGGTTGTTTGTCTCTATGTGTCAGCCCTGTGATAGTCTGGGACCTGTCCAGGGTGTACCCTGCCTCTCACCCAATGACCACTGGGATAGGCTCCAGCCCCCCACGACCCCCAAGAGGATAAGCGGTTACGGAAAATGCTTGACTGAATGAATACACAAACTATCCAATTACTGTCCATGGACATGTTGCTAGAGTGTTTGAACACTTAAGGTATAGTGTAATCCATTGTTATAAACTGGTACTGCTACAATGGCTAAACTGGATAGAACTGTTATTACTAACAATATTCTAGTTTTCTGACTTGTTGAAATGGAACATGAACATTTCATGCACCTGTGCCTTCTGGCTGATAATCATTGTTGCAGTGTGTACCATTGTATTTTCCCAGCTATGTCTGTGACACACTTTAAATCACAGCTGTGTAAATGAAAATCAGGGTCCTATGACTAACACCAAACTGTCTGATGCCAAAGAAATGAGCGACTGATGAGATTTGCTGACTATAATGTATTAGTAGTGTTTAGTTCCCATGAGAGGAACTGGAAGAACAAGGAGGAAACCTGCTCTGTATCCTTCATAAAATCAACAAGTACCAACCGTCCCAGCCACCGTTCAGTTCATCATCATTGTCGGTTAAAACGAGCGCAGCAGCATAATCTGCAAATGTGCCCAGCACAACAGAGGTTGAGAGTGATCTTTAGTCATTTGAGAGGCACGATGAGGATTAAGGGAAGACAACCTCTGGGGTGCTAGTCCTGACTTGTGCTCTTTCATTCTTACTGGCAAGATTTAAGGCAAGAGTCCTGCAGTCATTCCAGACTCCAGACTTTTATTACAGTTAATTACAGATTTTTTACAGAGTGTCCAAATTCCATGAATCCATATAAAATGACATACTACTATCATATCATATCATAAGATTCCTCATTTGATGCAATCACGCCACGAAAATTGTATTTGGGGTATATTTGGCATTTTACATGTCTGCTAATCATGTTACATTTGTACATTTCATATCTGTCATATTAACATTTCTAAAGTGATACTGGAATCAATGAAATCTCCTTGCACAGCCACAGATCGTCAGGTGCTGGTAGGCAGCAGAAACGTAAATCATAAGACATGCAAAAAATCCTCCGCACACTGACATAGACTTTACTATCGAAATTTATTGAAGGGAACAACGCGTTTCGCGTTTAGCGTCATCAGGTTCACCTCATCAGGTCTGACCTAAGCATTCTCAGGTGTGTTTAAATGTTTGCTGGTCACATGACCAATTTCGTTTTTTCTTTTTTTTTCTCTGTTTGTCTAAGCAAGACTCAAAAAAATATACAAAAACAATACAATTACATACATCATGAAGTTGAAAAAGTATGCATCAACCATGGTATAAGTTTCAATGCATGAATAGCAAAGTCTACTTACATAATCAATATTACACAAAGCGAGGATAAGAGGTAGAATTACTACAAAGTACTCTATCCTAGCTTGAGACCACCAGTACCTATATACAAATACCTTTATGCAGAGGAACCATATAACAGGACATGAATAATACACAGTGGTGGAAAAAAGTTTTCGGACACCCTTAAAATTTTACACAATCTCAAATATTATCATGAAATATTTGTGGAAAAATCTTTTTTGTGTTTCAAAAGGTGTGGCTGCATTAGACAGATACAAACAAATACAAATTATATTTTTTTGTTTATTGTTTACAAGAAAAACTAACAAAACTAAATTCTTGACAGTTTCAATATGTCAGTTCTCAACATTGTCGGTATCAAAGTCAACAAATAACAGAGAATGTGTTCAAAACTGAACAAAAAATAAATAAACCATCACATCATCAAATTAATATTTAGTAGTCCTGCCATTGGCACGTAGTAGAGCTCTAATCCTGGCTGGCATGTTCCCCACGAGCCTTTCTCACTGTTGAAGGGTAATCTTGTCCCATTCTTCTTGAATTACTGCTTTTAATTCTTCTAAATTCTTTGGTTTATGCTTTGAAACAGACCTTTTGATAATCCACCACAGATTTTCAATGGGGCTCATGTCCGGGGATTGAGCTGGCCACTCTAAGACCTGGATACTGTGCTCCTGCAGCCAAGTTCTACTGGCCTTGGATGTGTGGCAAGGGGCATTATCTTGTTGAAACATCCAGTTTTTACCTCGACGGAACAGTGCACGCGCAGAAGGGAGCATGTGGGTTTCGAGAATGGTACAATACTTGGTAGAGTTCAATGTGCCATCACAGACAGTGAGATGACCAACACCAGCAGCACTCATGCATCCCCAAACCATGATACTGCCTCCACCATGCTTGACAGTAGGTACTGTACATGCTGGAGATAATGCTTTGCCTGGCCTTCTGCATACCCTTACCAGCTCAGTAGCCTAGTGGTAGAGTGTCCGCCCTGAGACTGGGAGGTCGTGGGTTCGATCCCCGGCCAGGTCATACCAAAGACTGTAAAAATGGGACCCATTGCCTCCCTGCTTGGCACTCAGCATCAGGGGTTGGAATTGGGGGGTTAGATCACCACATGATTCCCGAGCGCGGCACTGCTGCTGCTCACCGCTCCCTCAGGGGATGGGTCAAATGCGGAGAACAAATTTCACACACTCAGGTGTGTGACAATCAGTGGAACTTTAACTTTAACTTTAACTCACATTAGTAGGAGGAAGATAAAGCTGGAAACTGGACTCATCTGACCACAAAATCTTCTTCCAATTCCTGGCTGTCCAGTTCTTGTGTGCCTGGGCCCAACGACGCCGGGCTAACCTCTGTCTCTCATTGATCAGGGCCTTCTTGATAGCCTTGTAGGACCTTAAGCCATGATCTAAAAGTCGGCCACGTACAGTGCGGGTGGAACACTGGACACCAGTTTGGTTTGACCACTGCTGCTGAAGCTCCTGTGATGTCATTCAGTGGTTTTGCCTGCACATGCGGATCAGGATGCAGTCATTTCTTGCTGAAGAAACCCTTGGATGCCCAGATCTTGGTTTGTCTTCCAAGCTGTTGGTTCGTCTGTATTTCTGCAGAGTGTATCCAACTGCTGAAGGACTGCATCTGCACTTCCTGGCTATCTGGCGGCAGCTGTACCCTTCCTGGCTGAGAATCTTTATCTTCAGGCGTGTTTCCTGCGTTAGGTTCCTTGTTTTAGCCATTTTTGTGTCTGAAGAACTTTCAAATGTGCTGGCTTTATGTAGACACGAAGCTTGGCAACAAAAATTGTGTCTTTTAATAAAAAGAATGACCTTCATCGGCTGTGACTGTACTAAAAGAAATTGCACTTGAAGACCTAAGAGTGATTCTTAATGCAATATTTCACAAATGCATGGGGTGTCCGAAAACTTTTTTCCACCACTGTACATTAATAATATATATCCTGCAAGTCTCTCCTTTACTCACTACTCCGCAGATAGTGCAGGCTTGACTTTCCCTACGTAGGACAGTACAGCTTTCCTGAGCTTTCCCTTTATGTATCCTATGGGGCAAAAAAGAAGAAAAAACAGGTTAAAGAAAACAACTCAAATCCTGTGAATCATTCATTCCAAAAGGTTCAACAGTAGACAGTTCATTAATCCAAAACGCTTCCCTTCTCAGGAGCTGCTTAATGATGTTCCCCCCTCTGGGGTGTCTTTCCACTCATGTAATTTATGTGCTTATTTGCCCATGTGGCTTGATGTATGTTGGCCAAACAAAGCGTAATCTGAAGTTGAGGATTGCTGAGCACAAAGCGGCTATCAGAAATAATAATTTTGATTACGCCATCGCAAGACATTATAAAGATAAAAATCATGGTTCTACAGCTTCCCTTAGATTCATTGGAATTGAAAGAGTGTTGCCTAATCCGAGAGGGGGGAACATCGTTAAGCAGCTCCTGAGAAGGGAAGCGTTTTGGATTAATGAACTGTTGAACCTTTTGGAATGAATGATTCACAGAATTTGAGTTGTTTTCTTTAACCTGTTTTTTCTTCTTTTTTGCCCCATAGGATACATAAAGGGAAAGCTCAGGAAAGCTGTACTGTCCTATGTAGGGAAAGTCGAGCCTGCACTATCTGCGGAGTAGTGAGTAAAGGAGAGACTTGCAGGATATATATTATTAATATATATTATTCATGTCCTGTTATATGGTTCCTCTGCATAAAGGTATTTGTATATAGGTACTGGTGGTCTCAAGCTAGGATAGAGTACTTTGTAGTAATTCTACCTCTTATCCTCGCTTTGTGTAATATTGATTATGTAAGTAGACTTTGCTATTCATGCATTGAAATCCTTATGTTTTTAACTTATACCATGGTTGATGCATACTTTTTCAACTTCATGATGTATGTAATTGCATTGTTTTTGTATATTTTTTTGAGTCTTGCTTAGACAAACAGAGAAAAAAAGAAAAAACGAAATTGGTCATGTGACCAGCAAACATTTAAACACACCTGAGAATGCTTAGGTCAGACCTGATGAGGTGAACCTGACGACGCTAAACGCAAAACGCGTTGTTCCCTTCATTAAATTTCGATAGTAAAGTCTATGTCAGTGTACGGAGGATTTTTTTGCATATCTTATTTCTAAAGTGATGTTAATCATGACTCTGAGCTTCTATTCATCAGGATCAGGGGACAGTGGATGGTGAGAGACCTTAGTGAGATGGCTGCCAAGCAGCAGACAGCAGCAGACAACTATTGGAGACCAACAAATAACATAAGCGGGTGCTTTTTAATGAGAGGTTGTACCATTTACAGCTGTGTTTGTAGCGATCAGACTGGGTATTTTGTACGTAAACATAACCACATGTTAACCACACCATTGTCACAACATAAAATTAAAATGTTAAAATGTAACACAAGATTAATTTTCAACATATCTGCTACATAGAAAATGTACAAATTTAACACAGCTGTGGTTTGCAGAAACGTACAAAGCCAACTTTTATTCTGGCAATTGGGTTGCATTTTAGACATACAGTAAGCATGAGTATAACTGATAGCTGACAGAAAAGGGCTGCTCACTCTGTGAAAGTGACTCAAGTGGCATGCAGTTAATTGCTCACTACCTGTAGCTAAATCTCTTTAACCTTTTGTGATATGTCAAAGGAGGAATGAGTTATGATTGAAGGGTACACAGAGAGTCCAATGCACTCATTTCAGATATGCGTAAAGGTGTGGTTTTACCTTGAGGTGGTTGGCATTCTTTTTTGTTAGAGCTGGCCCATTAGTTCCCCGAGGAAACCAAGCCTTAATATAGAGCTGGGGTGGAGATAGCAGAAATCAAAACTAACCATCAATCAGTCAACCAACCTCATTTGAAGTGTACAGTATAGTAAATGCCAAAGTGAAAGATGATGAGATGACAACTCATAAAAAAGAGATATAGTGTGTATGATGGGACAGGACCAGTTTAGAGTTGGTTTATGTTTGACAAGTTTCATTGCTTAACACAACCTCTGCAGCATATAAACCGACACTTTTTTGTCTTTTCCAAAAGGAGTCATAAAAAAACTCAGTGGTGTCAAACCAGTCCAAACCTGTCCTTAATACTCTGTGTAACATCAATCATTCATTCTTTCAGTCATAAAATCCAATTTTGTGTGCGAGTAGGTAGAGTGTTTAGGTAGAAATTCCTACAGAGACGTGAGGACAAAACTAACAAGATGGCAAGCACACAGTTTATTCCCATTTATGAAATTTCTGGTGTGCAACATGTTAAAAAAACCAAAGAATAAATAGGCCCTCGATCCAGAGATAAGCCTGAGGGCTTGTTCACTGAGATAATCCCCACTGAGGTGAATAACCATGGGAAAAGAAGAAATAATGAGTAAGATGTATCTCAGATGAGGACTGCAGGGTGAGATTCCATGGGGTGTGGGCCAGGGTGAGGCCTTGTTGGAAAGGTGCTTAGCATACATGCCACCATGACTAAAAAAGCACTCTCAGCAGTTGGAGCATTTGCACGATTTATTTTACCATTCTGGTTTGCCAATATCAACAAACAAATGGATGAAGAGTCACATAAACAGTCTGTCAATGTGATTCAACTGTTTATGACATCATTTTTTCAAAGAAGCATTGTACTGAATGTTTGTGCTTGTCTCTTGAGCAACCTTTACGAAAATCATCAGGAGAGCACTCTGTGCACAGCATGATGCTACTGATATTCCACCAGCAAATCCTTTTATAAAAATTGTCACAGCTGTCAAAGACACATTAAGCAGGACATTTTACAGTGTGAAAACTATCCTGTTAGTGCTCTGGAGTACAAACACTGTAATGGGGACAGTGTTTCTAAGGTTTGGTTGAGACTGCAGGCAAATCAGATTTGTTTCTCAAATTAAATCTTCATGACCCATCTCCACTGTGATTTGCAAGTAATCAGAGCAAAATTGTGTGTCCAGATATCACCAACCTGCATGGGTCGCTATTCTAATGCAACTACAGGATGCTGCGATGTTGCAATCCCAACAATTAACGCAAATTCAGCCAATCACTGTTCTGCGTGACCTTGCAGTTTTATCCAAATAAATGCAATTTAACCACAACTTTGACTATTTAAAAAGGGTAAAATCTAATTTCGATTAACAGCTGTACACAATATTGATTTACTGACTTTATCATGAGGCTACTGCTGCAGGACCCATGTTTTGTGCTCGGGACAGTCACAGTCAGCGTTGCCAGGTGTACAATTTTTTTGTGAGCCCTGAAGGCATCTGTTCCCATGTGACATGTTTTCAGCCAATCGCACTTTGCTTAGCGTGAGATACGGGTGACGTTTGCATAGACATACAGTATAAACGTAGACACCGCATCGAGCGCTGAGCAGTACGTCAACGTCGCCGCCATATTGGATGCGGCAAGGCTGCGCTGTAAACTAATACAAGTAAATGGACTTAATTTCATAAAGCACCTTTCTACAAAGAAATTTACGTTAATGCCTCTTGTTTATTCATTCACACACGCACTAATATACTTGTTAGGCACCAAAAACAATGTATTTGATCTTCTCAGATGGCTAAGATAAGAACTTCATTGATCCCACACAGGAGTAATTCACCTTACATCAGCTATAGAGAACAAGGTAGTGCTGAAAAACAATACACAGTATATATATATATACATGATATGTAGGCTACACATATACATACATGTACATATATATCTATATATATATATATAGATATATATGTAACCCTGCAGTAAATGTTCTGTTATAATGTCAATGTCAAGTTAATGGCATGTTTGGGATTGAATGAGTATAGGTAGGGGGGCGGGGGGTGAGTGTGACCGGGATGGGGGCTGTGTGAGTGCGCATGCTGGTGTGTGTAGGAGCGAGCTGGAGGAGAGAGCAGGAGTGCACAGTTGGAGTTACAGCTAAGTTCTTGTTTGTTGGCTGTTTTGGCGTGGTTACAGCCAACAGTAACCTGTATATATATATACTGTGTATTGTTTTTCAGCACTACCTTGTTCTCTATAGCTGATGTAAGGTGAATTGCTCCTGTGTGGGATCAATAAAGTTCTTATCTTAGCCATCTGAGAAGATCAAATTTTTGGTGCCTAACTGTTTCTTAAGTATATTAGTGCGTGTGTGAATGAATAAACGAGAGGCATTAACGTAAATTTCTTTGTAGAAAGGCGCTTTATGAAATTAAGACCATTCACTTCTATTAGTTTACAGCGCAGCCTTGCCACATCCAATATGGCGGCGACGTTGACGTATCGCAGCAGCGGGCAAACCCACTCGATGCGGCGTCTACGTATATATGTCTATGGACATTTGTCTCGGAACAATGAGCACGATTGGCTGAATGGTCAGCTGTACCCGCCCCACGAGGCGCTAGGACCCGTCAGGAAGTCGAGCGAGAATGAGATTCAAAACAGAAGAAGAAGAACAGAAAAACAGAAGCAAGGAAAATGGAAAAAAAGTAAACCAAAAAAGTAAACACTGGGGTGACTATATTTCCCTATAGCACATCAGTAGGATTGTTATTTTGGTTATGACGGATGTACGATAATTTCCCTCAAAATACGATAATAGTTTTGAGTCTCTGGTACGATAATCCTGCATTTCCCACCTGGCAACGCTGGTCACAGTCACACAGTGTCAGGGCTAAATGTTAGCATCACATGGCTAATGTTACCCAACGGTAACAAGTTTAACAACACATTTGGGCTATTTTGGTGTTGATGTGAGAACAGCTCTGTGTCAGATGTTAGCTGCTGATGCTGGGCTTCTGCCCAAGCCAGAAAATATATTGAATAGAGATGTTCTGTGTTAGCTCATGCTAACCAGACAAAGAGAGAAGAGGGAGAGCTGCTCACAGAGACAGTCCTTCAGCTCTGCGTCGTACGCAGTAAGCAGTAAGCTAACATTGCTTGATATATAAGCTTGGCTGATGTATTCATCTCGTTCTACCTGAAATATAGGCTACAGTTTAGAGATAGAGCGCAACATGTCATAATCTGAAAGCCACGCCCCCTCCGCTTCTTTGCTTGTTCGCTGTCGTTCTACCTCTGCAGCCGCGCCTTCAAGTCTCCACGACTGAATTGCTAGCTAGCTAGCTAGCTAATAATAACATGGCAAAGGATTATTTTAGCACGCTATGCCTACCAGAGAGGCAATGGTATACTGATGAGCTTAATATTGCCAGTCTACCTCAGTGTCCCTTCTCCTTACCTTGCTCGTCTTGGAAAAAACATGATGTGGAGATTCTTTTTTAAGAAGATAAGCATTTCGGCATGCTCAGCTGTCAGCCTGCTCCTACTACCGGCACACGTTGGACTGCTTGAATCACGGAGCGCTGGGCACAATTATAACAGAAGTTGCACTCATACTGTCAATGCTTTAGCTTAACATACATAAATACAGTTAACTGTTACTCTAAAAATACATTTGGAGGGTTTGACAAAGTGTTTGCTGCACACACAGGCATACTGAGTGTCAGGATCCCACAATGTCTTCCCTGTTAAAGCGTCTGCTGGGACTGAAAAAACAAGTGCATCTGACCAGTCTTAGAAAAATATCTGCAAGTGAATGATGATCATAAGAAATCATGAACAAAGGGTAAGACCATGAGCCAACTCCTGCAAGTCCTGGTGTATTTCTATCATTATTGCATTCTCTAAATTGTGTGCTTTACAGAACTGGAACCACAACACATCTTTAAGCTATAGCAACTGTAATAAAGCCAATGGTAGAGCCTGTACCAGCTTGCTTGGAAGTACATTATATTTCATTTTTTTGGCACTGCTGCATGATTTGGAATATGACAGTTTTCATTTACTGCACCTTTTATTCTCTTTCTGCACATATGATACATTCTTGAAGTGATAGAATATATGCTCCCATTGTTTTTTCTTGGCTTTTTAAAGTATTATCTGTATGTGATTCCATAGTGGTATACAGAAATTCATTTGGTTTGGGAAGAGGGCAGTGCCCATGGTCGGGGGCTGGGGATGGATGGCTAGGAGGAGGTTCTGGTTCAAGAGAATAGATCGGATCAGCTCATTAAAAAAAAACAAAAAAAAAACAGAATTTTTGATAATGGAAAACCAAAAAATGACAATACAAGTTGGGTAGAGCCGTACCATACCATGCAGTGCAAATTTGGATCCAGATTTCAAGTGTGCTGTTATGAAACAAATTAGCGTGCTTTGATGAAACAGGTATGCCATCCAGCCACATTCATTTAAATTGGGACAACATATGCTGTGCAACATGTGCTGTACTTATGGGGACGTCACTTTAATTACCTTTCACGTTTTCAGTGAGTGACAAAGTGACAGCCGGGAATCCAAAAATAAACCACAGCGAGGCAGATTTAACTCAATCAAGCATGACAGAAAATGCCGAAATTCTAACTTACTGATACTGAAACATAACTGATATGATCTGTGCCAGGTAACAGAGTGTGTGGACCCTCACAGAAAACATTGATTCACTCTCCTGGGTGAAGCACAGCCCCAGGCCAGGCTGCTCTATATGGAAGCAGTTTGACTATGCACCGGCCAATGATGATAAAGGTATTACATAACAGCTGAACTATAGCAAGTTGCCTCATGCAGACAGAGTGAGCAGGTATAGTACACAGAAGATAAGTCCCTCTCCAACTCATCTCTGATGTAAATGTCACTCATACATGCACAGCATCATTAAAACAAATAGTTTAATAAATGATCTCCATCTGTACTGTCCTTCATTTTGAAGTCAGTGCAGTGTCAGCATGTATGCAGTATGATTTATGATGTGGAGCATACTTTCTCAGAACACCTGAGGTGGTTATAGTTATATAAGCTTGTATATCCTGGTGCAGTCCTGCAAGTTTGCGCTCCTGTCCTACCCTTCATGACACTTTGGAAGAGTTTGTGAATTATGTCTCTAAATCTGCTGTTGCCGCATCAAATACAAACCTTTCACTCTCCAACACACAACTGCAGTTAGAGGTGATCAAGTAAACAATGTGAGACATTCTTTTAGGTGTTCATTAAGATTTCATAAGTATTGCTTATCATTCCCATGCTGCAGTGTTGCTGCACTTCATTTCCAGGTGGTCATCTGTCAATTATTTTATGTCTCCAGGACCACAGTGCTTGACACTAGGGCCCGATGAATGGTCAACACTTTGGTCCAGAGAAAGACATCCTAATAACTACTGGCTGGATGGTCCTAAAATGCTTTGTAAATATTTATGGCACCTAAAGCATTGCTTCTGTTGATTTTGGTAGCGCTATGATGTATCAGGTTTTCCTATGAAAAGAAATCCACCAAAATTCATATGTATCCCAAATAATCATAAGGCTGTGATGATGTGACCAATCAGCTGACAGGAGTAAAGAAGTAAGTGGTCACCGTGAAGAGGCAGGTTGAGGTGCTGGATGTGTGTGTCACAAAACACAGGACTTTCCCCAGGAGACCGGTGTTCCGAATCTTGTGAACTTTGAGTCATTTTAAGTTACATTTAAATCCTGAACTAAACCACAGTAACTTTACGTTAAGTGTGGAAGCTGACATCAATTATGTAATGTCATACAGGAGGACACTAATTCGTATGATCTCAAACAAACCGCTGTATGAGGATATGTTGATCAGGTGTAGCACCACCAGTAAGTTAATAGTTCCCGCTGGGCAACACTTTAGTCCATGATGAGGTATCTTGAAATTGTATTGACCAGATTCTCTACAAAAATTCCTGGATATTCTTAAAATGACCATAATGGCAATGTGAAAGCAATGTGACAATGTTAAAGATGTAGCTCATAGTGATGAATCAACAAAGAATTATATTTCCTCAGCCTTAAATTGATAGAGTTGAAGTTCTTTGCTTAGCTTTACAGCCTGTGACTTTACTGTTTTGGTCCACTGCTTTCAAAGTGTAATTTTTAGCTGCAGCAGGAAGCAAATAAGTTCCAAAAACCCACTGCACACAACATCCACAACTCTTGAATGAATTGTCATGAAATCTTGTACTACCGACATTCATGCTCCCCAGGGGATTAATCGTGCTGAATTCAGCAATACTCTGACTTTGCTAGTTTAACCATGTTTTATGTTTTCCAGTGACATATTTTAACATTTAGAAGATGGACTGGCTTACAATTTTGTCTAGACACTCATGGTTCCCTGAGTATGTGTCGTAAAAACCCACTGCATACTATCTACTAAGCAGCAGACAGACACAGTTACACACTAGCAGGTCAAATGTTGGTGCATTTAACAGCTAAAGAGATACAGAATTTCACTCAGGAGCTGGTTGAGACCAAAAACAGAGCTAAAAGAAGAGATAATATTGGTTGTACATTAATTACTTGATCAGGAACATGACTCCAAATGAATGCTAATTTTGCTCCATAACTGCTTAATGTGCAAATAAGCAAACATTTGCTAACAACTTCAGAATCACAGTTTAAAAGGCAATCTCGGAACCCATTTCATATCGCCTGACACTGACAAAGCTTCTGTGCGGCTACGGCTAATATTTCAGGAGATCCAGTGTAAGCCAGCGGATATCTGTGCCAAGACTTCCTCTTCCATGTGCCACTCATCAGCTTATCTCTATAAAAAAGAAGTAGCTAATTAAAAGCTAAATCATCATCACATAGCCGACGGGTTTCGAGATTATATTGAGGCCAATGCATTTTGCCTTTTTTTGCTCTCCACAGGGACTGTTTACCTGCCGACCAGGAAAGCCTGCTCAAAGTTGCTATGTGCAATGTCAGCACTATGTTTTTAGGATTTGGTTCCGTCACATTCGTTTTAACAAACTTGTTTGAAAAGATCAAAACAAGTTTAAAAACAACAAAGATTTTTTGTAACCTTCATATATTATTACTCTGTTGTAAAAATAGCGTTACATTTGCGCATTATGACTTGTTTGGGACTTGAATTTTGGGTGTTGGGACTTGTCAGTTTGACGTTTGACTCGACTCTGGACTTTCCCACCTTGACTTGCGACTTGAGTGCAAAACAGTGACTTCATCCCACCTCTGGGTTCCAAGATTGCATTTCGGCCAATGCGTTTCACCTCCCTACAAAGATTTTTTACCTGCCGTTCACACTTGATTGGTCAATAGTATTCAGACTACAAACAGAAATAGAACACTTCCGATATCAAAATCATGTCCCATTGCCTAAATATTCTGCATTAATGTACAGATATCTGTTCATAACGATTACTTACAAGGTTATGATAATGTCAATGTTGTGTTAACTTGTTTATACCACTCCTAAACCACTTATCACAGATTTAAGGGGTTGGTATGCTTAAAATTAAGTGCTTGACTGGTAGTTAAACAGGTCCTATAAACACTGTTTTTTGTGTGTACCATGAATGTCTTAGGGGACAAACATTTCAAAAGTGTGCAAGATGAAAAAGGCTCTGCTTTACATTTCTTGAGACTATCGACATAATAACTGTTTTGTAATTAGTGATCCAGGATGTTCCAGGAAGTTCACAACACTCACAGAAACAGACACAGGGGAGTGACTGTAGCAGTGCATGCAGCTCTCATTATTTTCTTAACCAGTGCACATTCAGGATGCATGTATTGTAGCTGGGGTGTGGTTCTTCTTTCTCAGCTCTCATTAACAGTCGCTGGTTTGATGTTGGTCTCATGCATTAACCATTCACACAGACATACAAACACAAAATATGGTGGCTGTACAGAACAATAATGCACACTCAAAGATTGTGTTTGTGTGCAAACACACACGTACACACAAACGGATCTGCCGTCATTTTACTTGTGGATGAAGGCAGCAAACAAATATGCGAGGCCCTTGTTCTACACTGCCATCGTCAAGTTCAGCTTTGCCTCCACCGTGCCAGTTCGCCCTCTGGCTATTGTAGGGTGTGGTTGCAAAAGATTAGAGCTGTAGAGAGGTGTATTCCAATGAATGACACATTGTCAGAATGCTGACAAATGCATCTTGTGCCACATTCATGGCTTGCAGAAGAAGCTGTAAGGTCATGGGCTATCTGCACCATGTATTTCTGTGTGTAGGTTGTAAGACAGTGACACAATTTAATATCTCTGTGTGTGCTGGTTATAAAATAAAACAATGGCTATGAAGTTATAGCGTTCACATTTAGCTTTAGTTGGAAGTTGTTTGCAATCCACCTCAGATGTTCAGGAGCTGTTTATGCCTCGTCTCCCTGCATAAAACAGGGTCATTATATTTAAGTTACAGTTGGGTCATGTGTAGTCACTGAATATCTCTTCCCTGGTGATGCTTTCTACCATACCTACACTGCATGTATTTTTTCATTTTTACTTGTCTCTGGGATTCTTGCCCTCACTTCAGGTTTTCAGCAGAAATGTATGTTCACTTGGATTGAGATCAGTGGCCAAACATGACTACCGTTCACTTGTGCTGTACATATGGGTCACTGATCACTACCTGCTGCATTGCCGCAAATTTGAATATACACAGAGGGAACATTGTCCTCATGAAAGTTAACCTCACAACGCATCTTCCCAGTTCATCTAAGGGTGTGGCAACCATCGTAATCTTCCTTTTATACACTCTAGTAGAATTCCCCTCTGGCTTGATGGACTCGGTCCACTAACACTCCCTTGTAGTGACATTTGTAGAGCAAGGTAATTCAGGCTGTGTGTATGTGAAAGAAGGGGGGAATAGGAGGACTGTGTGCAGATGTAGCCAGCACCACACCCTAATCATATAATTATATATTCACCGTAGCACTGCCTGTCTGACTATCAAGAGCTCAGCTTTAAAGGAAATGGCCACTTTAGAATGAAAATACAGACAGTACTTACTGACCCTCATGCCGACAAGAAGTCCAGTGTAGTTTTTTAATCCACAAAACTCGTTCGGGGTATCAGGGGATAACAGCTAGCCGGATTTTTCCATACACTTGAAGTGCGTGGAACCAACGTCCAAATTCATTTTGAAAATGTAGTAAAACTCTGCTAATGCATTTCAGAAACGTCAGAATGGCTCATCTGCCGTAATCCAAGTGCAAAATTGACTTGAAAAGACATAATTTACTCCACTTAATAGCATAATTTCTCACCGTGGTCAGTTAGCCTGCAACTTCCCGCGAGACTCAAGAATGTTCAGAGACGTTCTTGTTCTCGAGTCTCCAGTTCTGACGTTTTTGAAATGCATTAGCAGAGTTTTATTACATTTTCAAAATGATTTTGGACGTGGGTTCCATGCACTTCAAGTGTGATAAGTGGAAAGATCCGGCTAGCTGTTATCCCTTGATACCCCGAACGAGTTTTGTGGATTAAAAAACTACACTGCTCAATCTGTATTAACATAAATAGCAAGAGGCAAATGAAAAGAATGACACATTGAAAAGACAAAAAGTATATTATTATTAAGAAGAATTTGTTATTGAATCTATAATTTATTTCAAGAAAATTGCATTTGTGATGATAGGCATATATGTGGTACAGATAATGATCAAATACAAAGTTGTTTAAAAAATTCAGTTTCAAATTAAACTTGTACATGTATGCAGTGTTGAAACATGTCACACTCTTCAGCAGCTGCTGCAAACCATGTTCAGTGGTTTAAACTTTAGAGCATTGCCTAAAGGAGATTTATACAGACAATCAATCTGACCTTTATAAGATAACGTGCCCCTACTGGAAAAATGTTTTACCAGGTGACAATGGTACTATATAATTGAACAACTGGGAGAAGAGCATTCTATCTTCAGTATTTAGCCTCAGCAGATGTCTTCTGAGCTCAGGTAGCACCAATAACATGCACCAAGACAAGTCAAAACACATACAGCTGGTATAGTGGCATAAAGATATTCATTCATATTGAGCTCGCTCTTGTGTTTACTAAAGATTCCGAAGGCATGCAAGTTCAGTGGGCTCACTTTACACTGACAATGAACCAGGGTGGTTTTGTCACACCTAAGTAGCCTATCTCTGCGGGCAGAAGACTGCTAACGTTCTTACGTTCAGTTAGTAGCACCTGTGTGTTTAGGGTCCCAATCGGTCCCAAATGTGAGAGCGTTTTATGTGTAGAAGTTGTGTTGGATATGAAACAGCATTGGGCTCAGTGTGTTCACTAATGCAGTTACAAATTAGGTAATTTACAAGGTACTGGATGTAAACATATTTTGGCAAAGCTCATCGGTTCTGTCAATCAGTGAAACAAGTAAGTTTACTATCCCTAGACGGACACATCCCTTTGAGCACATACAATACATAGTCAGCTACAGCACATACATCTGCAGGCCCATCAGAGCTTGGATTTTATTTGTGGATGGTTTTCCCAGAAACTATTCATCGAATGCCCTACAAAACTGTTCAACTGTTTTGTGACAGCTTCCAACTCAGAGGTGGCTACTTATGGCTTCTTAAAACACTTAATGGATCTCTTCATTCCCAAAATGTGATTAATTCTTCACTCCATGTTATGTAAAATTTGGAAAGAAGATGGTGTTTTTCTCCCATTCCTCTGAGGTAAATGAAAAATCCAAAACATTTAGAAAATTCATGATGAACTGAAGCAAATGGGGACCACGCTAAACATCATTCGTTCTCGCTAAAACATTACAATACTAGAAAAGCACTCAGAGAGTGCAGACCTCTGCCAACTAGGTGATATTCCCTCCCCCTCTGCTCTGGTCTGCCCTCTCAGATTTTGCAGCCTGCATCACAATTAGGTTATTTGCATCACTATCATTATTAGGTTATATATGCCTTCACCATGGAGACACTGTGGTGTATTGATTTTGTTTTTATTTTGTACCAACACAGAATATAATGTTTTTTTGTATTTTTAACTTTCTGTTTTTTCCAACACAGAACATTAATTTCAACTCTAGAATTACAACAATATTTAGCAAGTAGAACCAGACGTGCTTTCCGGCCACCAGATGGCGCTATTTTCACTGTCTTTAGAAATTGGAATTGCAGCTGAGGCTATCAGATGATAGCAACATTTTGAGTTATTTTGCAGACAAACAAACAGACAATCAAACAAACAGACCAACGCCGGCGAAAACATAACCTCCTCGGAGGAGGTAATAAAAAACTCCTGCATATTAACAGTATAGACCTGTTACTCATCCATGCCTGAGACTGTTTATGTGGACTGTTTTAATTAGCATTTTAGCAGCTGGAGGTGCCTTTTTGTAATTGTTTTAAATGAGAATGAAGCTTTTTGCTCACTGTTTTTTGCTTTGTGACACGCCTGACGTTTCTGCCCTCTAGGTGCCTGGCATTTTTGCCATAGCACTCTGAACTCCTCAAGTTAAAAAATCTTCAACCCAGAGCAGAAAAACGCTCCACATCATCTCTTTTTTCATCATCTTTTTTCCCATAGTCCAATCGGATGATTTGAGAGGTGGGCCTTCTGTGGTAGTCATGACAACAAGTTTACAGTTGCTAAACAATGCAGGAGAAACTGGTGGGTAGTGGTTGCTGGATACCCAGAGCTATACATCCCAACAATAGATGGCAGGGTGTCAGACTGCCCCTGAGTCATCCTAAAGTATGCCTGGAAACGGCCATCATCAAGGTGAAACCCTGGTGTACTTGTAATTGAGAAGTGTAGATCTAAACAAAGCAAATTCAACAGTACAGGGACTTTTTTTCTCAGTAGATTATTTCACACACACCCTAAACCAAATCAGGCCACTACTTGTGTTTAAGAGATGACATTGTTCTTCTGCAGTGTATCTAAATGGGCTTGACTCAACTGATGTGACCACTAAGGTGTGGCACACAGTGCATGACTACATGTCTTTGTCCTGGCAATGACAAACAGTAAAATAATTTGTAAATTTTTCCACAGCACTGAAGGTTGCCATCAAGTTCAATCCCTGATACAGTAAAGCATCAAAGTAGAACGTAATATGATACCAGTGCTGTCTTAATTGCCACTAAAGATTTTGAAGAAGTTTTGCTCATCAGATTCAATTCATCCTCATTCAGTCAGTCAGTCTTTGCAGCAGTTTCTCTTGCCAAGTTTCAGGAGAGTAAACTCACATCTCAGGGTTGGTTCTCACAGAGAAAATGTGCTCGTGAAAATTCCACTGCATGCGCTGACTAGAAAGTCTGAAATGTCACCTGTCATATCATATGAGATTATACAATCCTGTACAAGATCTGTGTGTGCGTCTGCCTTTAAAGAAAGGTTAAAAGCTTCCCTTTCATGATCCAGTGACATTCAGTGAAAAGTAATGATACACTGTACACAGTGATTGTCAGTTTTTCTGAAAAGGTTAATCATGTCATAGGGTGGGTTCCTCATTTTGACACACATGCAGCAGGGATCTGCTTCTCATATAGTATAGCTACACTTTATGGAGCCAAAATGTGCTTGTACATGTTTTATAGCTTTCAATACAGATAATCATGTTGTTTACATGTCAACATTCAGTATTATGTGCTTCAGGTTGTGGACACAGATCCTTTGTGTTATACTGCAGGAGTGTTTAACATGACTGCTGTTCAAGGCTTCCATGTAAGATAAGGTAGCCATGTTATGGCTTATTTCCATTTTTAGCAAAAGGTTTAACTGCATCTTCAGTTTTTACTCACCCACTGTTTCTGATCACTAGATCCCAATTTTTCCCAAATTGTTCATTGTATTTTGGTGATGTATGAAAGCCGCTGTTAAACTTTTGTGCAGTTCCCTGGAATCTGCACCAAATGTGGTACCCAGCCACTCCCCAAACAAAATGTTGAATGACATTAGATTGCCATCACCTGTCAGCACTATGTACCAGTTTAGGCCTAGTGTACCCTCCCTTTAAGATATGAAAAATGACTAGGTCTCTTAGCCTTTTGTATGGTGTCGTGTCCGACAAGAGCAAATGTGCCACGGTAGCCCAAAACATTACTATCAGGAGAAACACACATAAAAACACACAAACATCAATACAAATGCAACAAAAAACGCAGCATATCCAGTGTGCTAACATGCTAGGCTACTGATGTACTGTATATCACTACATTAGTAACAGCCATACTTATGTAAAGGATGTTTTTTTTTTCATAACCTATCCACGTGCTTTTGTTGCCTAAACTTTAAAGTATTAGTATTATTTTGAAAAAGACTGGATGTATGTAACAAGCAGAAACAGTACATTTCCTGTGAAAATGGAAGTTTATTTTGAAAGACACAATGCATGGACTGGGGCTTCTCGTCTGTCTTTCACTCTCAGGTGAACTGTGTCTGCAGCACGCTTTTTTATGTGCAGCATGTTTCCGTATTTGTTTTTGATTTTCATGTGTGTTTTTAAATTGTCATCATTTTAGAAGCTGCAGCACCTTTCTCCTAATAGAAATGTTTTGTGCTGTTGTAGCATGTCTGTCCTGTGGACCAAACGCAATAAAGTTCTCAAATCAAAGCATGCCAAGTGCTCTGTAGTTGTAAAAAAAAAAAAAAGTTTCATGAATGTAAAATAGATGGCTGTGTTGCACAATCAATTCATGATTTGGATAGATTCTTGTGTATGAAATAAAACCATAGTGGTAACCTGCCCTCCCAATTAGCGGACACAAACCAGCCCTGCAAGGTCCGCAAACACCGTCACTTTGCTCAGTACGACACATGCAGGCCTGCCACAGCCATCCTGTTCATCATGATGATGGGAATTACGCTGCTGATCATGTTTGGTATTGCCTCTCTTTTATAGTCATGGGTGCACATGTAATTTTTTCCTTGGGTTTGTGCTCCAAAGTGGACAGTGCGCTGTGGCCGGAGACCAGTCAGATGCACCTGTAGTCAATGTCACAGATATGAACATATTCTGATATGTATTTCCTCCAAAATATGTTGAGCTAAAGCAAAGAAACATGATGATGCAGTACAGTGCACATAAAGAGAGAGAAGTGAGAGTGAAGTGCTGGCATTTTATTCTGGGGTGTGACTCAGTTATGCCCTGCAGCTCATTTCGATGCTTCTCCAGTACAGAGACTGGGAAGCCAACACCTATATCAGAGCTGCTGAGATGAGTTTCAACAGGTATCAACTGCTCCGATTCTCAGTCTAAATGAGGAACCTTGTCGACTTTTAACTCCTGATGTTCTTTTAGCTGCAAGCTGACACTAATGCAAGAGAGATCCAAGTTGAAAATGACCTTTTGAAAGATGAAACATTTATAAATGTGTGATAAACATTCAGAATGAGTGACTGAATTGAAAATTCAGTGATCATAGCAATCTATTCAAAGACATAGAGTGGTATGAGTATTGAAGATAGTATGAACGGTGCCCTCAAGCACCAACAAACTGCTGGCCTGAACACATAAATAACTGGATGATAGATTTAATCAAATACCTCTGGAATTCGAAACTAGTTTCTTTGTATAGTTCTTTACCTGTTTGTCCTTAGGTCACTTTATTTTTCTCCTCCACTCACCTGAAGACACATTTGTGTTCTCCTTGAAATTAGCCTTCTGTTTCACTGTATGAGCTCTACTCTCTGTGAATCTATCAAATTCTGTGCAAAAGGTACAGTAAGTACTTTGCTACCTGCAGGAACCTCCTGCAAAACCAGTTTCTTCTTGGTTATCAAGTCATTTATGCACTTGATGTTACTACTAAACCTAAAACCACTTTTACTGTTGGTGCTATTGTTTTAGAAAGTGCACCCCCACCTACAAACACCACTAACTATTTCTCTTGAATTTATCTTTTCTTTTGTTCCCTGTTCTTTTTAAATGAAATGTGCCTCGTCGACCATCTCGTTGTCACTCTAACAGCATAAACAGTCCCCGATGACATATGCTCCATATGATCTGTTCTCTGCAAGGTCATAGGTTTCATGTCATTAGTGGTGGGGACACACATTAGGCAGGGGGTCAGGGGAAATTTTGAGCATCCAACACTTCATTTCCTTCATTCTGGTGAAGTTGTATGCACCAATTTATGGTGAAAATGTCTTTTTTAAGATTATTTTTGGGGCTTTTTGCCTTTATTATAGGACAACTTGAGAATGACAGGAACTGGGGCAGAGAGAGGGGGGACGACACGCAGCAAGAGGGTTGTAGGTTGGACCCTAACCCAGACCACTGCAAGAACTCAGCCTACATGGGGCACACACTCCACCGGTTGAGCTAGAGGTCTCCTGGAAAATGTTTTTTTTTTTTTAATATAAAGAAAACCACAAAATTCAGTTGAAATATCATGAAATATAATGCAGTGAGGCTCTCAGGCCTTCTGTGTTTCATTCAAATATTCATTCTGCTGTCGATCGACTTTTGTCATTTAATGTTATCTCTGCTGAGTCAACACACATGTAGGCATAGTTTACTTTTCCATTCTTCTTTGTGTCTTTTGTTAAGGGAAGTTACCTCTTTAAATGTGCACGTGGCACCTATACACATCAATGATAAATTTGTTCATTTTAATACATTTATAAACCCATTCAGCAAGATATCTGCTCGTGTTCAAAATTGTCTGAACATTCAAAACTTATCCCACATATCTGTGCTCTCTGAGAAGTCCAGAATAAAGTAATTATACTTTGAGAAAATAGTTGTTACATTATGAAAACAAAGTTCATTCATAATGAAGTCATAATGATTTAAGAAAAAAGTCTATCTGCCCTATAGTGCATGACCTTATCGCTCTGGTAATATAGTAGTTTCCCCTTCACACCGTCTGACAGACACAGAACCCCATTTGGCACGCTCTCTGTATGAGGCAACGTTTTAGCAGCTGTGCACTGCTCTCCATGTGCCGTATTTTGGTGCACAGTGAGAATGAGGATAATGCCAACGAGTTTGCTCAAATATTGGTAGGGACAATTCTGTCCTCCCAAAATACTGGTAGGGACAATGTCTCTACCTTCCATATGCAAACCCACATCCTGGTTCTCTGAATCGATTTAATATTTTCCTGCTTATTGGCATATGAATCTAAGAGAACTTAACAAAAGCTCTGAATATTTGTATTTCATTTGTCTTGCAAGATGATGAAAAGCAGGAAATAGTGTATCAGTTAGTATACGGGTCCCCAACTCACCCTCATACTCATCCAACCACCCACACCTCTCAGAGAGTCCCCAGTTAAGTAGGAAAAAATGCCTACCCCTCTCACTCCTGGCTCTGATGCCATTGCTTTGCCAGCACCTGGGTGTGTCAAGCCCCTATCACTTTACAGGGGCGGCACTGTTACCTGTCTGACAGGCTGAGCTGCTCCAAGCCAATCTACTTGACTGCAAGCGCACCTTCCAGGATCCAGGTAATTGGAGGAGGGTTGAGGAGGAGGTGTAGAGGAGGTGGAGCTCACTGGGACCTCCTCCACCGTTGAGGGCACATAAAAAGCCATCACAGACAGGCAGAAGATACTTAGAGGGACTTGGCTCTCCTCTTAGTGGGCTCTACTTCTCTGCCAAACCTCTGTCTTTCTGCTCACCCTTTCTCTTCCCTTTCAGAGGAAACATGAGTGTACAGAGGGGTTCTTCGGGTAGTAGTATGAGAATGATCTACAGGTCCAGTGGAAGCACGTATGGTGGTAGTGGTGGTGGTGGTGGAGGTGGTGGAGGTGGTGGTATAAACAGAATGTTTACCTCTCAATCTTTAATCGGGCCACCCAGAAGTAGGGTAAGCATTGCCACTAGTGGCATGGGAGGAGGTGCGCAATTTGGCGGTAGTGGCAGTAGCTATAGCTATAGTTCATACCGTGGAAGTGGAGGTGGAGGTATCGGTGGTCTCGGTCTTGGTTACGGCTTTGGTGGAGGTGGAGGTTTCGGTGGAGGTGGAGGTGGAGGTTTCGGTGGAGGTTTCGGTGGAGGTGGAGGTGGTGGGGTACTTACCATACCCACCATCCAGCAAGTAACTTGCAACCAGAGCCTACTGAACCCCGTGGATGTTACAATTGACCCCACCATCCAGACTGTCCGTACCCAAGAGAAAGAACAGATCAAGACTCTAAACAACCGCTTCGCCTCCTTCATTGACAAGGTGAGTTGCCCTTATTTACACTCATGTCCCACACCATTTCAGTGTGTGAGTGCTTTATATACGTTGTTGTGTATGTTATATGTGTTATCTTTCGTTTGGTGAAGCAATAGATGTTGAATCAACTGGGGAGCATGAAATATCAGGAATGGATGGCGGATGCACTGCACACAGTAGAGTTAATTTGTTTGTGTAAGCATGAGGGGGTTCATGAAATATTACTCAGCAACTGACCTAAACCTGTATAATGTGTGCACTATTAGCACAGCTAGAGCTTACTCTGAAAACTGATACGACCAAGCAAAACGTTATTAGTATATGATATAGTCAGTTGTCCAAAGTGGTGTAGTAATAGTGTTCCAAAACCAATGCCATGCATCAGCTAGCCTTTGCACTGTAGCTGAAAGCAGACCACTGCTCCTTAAACTTCTCTTTGACCATAACTGGCGCCTTGCCAGCTGTCTCTGTGTAGAGTGAGAGGAAACATTAGAGTGGTCATATCCAGTGACTGGTGGCTCTCAGTATGAGCAAAAGAAGGGATCAGGTTATCACCTATTCCCATGGCAGCGAGGACTCGCAAGCTCTCAATGGTGCTGCGGAAAGTGGACGTCTTAAGTATATGCAATGCGTTGCATAATAGAGGAATCTTTGCACCGACTAATGTCATTTATTTCATATGATGAAGGACAATACAATAACTGAGTTTTTAAATTCACCCATCTACACTTTCATGAATAAATGAAGACCTCTAAAGAAGATGGGAGATCTTTTTACTCAGGCAGAAAGGGAAGGGGTAGAAAGTTAACCACACCCTGCAGGAAGAAAATGCTCCATCAGCTTTTTCTGTAACGTGTTCATGCCTCATCTGACTTCATATAGGTGACCTGATCCCATTCTGTTTATTTATAGTAGACTTCTGACTATTAAATGATCAATTCAAAATGAAATATTGTGCAACCTAACATTCAAAACTACCTCAAAGCAGTTTATGGAACATTTAGATTCAATATTTTTATGAAATTGAATAATTACACAAATTGTATATCCTCAAAGCATCTGCACGCAATGGATGTCAGAGTTAACAGCTACAGGCATGCAGTAATAATTACTGGGGGCTGTGGCAGGCAAGTTCAATGGCAAGTTCAATCAGTGAAAGTATGCATCCTAGAGGCCAGGGAGTGGTAATGTCAGGGGTTTATGGGGAGGGGCTGAGGTGTGGCATGGTACACGTTACCTGGCCTTTAAAAAAAAAAAAAAGAAAAAAAAGAAAGAAAAAAGAAAAGCTTGGAGGCACAGGTACACACCCAAAATGGAGGGATGGGCTCCGCCTTCTCGAGGGTTCAAAACCCAATGGCAGGGCTCTGTACTGTGTGCCACGCATGCACCTTCTGTCTTCCAGTAACAGGCTTTGAAACATATTTCTCTGTATCATGTCAAATGTTCTCAAATACGAGTACAGTTCAACTATACTGTGCAGAGAGACTCCACAGTGGTTCATGTCAAGAACATCCCTGCCCTGAGGGGTGTTTTAATATGGCAGCTGCCGGTATTGGTTCATACAAGAGCTTTTTGTGTGGTAAAGTCACACACAGGTGTGGCGTGATGGATCACCTGAGGAAAGTAAAACAAAGAAGACAAACATCTCTATTACTTCAGAATGAGCATGGCTTATCATGAAGAAAAGGGACAGTACGATCAGGCTGTTTTATTTATACTATGCTGAAAAGGACAAAATAAAAACAGACATTGACATGCACACAAATCTACAGATGTGTAATGTATCCATTATGTAGTCCTAATTATTTCATTGATTATAGTCTGATTGATGTGGTTTGTAGTCATATTCAACATGTAAAATTTCCCCACATGAGACTAGCTCTAAACATGGTGAATGGTTTTACCATTTAGGTGCGCTTCCTGGAGCAGCAGAACAAAATGCTGGAGACCAAGTGGAGCCTGCTGCAGGATCAGACCACCAGCCGCTCCAACATCGACGGCATGTTTGAGGCCTACATCGCCAACCTGCGCAGACAGCTGGATGGGCTCGGCAATGAGAAGGTCAAGCTGGAGGGAGAGCTGAGGAACATGCAGGGACTTGTGGAGGATTTCAAGAACAAGTGAGTTAATACCAGCACCGGCAACCAAGCGTGTCACATCTTTGAACGCAACAGCTGAACTACAGTAGTTGTTGCCCACAGTCATTTTCTGTAAACTAATTTTTCCACTGTTTGTGGGGCAGGTATGAAGATGAAATCAACAAGCGTGCTGGTGTGGAGAATGAGTTTGTGCTCTTGAAGAAGGTGAGAGTCGATTTGCAATTTTACAGTGACAGGCTGTTACTCCACCACTTCATTGTCAATACTGCCATGAACTTTTGTTTTTTTTTCTCTGACCCATCACCAATGCAGACTATTTTCTTCTTATCTACTTGCAGGATGTAGACGGCGCCTACATGAACAAGATTGAGCTGGAGGCCAAGGTTGATTCCCTCCAGGATGAGATTAACTTCCTCAGAGCTGTCTATGAGGCGGTAAGAAAAATGAACAATACTTTTCTCTCATTTCCAGGGAAACACTTTTTAAGTTAACTAACATTTTAGGGGGCATGACGTGGCACTGGTGCGCACAGATACAGAATTGAGGAAAAGATATTGTACTGCCTTTACTCCCTGACTTTCTTTTTATTTCATTTTTTAAAAAATGATGTACATCTCTTTTGTAGGAACTGAATGAGCTCCAGGGACAGATCAAGGACACCTCAGTCATTGTGTCGATGAACAACAGCCGCAACCTGGACATGGACTCCATTGTGGCCGAAGTTAAGGCTCAGTATGAGCAAATCGCAGAGCGCAACCGTGCTGAAGCTGAAGGATGGTACCAGGAGAAGGTAGGTAGAGAAAGAATGCAATCAAACCAACAACTCCAATATGAAATACACATCCCGCAATATCAAATAAAAGTGGAGAGGTCACACCGTTGAATCTGCAATAACAATTATTTTTATTTCTATTCCTTCAGTTCCAGCAGATGCAGACTAGTGCAGGCCAGGCTGGAGATGAAGTTCGCAACACCAAGGCTGAGATTGCTGAGCTCAACCGTATGATTACCCGCCTCCAGAATGAGATTGAGGCAGTCAAGGCACAGGTAAGCTCACAGTTAGGTATATATACATGGTTGTATGTGTTAACTATATGTGTTAACTTTTGAATGACAAATATCACTTCTGATGCATCTGCTAAATTTCCAACCTCCCAGCGCGCCAACCTGGAGGCCCAGATCGCTGAGGCTGAGGAGCGCGGCGAGCTAGCTGTGAAGGACGCCAAGGCCCGCATTAAGGACCTGGAGGAAGCCTTGCAGAGAGCCAAACAGGACATGGCCCGCCAGGTCCGCGAGTACCAGGAGCTCATGAACGTCAAACTGGCTCTGGACATTGAGATTGCCACCTACAAGAAGCTTCTGGAAGGAGAGGAGTGCAGGTAAAAAAATTAGCTACTTTAGGTTTGCAAGACGTTTAATTTAACGAGACATTAAGAGAGTGCATTGCATCAGGTTGTGTGTGCAGCAACATCAGCAACTGAAATAGCTCATTTATCTTCCTCTCTGTAGAATTGCCAGTGGCGGTGGACCTACAACCGTCCACGTACAGACCTCAAGCTCCAGTATGTATCTTTACCATTCAAGTTACAGCTGAGCCAATTTATTGAAATATAAAAGTAACAATGAGAAAAACCTTCAGTAAAGCTAGCAGTTTGGTTGATAAGTTTTACTGACAATCCAGATTCTTGCCATCTCATCTGAAAAATCTTATTCTCATCACCAGGTGGTGGCTACGGCGGTGGCTACGGCGGTGGCTTCGGCGGCGGCTATGGCAGCGGCATTGGCGGCGGCGGCGGCGGCGGCATTGGCGGCAGCATTGGCAGCGGCATCAGCATCGGCGCCGGTGGCGGCAGCATCGGTGGCCGCAGCATCAACATCGGTGGCGGCAGCATCAGTGGCGTCAGACAGAGCAGCAGCACTACCTATTCCTCCTACCGCTAATGATAAACAGCAGTTGCCCTCTCCATCCTTCTTCTTCTCTCATTTTGTTCTCCACCTCTTATCCCTCAACTCTTCCCAACAACAACTAAAAGCTTCCATAAAACCTTTCACTTCTCTCCCTGGAGACAGAGCAGCCTCAGAATATTTGCATTTGACAATTTACAGCTGATTTACAGCTGATCCATGCAATGGAACAGCTCTATTTGGCATTTAGTTACTGTGTTGCTGCAACCACTTTGGCGACACATACCTGCAAAGAGTGAGAGATTACATCATCATCATACAAGCAGAGGCAGAGAAATTATTAGACCAGAAACGAAGAGCAGCAGAGATATGAGTCAGTCCTCTCTTTATTTGATCAGTCAGCCCGGCTGTCTTTTGGTTGCTGGATCTGCTGTCATGCAGACGAGAGCATACTTGTAGTGTCATGGCAGAGAAACCTCGCAAGGCAACAATCATTGCACACAAAATGCAAACAGCAGTTCTTAGATTTGCACAGAAGGAGGTCTGAAAGCTGTGGTTGTTCTTGACTTCATAAAGCAAACACGGCAAAACTCTTCGTTTCTGCAATGTCTCCGCTGTTGTCTCACAGCTGTCATTTTGCTGTGCTTTTTGACACCATCAAAAGCAGCCACATATAACACTTTCATATTGATCTTTGGAATCTTCTTTTTCTTCTGCTCTGAGAGAAAGTGCTCTCTCCACTACAGCATAAACAGTAAATGGTGTTTTGATCCTGCTTTACTTCCATTTCCACTCTGAATAAAAAAGAAACATGGATAAGGCTGACTGGAGCAACCAGATTTATTGTGAATTTATACCACCAAAACATCTGGAATAAATCTGATTTCATATTCAATTTGGGCAGTTCTGTTTCTTCTTATTGATTTTTGGTGCACTCTAACTTCGAACAATGCAAATAATCTGGGTTTATAATTGATGGCTTGCTAAGCCCCACCACTCATAATTACTCTTACTATGACTGTGACTATGATTTCCATTGTAGCACATCACATGTTGCAGTTTACAAAGATTACAATGGCAAAGTTACTATTGAAATTCAGTTCAGTTTTTGAAACAACAGGATTTCACACAGAAGTAAGCAAGCTCTTACACTTAAACTCAGTAAGCTGGTTCAAAAGATACTTTTTAATGTTTCAGGCTCCAAGAACCAGTTAAGTTCTTAAATATGCACTTGATGGCAACATACATGATGTAAACTGTCCATGCACTGCTACATGTTTGAGGCTTGAAGTACATGTGCCAGGCAAACAGTCAGCATCCTCATGGTTGATGATCTATGTAGAGGACATGAAAATAAAGAAACATCATTGTTCTTGTATTGCAGAGTGGAGCTAGTTAACTCAAAGCAGCATTCTCCAAGGCTGAAAAATAAAGCCAACACAGAAGTGCCAAGAACTGCAGTTCCTTAAATGACCACTTGAAGCTGGCTTCAGACACCAGTCAAACCCAACAGACACCAGTGTTAATGTATGTCCAACTTTACAGCAGAAATGAACATTTTACAGCCTGGTACAAAACACAGTTTTGGTCTTTATAGCTAATTTCAATATTCATGACAACTGTTGACAATGACAATGTTTAAAGCTACTCATAATTAATAGCAGCCCACTTCCGATGATATCCTTGACTTCTCAGTCAATCCTTGAGGCTCCTGCAGAGCGCCAGCCTCTCACCCAAATATGGTCACTTCTGGCTCAAAAACAACCAAGATGGCGACAGCTGGAATGCCGAACTGTAGGCTCCAAAATGGGAGTCCACGAACCAAGCAAATATATCCCTGTCCAAACCAAGCTAGGCTGGGGTTGCTGGGGTGTAAGCTTGCCAGTTGCTAACAATGCTAAACTCTTGAAACTGTAAGCTTGTTAATCGGGCATGCTAACAGCTACAGCTCACTTTAAAGCAGATACATTCACAGTTTATCCATTCCCTGCACTCTTGCTCTGTGTTTTTGGCTTTTTAAGGCTAAAACCCTTCAAAATCTTAAGATCCCAACTATAGACTGCTACTATTTCAACATGTGTAAAATTGGAAAATCTGCTGTTTCTAGTTACGTTTGCTGAGCCAAGATTGGGGCAGTATTTAGTGAAGATTTCAGCAACTGATCAACAGTATTCTTTTTAGTGTGATGAGGAAGCTTGAAGTCTCCAGTGCACGTACACAGAGAATAAACTTTTCAGAAAAGAAAATGGTGTCTAGCAGTTAAACTAAACGCTGCAGCTCAGGAGACCCATCTGTTTAACTCATGAAATTTCAGACGACACAATGGTTATCTGCCTCATCTGGTACGGTGACAAGTCTGCATAGAAATGGGAGGTTGAGCAGCTCCCGCCGTTCGCGATCCAAACCAATAGATAGATAGATAGATAGATAGATAGATAGATAATGTAAAGACAGATAAAAAGAAAACTAGGCTGCTGCAGCTGGCACTGGCAATACAGCAAACCTTGGCAAGTGCGTTTGATATTATAGGCATGCCACACCTATTACTAATAAGTGAAAACAGGCCTGCGAATGGGTGAAGTATATCTTTAAATTCTGCCAGCAATGAGTGTGAGGAGACATGAATGCAACATGTCCATGCAGGAACATGAAACAAGAGAGGTCACAGGAGGATGTTGGAGTGTTGAATGCATGGGATTCTTTGATCTCCAGATGCATTTGAAGCAGATTATTTCCTATATTTCCTTTAATTTTTAGAAACTTTTTATATGATTTTCTGTCTATAATGTTTTTAATGGGCTTCTTTTTTTTGACAAATTCAGTGTTTTCTTCTCCCTGACACTTTGCCATATTTTTTTATTAGCTCTGGAGTTGTTTTGACTGCATACGTCTCTAATGCAGGATGAGGCTGTTTGGCAGAAGGTGAAGGCTCTCAGAGTGCAGCTTGTGATCTAAATGATCCAAACTTTAAAAATAACAGTTTTATTTAGTTTACTACACAGAAATGAATGAAATGCTGAGATTAAGTTCTTCTGCATATATGAAAAAAAATAAATACATAAAAATAAAAGCAGTCTTACACACCTTAAAATCAAGAAGGCCTCGTGACCCCCTGTGAAGCTCTGGTGACCCCTAGTGGTGCTGGAGTACATGCAGGTAACGAGTTAAGAACACACACACTTAACCGATTTTGCACCTAAACTAGCTACCACATGTCGTCTTGTCACATGATCAAATAGAGACTTCTCATTGGTCACTGACATACACATTACTAGGACCCTACAATACCAGAGTAGCAACACACATTGGTCAAGCGGAAAGTTGGTCACTTGCCCTCTAGTGGCGGGATAGCACATTGCATATCCGTGCGTTTCCAAAGTCAACCAAACCTAAAAGCATAATCTACCATAATCTACTGTAACAGGGGCATCTGTGACCCATTTACAGGTAAAAAAAAAATAAAAAACAAAAACAGTTGTCTACCATAATGTTACTCTCTACATTTTGAAATAAACAAATTATAAGCATGACCAAGACACCTAAAAGTAAAAACAAGGCCATTTTACAAGCAAGTGCGCGTTAGACATACTGTAAGTGAATGGTTTTTCTGGTCAGAAAGGTAATGCCCTCATGCCCCACCAGAGGGCGCGTGAGGCTTAACCTCAGCATAAGTCAATGGAAGTGTTGTCACTCTGGTATTGTAGGGTCCTACACGATACCAAACAATCATCACTGTATATATTTATGACAAATACCAAAGAAAATTACCAGGCCACTTTGAGGCCATCTCTTATTTGGAGCAAACTTATATCTCAAATACTAAAATACTGCACTCATATACACTCACTGGCCACTTTATTAGGTACACTTGTTCAACTGCTTAGCTATGCAAATAGCTAATCAGCCAATCACATGGCACCAACTCAGTGCATTTAGGCATGTAGACATGGTCCGGACGACCTGCTGAAGTTCAGACTGAGCATCAGAATGGGGAAGAAAGGTGATTTAAGTGACTCTGAACGTGGCATGGTTGTTGGTGCCAGACAGGCTGGTCTGAGTATTTCAGAAACTGCTGATTTATTGGGATTTTCACACACAACCATCTCTAGGGTTTACAGAGGATGGTCAGAGAAAGAGAAACTATCCAGTGAGCGGCAGTTCTCTGGGTGAAAATGCCTTGTTGATGCCAGAGGTCAGAGGAGAATGGCCAGACTGGTTCAAGATGATAGAAAGGCAACAGTAACTCAAATAACCACTCGTTACAACCAAGGTCTGCAGAAGACCATCTCTGAATGGACAACACGTGGAACCTTGAAGCAGATGGGCTACAGCAGCAGAAGACCACACCAGGTGTCACTCCTGTCAGCTAAGAAGAGGAAACTGAGGCTACAATTCACACAGGCTCACCAAAACTGGACAATAGAAGATTGGAAAAATGTTGCCTGGTCTGATGAGTCTTGATTTCTGCTGCTACAGAGCATCATTTAAACACCACAGTCTACCTGAGTATTGTTGCTGACCATGTCCATCCCTTTATGACCACAGTGTACCCATCTTCTGATGGCTACTTCCAGCAGTATAACACACCATGTCACAAAGCTCAAATCATCTCAAACTGGCTTCTTGAACATGACAATGAGGTCACTGTACTCCAATGGCCTCCACAGTCATGAGATCTCAATCCAATAGAGCACCTTTGTGAATCTGCAGCAACTGTGTGATGCTATCATGTCAATATGGACCAAAATCTCTGAGGAATGTTTCAGCACCTTGTTGAATCTATGCCACCAAGAATTAAGACAGTTCTGAAAGCAAAGGGGGTCCATCCTAGCAAGGTGTACCTAATAAAGTGGCTGGTGTGTGTACAAAACTCATGCGCAAATAACATCAAGTTGATGTTCTGAATAGTCTTTGGAACCTATAGTATTTTTATCCTGTACATCTACATTGTACCATTATTTAATATGCTAAAATACTCTGTTTTCCTACTTTCCTATCAAGAACCATCATCACCCATCTTCTTCCTCCTCCCTAAAGAATCTTTGCTGATATACTGCTGCCCTCTAGTGGTTGATCATTCTATGACACTTTGTGCCTGTTAGATTTTTATAGTATCAATCTTTCAGTTAATTCATTATATTCAATTACTCATTCTAACATCATTAAAATAGCCAACAAGGTGCCATTTTCTACAATGTTTTATTTGAAAACAAGTGAGTATGTTCCAACTGTAAAAACAATGATCAACAATAAAATCCCACATCTTTCCAAAGGACTCCAAAAGTGACATTGCACCATAAACCATTTACATACTCTTAGTATGTTACACAGAATCATACAAAATGAGAAGTGCACTCAGAGAGCGCAGACCTCCACCAAGGCCCAATGCCCTATTTTGCAATCTTTAGGAAATTGAAAAATGATTAGTGTATCTAAAATTCATATCCGATCCAAAATTTAATGGGTTCTTCTCTGGCTCATGCTACACCCTGCCACCGAGTTTAATGAGAATCAAGCCAGTAGTTGTTCCTTAATCCTGTTGACAAACACACAAACAAACTAAACTGAAAAACACAACCTCCTTGAAGAAGGTAATGAGACACAAACAATAACCGTCCTTGTAAAGTAAGATAAAATGTAACAAAGGATTTTTTTATGTGTTATTTTTCTACTATGTTTTTTCATATAAGTCACGTAACAAACACACACCCATTTTTGAGCATATGTCATTTCATTACCATCTACTTTACAGTAGGCAATGAAATAAATATTTTGAAGAAGGTGCAAGACCAATTTATGAATTTATGGGCAGCTATTGGCAGAGATGGAATATAATATGGAATATAATATTCATAACTAAGTTTTCACTTTCACTTTCACGTTTATAATCACCTCAAACTATGAATCGTTGTGTTCTGTTACCTTAGAATGAGCCGTTTATATCTACATACGGAGCTGGTCTCTTTTACAGAGGTTGTGAGGTTTCACAGTAGCATGGAACGTGCAAACCAAATACTGACTCTTGATAGCGTCAATTGCCTTTTGGGGTCAGCCACCATAGTTCTCCTACACACTTGGCAAGTGGGAGAAGTTTCACTTGGTTGCAATCTGCAGCCTCACCACTTGATGCCGCTGTCAGTACATTTTTGTACTTTTTAAAAAGAGAAGACATCCTTCTAAAAATAAGTGGTTTCATGTTTTGGATAAAATTTTAGGTGTAGGCCAACTGCTCCTTCTAGTCAACCTAGTGTCTAAATATTACAGAATAACAACCCCTACAGGCCACCACACCAAGTGCAGCTGCCCTTTAATAAAATACATTTTAATTGTAAGACATATTAGATGCCTCAAAAAATATTCTGATGCTGTTTGGTATTTGTTTCTAAGAGCTTGACAGTATTGTTGACCTTTATAGTTTGTATATGTATTATAGCCCAACACTGGGAGGCACCAGAACATAACAGCGTCCTACATGGCTGTCTGTCTGGGGTTGTCAGGGTCGAAGGTCATGATCTCCATGTGGATGAGACCTAATTGGATACAAAAAAAGGAAAGCAGCATTAAAAAGTGTTACAGTGTAGATTTATTTTAAGTGAGAAACCTCTCAGATTCAACCCTGACAGTTTCACACCAAGTATTGATCTTCACTATACTGGGTATTGTCTGCATCGTAAAACTTACTCTTCCACTCTCCAACGGCGAGCTCCAGGCTCTCGAAGGAGTCGTCATAAGGCTCAGAGTCTGGCTCGCTTTCTGGATCGTGATACTCAGCCAGGAAAGGGTGCGACAGTCCCTGCTTAGCTGTCAGCCTTGTCTCTGGGTCCAGCACTAACATCCCCTCCAATAGGTCTACAGCTGGACGCATCATCATAGAAAACAGATTTTTATTTTTCACCGTTACTTGGCCATGAAAGTCATATTTCCTGCTTTTTGACTCAAAGCTCATTTTCCAGTTAAATCTCCTGATTCACTCAAGTGACGAGGAATAACGAGGTGGGTAAACCTTTCGTATACAAGACTTTTTCGGGGCACAGAGGTAGAGAAAATGTTCCAAGGACATGCAAAGAGGTAAATTCAAAAGAAATTGTGATATATTTCAATGAAAAGACACGCAATGAATTTGAGTTTCAAGTCAACAAGGAAAGATGGTTCAGCTCACCATTTTTATCCATGGACAGAAACACCTCCCTGAAGTTTTTCTTCTTTTGGGGAGGAAGACGCATAACATAAGACTGTGCCTGGAAAACAGTTATGGGTGGCCACAGTCCAATGCATGAGCGTACAATACAGACAAACACATGACAAAAATAGTATGGGCAGACAAAATTCAACGTGTCATTTTCCACTTATATTTGGAAATAAACTCTGTCTTTATACTGTATTGGCTATATACCAAATATGAAAGCTACAAAGAGCTGATGTTAGGGAGCAACACAAGGCATGTAGACAAAACTTACATCTTTACTTTGCATCTTCTGGACCAGCGAGGAGTCTGGTGTTCCTGTCAGACGGAGGATCTTCTTCAGCTGATCAATACCTGAACAGTCGGGTTCAGGAAGCCTCCACAAGCATTGACGGTGCAGGTTGCCATTCATTTTGCATACATGACATAGCTTTACTACAAAATATAGCAGCTGCTTTTTCTCCTTTCATTTTTGTAAGTGGGTTTTTTGAGTCATTTTTGTAACACTGGATGAAAGAAAAATCTAACTTTAGGGGGACATGAAGGATCAATAGGTTCATTTCAATGGCATTTCTAATTAAAGGGACACCCCAGTGATATAGGAATGCACTTCAACAGAGATGGCCGAGATATCCTGATTTTTGCTCCCTGGTATGGATCAAGCTCCAAAAACATTAAATTCTACATTTCACATAAATCAACCAATAGCATTCTTTAATTCCACCCTCCTTTTTTGGTTAATCTAAAATAATTTTTAAGCCACACCTTCAATTTATAATGAAGGCACGTTACAAAGCCCGAGCCAGAAAACTCACATGAAACGATTTTTGAGATTTTTCAACATTCTCCTCGTAGTACCCAGTTATGTAATAATTTCCCACAACTTAAATAATGACTGAAAATGTTATAAAATTTGTAAACCTGATCAAAAAATGTAATAAAACCGGCTAATGTAATGACTAAACCAATAATATGTCCTGGTATTGTGATACCTATTTTTTAATTCATAATGACAATAAATTGATAAATTTTTCATTTGTACTTCAAGTTTAAATAAGGGGCCAGAGAGCAAAACAAAGCATCAAAATAGACCTTGTGTATCAAAAGAAAAAATACCAGGGAGGATCCTCCAGACCCCCGACAGAGGGCCATGCTAATCATTTATATATTAAATATTAATGTTTCTTTATTAAGTGTCCCCTGGACTCCTGTTGTATTGTAAAACTGGCCCTCGGGCAAAGCAAGCTGACAATCCCTGCTCTAGGCTTTATGCAAAATTTTAAATTTACAACAGATGGCAAGCAGTACATTATCATCAGGCAAAGATGCATTTAACTAAAATCCCTATCAATGGGAAATGAACCTGCTCATACCCATGCTGACTGGTCGTTGTGCAAGGAGTGGATCTTTGATCAGGCACCATTAGAAGATGACAAAAGCTGCAGAACACAGCTAACTTGACGATGAGTGTCCCCTTTGCCTCACTTATGACATTTCTGCATCGGTTAAGGGGAGTTTATGAACTGAAATATTGACCCATAAATACCAATAAATATCTTACATAAATAGACACATACAAACAGTACAACCAAACTGCCTTAAAAGTCGTGGGAGGGTAACAACAACAGGAAGTGGGTAGATGGGAGTTTGGTGGTACTGTTCAAATATATTTATTGACTGTTATTATTAACAAGAGATCTAGTAACGGAGACAGCAATTTAGTTTTAATATGTGTCTTTGGTTGGGGTTAGATATGTGATTTTACCTACAGCTCTTTTGTAATAGTCAGGACACTTTATTACATTATTGGTCAAGTGATTACATTACTGGGTTTTATTGCATTTTCGATCAAGTTGATTGCAAACTTTCTTATATTCTGAGGAAATTATTACATTTTTGGGTGCTGCACTCCCTCAAGAGTCAAAGAGTAAACTCACCTTTGTGTTTAAAATGTGTGTGATTTCAACAAGTTCTGTATTTTAACAGCAGGGTCTCATAGAAATATGTGAAATGGACACAGAGTCTTAACAATACTGGTTACGTAGTGATGGGTATGAAACGTGTTAAAATTAATGCTGGCGACATGATTGCAAAGTCAATGAGGAGCTTGTGGTCGACACGCAAATTTTTAATAGCAGTATTAAGAGTGAAAAATTCCTCACAGGGCGACAGAGGTGGTGGTGGATGTGTCAAACAAACATGGACTTTCAACCAGAAAACTGCAGTTTGTGTCCTGTGTGAAACCTGAAGTCTATGTAGTTACACTACTTTACCCTAGGGGTGGGCGATATGGCCCTAAAGTAATATTACGATATTTCAGGGTATTTTGCGATATTCTTGATGATATGACAGATTAGTAAGAAATATTTTCTTATTAATTTAAGAACGCAGAATTGCAACAAAATAAGTGATACAGTTTCACATGTGAACCTAACAGTTTACCTTCAATTATACCATGGTCTGGGTGAATACTCAATTCTGATTGGCTGCAGGGTGTCCGTTAAAAGGTGTTATAGGACAGCTAAAAAGACGTTCCGGTCAAATTGCCTGATGACAGGTTCTAAATTATTGCGCTGGCTCAACTGCTAGTTTGTAACCATAGCAACGGAGACTCAGAGCAGAGGCAACGAATTACAACGGGCATCATGAGTGATTTTATCCTTTCATTTAATTTAGGTTACTTGGTGAATTTGGTAAATTTGATGACTGGGATGCAGAAGAAGAGAGGTTACAGAATGAAAAGAAAAGGGAGAAACGGCACAAGGAGGTGACACCAGAAGAATTAAATAATTTAGAAGATGAGACACCTGGAAACTCGTCAGATCATGACCGTCACGGGACATCGGTGTGAGAGCAGCCTGCAGGCTTACTGGGCTCCATCAGCGCAGGAGAGACAAGACTGGAGCAACATCTTGTTGTCTCCAAATACCAACAAGTAGTGCTCAATCTGTCAATCTCCATCCTTCAAATGCCACTATGATGGACATACCCATATCACTTTCAAATGTCACTATTAATGGTAATGTAGCATTAAATTTTAAATAGAAAACAATCGTTAATTTGTTAATGTGTTTATATGATTTAATCTCGACGACTAGGCCATATGCTTATGAATTACCTGTTGCAATTAAAAACGATTTTGACTAGCCTACTATTTGGATGTTGATTACGTTTTTTTTGCACATCGTCCTCAGAGTCTGTAACACACAAGCAGTAAGCAGTGCACTGGCTTTCTGAAATAATCATCTTCTGAATAATATCACGTAGCTAACGTTTATCCATCATCTCACTTCCCTTCACTGATCAGAGTCGCTCTCTATGCTGCGACCACAGCGGGTTTCCATAGCAATGTCTGTCAACTACAGAGATGAAATAGTCCGCTCAGCTGTGGCTTGTGAAAAACTCATGATTTTAACTGTAAAACACATTAAAGCATAAATAATTGATTTAATATTCGTTTCTTTGGTAAGTGACCATGGTATAAGCAGGATAATGCCCTTCGAGGTGTCTATTATCAGAAATGAATGGACTTCGCGGACGCTTCGTGTCGGACGGTTCACGCCTCCGCGTCGTCCATTCATTTCTGATAATGGACACTTCGTCGGGCATTATCCCTTACATACTCAGTAAAAACTAAAATAATCTCTCATGTCTTTAGTTTGTAAACAACAACAACATCAACTCAGAGTGAGTTCAGATTACGTATACAATATTAATAGTACAACAACATAAAGTCTACCACAAATTACACATTTAAATAGCTCCCAAACACAGAAAAAATTACTCAAGATATCTTTGCGTTATCTGGTTTGACTAAACGATCTTTCCATTTGCTAGAAGCTCTGTTTCAAAACCAGTGGAAATAGAGCTTTGAAACAATGAAGTGATCCCGGTAAAAAGAGAACCAGCTTCGTAGTACTGAAAACCCAGAGTTAACCCAGAAGTTATCTTGCTAACTTCAAACCCTGCTTTGTAGTAAAGGCCTCTGGACCTTTATGCTCTGCCATTTCTCCTCTAATCATCACACTATAACCTGTGAGAGGCTGTTATGCTACCATTACTATTGCACATATATGTAGTTTTTTGTCGAGCTACAAGTGTTATGTAGGTTTGTATGTCCGAAGTTTTATGACAAAATCAATTGACGACACCAACTCCTGTGTACGCACAGTGAGAGAGGAGAGGGAGAGACACTGCTGCTGCCAGGGGAGCCATTGAATGAGTTCCCTCTGAGCAGTAAGCCGCTAGAGTCTGACGTATGTATAGGTACTTTATTTAACAACGCAAAGTACAAATGTTCACACCCCATCTGATTTATTTTAACCGAAAACATAACCTTTTCCTAAACTTAACCAAGTATTTTTTTGTTCTCTAAACCCATTCTCAGAACCCATCAGCAGTATTCAGCGTCTGACTTCCGGCAGACGGCGATACAGCCTCTGGGGGCAGACCCCCGATTTTTTAGCATTCCGGTTTGATTTGGGCGGAGGAGGCGAATTTCCGTTTCCGACTTCCGTTTATATGTAAGTAAATATGCTGAACCATTGCGATGGATTCAGAGTTTGCAGTGACGCCAATTATGTTCCGCCTCGTTAGTTCACCGCACGGACCGTATAACCCGGCAACAACTGCAGCCGGCTCAGACGTGATTGATCAATATCACGCAGACTGCAAACAGCCAGACTCTACATTCACTGAATGTAGAGTCTGTATATAGAGACTATTCTAAACCTAAAGAAACTGTGACCGTTTCACAAAGAAACTGACCGTTCATAATAGACATTGCGTCGATGTTGTTTGTGTGTTGCCAGCATGTACTTTTAACACATTTCATGCCCTCCACCATTAAATGTGTTGTTCAGAGGTCTTGTCTATTTCACATATTTATGTGAGACTGTGTTGATTTTAAACCCTAAACATGCCAGAGGCAGTATGAATTTCTGTCTCCTATAACTGAGTATACACAGTTTTATTATAACACCGTGAGCTGAACATGTGAGGATACTGTCATGTCCTGGGAAAAGCACTTGGCCAGTAATCATCTCAGCCAGGATACAGGCAGCTGACCACACATCCACTGCAAGGGAGAGAATTTTAATAATAAAAATGTCATACTTATTCTGTTATATTTTAAACAAACTGAAATGACTCTTTGTATTAAAGGAAGGTAATATTATTACCTGTTTGACTGTAGTGCATCCAGTTGAATATGACCTCTGGTGCTCTGTACCAGCGCGTCACAACATAACCAGTCATTTCACTCTCTGTCTGTCTTGCCAGGCCAAAATCCAGGATCTGAGAAGAGTTACCGTTAGGTTCACTAGGAAGCTGACGTAATGTCCATTATAGCCTTGATTTTTCTTTTTTCTGTTGCCTTTGTTGTAGCCTATTTCAATTCACTTATGCTGACTCCTTCATGAATAAATGTTAAATGTCTAATATTTTCATACATAAACCAAAACCAATCATCGTCTTGACCTGAACAGTTTATCTAAGCTATCTTTTTTCCACACTTACCTTCAATTCACAGTTTTCATTTACAGCAAGGTTACCAGGCTTCAGATCCTAAAATCCAACAACAAGAGCTTACTCAGTAATACAAAGCTTATTATGGCTTGAAGTTAATATACTCTGAAATGGGTAAAGCAATAGTTCACTTTAGAAAATACATCTAATCACTTTCTTGCTGAGAGTTAGATGAAAAGACTGATACCGCTTTTTTGTATGGTACATATGAGGCCACAGTCAGCAGCCGGTTAGCTTAGCTTAGCATACAGAGTGGAAACAAGGGGAACCAGCTAGAAAAGCTCTGTCAAAAGGCCACAAAATCATCATTGCAGCACCACTAACACTCACTAATTAAAGCTCCAGGAGTTGTGTCCTCACAGGTTAGTCACAGGGTTCACACACCCTCCACCTCTGAACAAAACACAGGTGATTCCTGAATGTATAGGCTACATTTATCAGCCAGCTAGGAACACATCATGTAGTTATATATGAGACACGTTTCTCCTCTTTTGACACAGGCTTGCCACCTCCCACCAACCCCAACACGTTCCAGACCGGTTCGTAAACTGAACGCACAGAGACTGTTAATTCATATTAAACCTCCCTGAAAGATAGCAAACAGGTCAAACCCCAAAATGTTCCTGATAAGTAACAAAGCATTGCTGGGACTAGTACCTGTAAAGTAATAACATTGTTTAAAAATGTAATCCCTTACAACTCTTATTATTGAAAAACAGAGGTGTGGACACAAATCTGATGACTATAGACTAGACTTGACAAAGTCAAAAAAGAGACTTGCATCTCAGCTTGGACTTTATCACCGGTGACTCCACTTAGACTTGAAAGAAAAAAAGATTAAAAAGTATATTATTTCAAAAGTGTACCACAAATCAATTAATTTCCCTTAATTTGCAGATGATCAGCTTTGTGTGAACCAATCCGACAGCATCCAGTCAATTTCAGGAGAGAACCATGAAGAACTAACATTAAAGTACTGTGTGCCAGTTGGAAAAACTCATGCTAAAAAAACAATTTTGTTTGTGTACAAAAAATAATGTAGCGGTCATAAAAAATGGAATTGCAGAATGCAAAATGTGCAGGTCAAAAATGACAGACATATCAACTTCCAAAAACTTGTTTTAACAAATAGTTACAAAATGTATTAATAATTTTTGTATTTTTTTATTCAGATTTTTCAAGAATTAGCATTACTAACCAAGTCATATTATATCTAAGTCCAAGTGATTCCAGTGGTTCCTGCCACTTCTGCAGGAAAAAATCAATACAATGTCCTTTGTTTCTTCCAAAGTCACAACCTCAGAGACCAAAGATTGCCACATAGAAACAGAATGAGGGTTGTCCCTGACCTATTTCACCATGATGGCTGTCCTCACCAGCATTAAAAGCGATTAAACCACTTCCTAATGTTGTTAAAGAGAGTCAGGGATATGTCCAAGCAGACATGAAAGTGGATTTGCTGACTCCTGTTGACCTGTTGCTGTACTGATGTTTGTACATACCGCCCTCTAGAATAACTGAATTTTTTTGCATTCCCACAGGCAATGTAACCCAGTGCCTACATGAGTTTTACATTTGGGACAATTTGGTGAACTTCCAGCTTTATACTTACTATAAATATGCCATGATATATAATTGTTATGTAGGATATTGTATTGTAACACTTTCTATTGCAGATCGAGATTCTGGAAGGCAACCCCAGGATCTCATGACACATCATGATCTCTAACACATTTGAGCAAGGTGCACCAAGATGTCTTTAACAATGCAAGCTTGTCCAAGTTCAAATTAATATCTCAGAATAAAATTTAGACATAAAGTGCTTTTGTCCCTTGTGATCCAGAAAAAAAAACTTCTCTAGCATTTGGAAGTCATTTGAAAATTCCAGCGAGTTGGCTTTCAAATACACATAATGTCATGTTTAGGACTCGAAATTCAAAGTGTAGGACTTGGGACTTAACTTGGAGCTCAAGTGCAAAGACTTGAGACTTACTTGTGACTTGCAAAACAATAACTTGGTCCCACCTCTGCTGAAAAGAGCAATCACATTGCTTAGAAAACTGGTAATCTGCTTGTTTGTTTAATCTCTCCAAAACCAAAGCGTAAAGTTAACACTATGTGTGAGATGGAGGGCAGTCCAGGAAGTTACTGTTTCCCCAAAATATATGCTAAGCCATGTATAGCCTTTGTATTTTATCTTAACTCGCATCAAGAAAGTGAGTAAGTGCAATGTCAAAATCTCTATCTACCCCTTCAAGTGTACAATTCAAGTAAACACACAGTGATTATTAGTGAGACAAAGACTATAGTAAGTGGTGTATTAAAAAAAATCAAATCAAACACCAACCCGATGAATGATCCCCGCAGAGTGAATATACTGTAAAGAAGAAACAGATGTAAGAGCACAGTATAAAACAGCACAAATGGACAAACTGCACATACACAAAGTGTAGGAGCATACAGACTTGTATGCTTCTGGCTTTCTAAATGGCATGGTGTTGACTTGTGGATTTTAAAAATATAAATCAAATGAAATCAAATCAACTTTATTTATACGGCACTTTTCATACAACAGTAACACAAAGTGCCTCACAGAGGTTAAAAACAACAAAGATCCAAAACAAAAAACAAAAAGAAAAGAGAAAACCCAACCCTCCCACCCCACACAGAGATGCGTAAATATACATACACACACACACACACACACACACACACACACACACATACACACACACACACACACACAAGCTATCACTAAAGAGACATGGCCTAGCACCGAGACCCGAGGCAAGGAAAAAGCCACCTCTGGGGGCCGTCCACACCAAGAGGGCCCATGGTCCATGGCCACAGGGAGCGCCGCCATAGAGACACCCCGACCCGGGCAGACATGAGGCCCCACACCGAGGTGCAGTGCCCTACAGCCACCCAGGTCAGAGCGGTCTCCTGACGGCACCCCCATCGGGAGACCAGGAACAACTCTCAGTGTGGTAGGCCCCCCATGAGGAAACACTGAAGCTAAAAGCTGAGGAACTAAAACAGTAAGGTAGGATAAAAGGTATAAAAAGAACCAAATAAACAAAAAGCTATTTAGCTCATAAAACTGAGTTAGTAGCTAGGTAAGAATGATCTAAAACAGAGACATAAAATGCATCAAAACTAAAACCTATAGGCTAACTAAAATAACAAAAGATAAAGGTTAAATGAGATAAGAACGTAAAAAGAGGAAGGGTAAGAATATAAAAAATAAATAAAAAATAGATAATAGATAGATAAATCGGTTATAAGAGGAATTTAAAATAGATAAATAAAGAAATCAGTTAAAAGCCTGATTAAAAAGATGAGTCTTGAGCCTCTTTTTACAAACATCAACAGTCTCTGCAGCTCTGAGGTTCTCCGGCAGGCTGCTCCACAATCGGGGGCCATAATAATTAAATGCCGCCTCCCCGTGTATTTTAATTCTAACTTGTGGTATGGTTAAAATGCCAGTGCCGGAGGACTTCAGGGTCCGCGAGGGCTGATATGGTAAAAGCAGGTCAGATAAATAAGAAGGCCCAAGACCGTTAAGACATTTAAAAACTAATAAAAGAACCTTAAAATCGATCTGGAAGCGCACGGGGAGCCAATGCAACAATTTTAAAACTGGTGTAATGTGCTCCTGCCCTCTGGTCCTCGTCAGCACTCGTGCAGCTGAATTCTGTAATAATTGTAGATTTGAGATACTCTTTTTGGGAAGACAAGAGAGCAGGGCATTACAATAATATGACCTACAGGAGATAAAAGCATGCATCATCACCTCCGTGCTGGCCTGAGAGAGAAACGGGCGGACTCTGGCTATATTCTTAAGGTGGTAGAAACCTGCCTTTGTTATGTTTTAAATATGTGGAATAAAACAGAGCTCAGAGTCAAAAATCACACCAATCAAGATTTTTTACAGATTGTGTTGGTTTAAAATCCTGTAGTTTTGGTAAAAGTTTCTCTCTCTGGCCTTCAGGACCAATGACTAAAACCTCTGTTTTGTCCTGGTTGAGCTGCAGGAAATTCGCTGCCATCCATGACTTTATATCTAAAATGCAGTTAAAAAGGGCATCAATTGGCCCTGTGTCATCAGGAGACACGGCGATGTACAGTTGCGTATCATCAGCATAACTATGGAAGCTGATGCCGTGCCTACTGATGACGTCCCCCAGAGGAAGCATGTAGAGATTAAAAAGAGTTGGACCTAAAATTGACCCCTGGGGGACCCCACACTTTATCTCATGGGTTCCTGAGGAACATGTATCCATACTTACAAAGAAGTGTCGATCAGTAAGGTAAGAGACAAACCAGTTAAAAACAGTACCAGAGAGGCCGACCAGGTGCCTCAGTCTATTTAATAAAATGTGATGGTCTACTGTATCGAAGGCGGCGGTTAGATCCAGTAGTACCAAGACTGTGAGTTTATGGTTATCTAAATTGCACCTGATGTCGTTTAAAATCTTTAAAAGGGCTGTCTCGGTACTGTGGTTCATCCTAAAACCAGACTGATACTTCTCTAAAGTGTTATTTGTATTTAAAAAACCATTTACTTGGTTAAAAACCAGTTTTTCTAAAATTTTGCTTAAAAATGGTAAGTTGGATACAGGTCGATAATTATTCAAAATGTTAGGGTCTAAATTGCTCTTCTTCAGAAGGGGCTTCACCACTGCCGTTTTCAAGGAGGCCGGGAAGACACCTGTCTGAAGAGAGCAATTCACCATGTACAGTAGCTGTTCCTCAAACCCATACACATTGCACATCACAAAGTCTCTACCCGCAGCCGGCTGTGAGGGCTATGTTTTGTGTATTTTCCAGCCACACAGATAAGAAGGGGAAAACATCTCGGGATCAAAGGAGCTTGAGGCCTAATTCAAAGACAAAGGGGAATTTCCAAGAAGTTAGTCTTGTTTTCCGGTTTTAAACGTGCTTTCTCTTTCGTTTCCATTGAGCAACCTTGGTTACACATTGTCTAACAATAAGTGGAGACGCATAAATAAGTGTGAAGCAGTCTGTAAACTGAATATATTATACTTGATATGCCGTTAAGACATCTGACCTTGTGTAAAGGGAGAGCAGGGTAGGATGAAAGATGAGAGGTCACCATATTGCTCTGCCAAGCTGCCTCCTTGTACTTCCTTTGATTATAAATTAATATAATGTAAAATTATGCATCCTGCACTTAATAAATACATACCTTCGTCAGTGCTCAGAATAAATCTGTTGTTGTTGATCAAGCCTCATACAAGCCCCAAAGCCAAGAGAGATTCCAAAACAGCTTAATAAATAAGTTCTGATGTGATTTTTTTAAACATACTTTAAGCCCTTATTGAAACAATGCAACAAGCTGTAAATATGACATTAGTATATTATCCTCTCGTTAGCAAAAAGTTGGCAAACAATTAATATTACACATCAAGCAGATTTGGAGTCGTGTTTGAAGTCCAATATTCATTCTCTTTAAGCTTTGTTTTGGTCTCCAACAACTCCTGAGGGAAATATCTGACTCTTTAGCTGCTACAGGCTCCACTGTTTTCACCCAGCTCGTCTCATTCCCAAGTCGTCAAATGCTGCCGCTTCATCAGTGATTTCCACCTTTCACATGGCCGGACAGCGTCAGTATGTAACAAGTACTCATGTGATATAAAGAGCTGGAAAATCCCTATATGTAGGGTAGAAGTGGTGATGGATGGGTCCAACAAACCCTGGACTTCTCCCTGGAGCCTGGTGTTTGCTTCCCGAATGCCAAACTAAGATGTTGTTTTCTAAACCTCACCACATGCTTTTGTTGCCTAAACCAAACCATGTGCTTTTGTTAATGTCCTGCTGTTGGTAGCGCATCCTGGATGGTCAACAGCAGACGGAGGAGGATACCTGGCACGTAATATGTAGACATTAAAGGCAACCGACAAAGCTGCAATATCAGGCAACTTGGGAAGATAACGTACTGCCTCACCAGCTACTTTCTAACTGTGTTTGTCTGTTGTTTGGGGCTGGGCAGGTGGTATACAGAGGGTTCTTAGAGCTTTTTTCAGAAAACAGCTGCCTGCAGAGGGCATCATGCGCAGGCAGACAGTCTGTTGGTGTAAGGTGTGAGGTATTAGCAAAACAGAGTACCATTGGAAAGCCGAGTAGTTACTGATTTGCAAATCACTCTTGAATCTTCCACCTCCTTGCCGGGACCGGCAACTACAAAGCATTACTACGGATCTCCCATCACATATTGGCAACTGATCAATCTGGGTATCCCTACTCTTGAAACTTGAACTATTTACAGTTGACACACTTCAACTGTCCTGTGTTCTTTGTCTTGACAACTCAGCCACCATCAACTCTTACTCTGAAGCTGGCATTTCATATCTGTGTGTAACAATCATGCAAACAAATTATACAATTACCTTGAGTCCTCTTAGAAGCTGGTAGAACAGGTATGTGGTGATGCGATCACTTAATCGCCGCTTCTTCATGATGTGGCCCAGATCCTGGGCTACTAATGGCATTACCATATAACTAGAGAGAGATGAACAGCAGCACAGAGAAGAAAAGCACAGAAAGACAAAATCAACCGTTATGTAAGGGACATCAAGTGGTAAAATTAATGTAAATGACAAGATCTCATTGCTCTGGTGAGGACACACAACAGCACAAACCAACCAAAACAAACATGAATCAGCTCGCTCTCACACATCCTCGCTTGAACTTTCCATACATGCACACACATGCACGTAAAGTCTCAACAAGCTGCGACAACAAGCAGAAGAATGTGGATCCTGAATCCTAACTCACAAGGTTTGGAATTTTTCCAGTGTGGAGTCTGGTGTGAAGACATCAAGGAGGCAGATCACCTTCAAGGAAAAACATGGCGAAAACATTAATGTGTCTGTGAAGACACATGTCTATGAAACGCTGTACTGCCTTTCTCGGAGATCGCTTTTAAAAAATTCGTACATCCAGTGCTGATATTATCGTCCTTAGATTTTCTGTTTAAACAGTTTAGGCTTATGCTACAACATATTGAATTGGGTGCCCTCCAAAGATTAGTTTTGGTTTAGTTTAGTCAGAGACCTAGACCGAGATAGACTGCTTCAGATTTATTTTCTGTATCTGGTTTCACCACTGCCCCTTTAGGAGACAAGTAGCGGTCCTGAGTCCATTCATTACAATGGGAGAAGTGAACGTGAGTACAGATTGTGTACCTTTCCCTTCGCCCCATTGTCACTTAAGTAAATACTGGACCCATTTTTCACAAGCCCCACCCCTTCTAGACATCCGGACACTGAAATGGCATTTTTTTCCAGACGGACAAATGAGGAGAAAATTAACTTTGTTTGAGACATGTCTCTGTTGTAGCAACATACACACGTGAGATTTGGCAACAACTGACATGATGTTACACTCAACTGATAACAGACATTAAGCTAGCAGATACAACGAGCAGCAAAATATGTAACAAAGATTAAATTTGTACTGTACACAGTGTTGTTTTGGTTTGAATCTGATTTCATCCATCTACCCAACATTTACTGCACTTCCAAAGGAGGTGGGGGTATGCAGGGGAGGGAGAGATGACCATGGCCAATTAGGAAACTGCAAGTGATAGGCCTACCATGTTGTACTATTGGCGAAACTTGTCATGTGTTATCTTTTGTCATATAATATCTTTAGTTTAGTTTAGTTCAGCTTAGCTTAGCTTAGCTTAGTTGTATAGTTTGGGTTAGCTTCACTTAGTTTATCTTAGCTTATCTTGTCTTAGCTTAGCTTAGCTTAGCTTAGCATAATGCAGTTTAGTTTAGTTTATTTTAGTTTGGTCATTTTCCAACCTATAAAACTCAATGCACAGAAAAGTAACAATAATAAGTCATTACTTTTGAAGTAGTGACAAACCAAAGTACATTTTGCTGCCTGAAAAGATGTAGGCTAAAGCCAAACATAGCTTAATGTAAGTACCATTTTTACAAATTGTAGTGCTCTCTTTAGATTTATACAATGAAAATGAAAGAAACAAGCAAAAGAAATATATGTATAATGTATATACCCAAAGTCCCAAATAAAAAAAATCATATACACACACTAGTGTTCATAACTCAGTTTTATAGGCTGTTTGTCAAATAGATTATCAAATCCTTTGACAATCTATTTAAAAAATGTTATTAAGTGTATTGTACATTCTCCATTCTTACTTTATATATTAATTGTGCAGTTTTAAAGTCCACCAAATCTCTACATTTGAGAGTATGTGAGTTTAAAATAAAAAAGTCATGGTTGGTTTCTGATTCTCAGCTCTGTGTACAATTCTTACTTCTGTAGGTTATGTAAGTGTTCTAAGTTCCTCAAAGGTTTTCAGCAAAAATACTGAATCATGAGGGTTCCAACAAACCACAACACTCCCAGCTTGTCACTGAGCTCTGATGAGATTATGGGCTCTTGTTGAATGGTCAACAAAGCTTGCTTATCCTCAAAATCATCATTCTCTAGACTGAACTTCCTGGTGGAAGAAGGTCTGAATTAATACACCAAGATAACAACGCATTGTTTAACAAGCAGTCTCAACAAAAAGAGTAATTTTTGTCAGGCTGTTGCACTGAAAAGTATCATATTAATTACACTTCTCATGCTATGTGTCCACCCTCTTACTAAAAAGAAACCGCTCATTCCCAATTCAGTCCATGTCCAGTTTTTGTCAAGTTCCTACATTCTCATGCTGTATGTGGCGGAGCAGCCGGAGTTCCCTGTAGGCCCGTTTGGCGTGGATGAGCGACTGGAAAGGACGATACAGCTTCTTGATGGCCACCTTCTCCTTGGTCTTCTGGTCAATGGCAGAACTAAGTGGGAATAAAACACAGGGAATAGGGCATTATGACACACAGTGGGAGGATCAGTGTGCACCTGAACTAACTCAAAATCCAGGGCTTCAAGTAATGATTATTTTCAAAGAATATCTTTTTGATTAACTGTAATGAACTGATGAACTGTTTCATCTATAAAACATTGGAAAATAGTGCAAAATACCCATCACAAGCTCCAGTAGCCCAAGGTGATGTTTGCAGATGGCTTATTTTGTCTCATATTATAACTATTATTTTGTTTTTTTCTTGCTAAATGACATAAATGATGAATGAATTACCAAAACGAGTGCAATCATTATTATTCGTCTGTTGGATGACTAATATTGACCCAATGGTGGCTCTTCCTGTAGGCAACATACAGTAGGTGGGAGCCATCCAGAAGAGGGACACCAATCCCCTTGCCTCAGGCAACAAAAGTGCCAGGTCCAGCACTGGATTGACCAGTTATTTCAGCTCAACTGTAATCCTGCAGGAAATAGTTTCCTTTCTTGCTTCCCATCAAGCCTTTCGAGAACATCAAGAATGATTTTAATTTGATTTTTGAAGTCTTTTTGAAGTTTGTAAGCTAAAAAATTCCACCTTGGAGGTGCTCTAATACGTGTAATTGTACGTTTCATAAAATGAATGTAGTCCTTATAAAGAAACCTATTCATGAGTAATATCTGGAATAAACCTTTCAATTTAGTAAACAATTCGAGGCTGATGTCCCCTCTGTTATATACTGGCCAAACATAATAGTACCAGTAATAAGATCATGCCTGTCCTTAGATTATGGTCAGACAGAACTGTGTGTGAGATCAGTTAGATTCTATAGGGTGGGTGTTTCTGTGTTGGTGGAGGAGATTCTTGTCCTATCGAGGACCTGCATTGACTTGCTGACTTGCCTCAGGCAGACAATAGTGCTTCTGTTAGCAGATGTCAGAGTAATCTAGGCCTCTTGAGCTGCGTGCAGTAAAGTCTGGAGAAGGAATGCAGACTTAAGGCTTACATAAATAGAGAAAATCGTTTGTGATGCCAAGCATTTAAATACTGATAGTGACCAACAAAGGCAAGCACCTTAAAAGAACAGTTACAAAACAGTATCAGTATCAAACAGGATGTTTACCAGTGTTACGGCTGTAAGAATCATTTAAGTATGTTGAAGGCAGCTGACTGTAATATTAAATGGCTTAATGTGCTTTAATGTGTGAAATAAAAACATTTATTATTCCTATAGGAGACAGCTGTACCCTACAGTAGGATCCAATGTCTGTAAAATAAGGCTAATTAAAAAAATGTTATGCCCAGTATTTTATAAGTACAAACCAGAACATGCAGGATTATCAGGCTACTACAGGATTACTGGACTAAACACCCAAATACTTTCCACTTTTCTGTACAAAAAACGAAGAGACTGACACAAACTCTGCGGCACTTTTCTCGCCAGTGTACCCGAAGTCGCGCGCCCTCTCCCCGGGTAAACTCACCAAACTGTCCCGTAAGCTCCGGAGCCGATGGAGCGCAGCGTCGTGTACCTCTCCGGGATGTCCCAGGTGGTTTTCTGGACCTCCAGTCTGTGAAAGCCCGCTCTGACGGGGGAATCCCTAATCGGAGACTCCATGGTGCTGTTTCCTCTAAATTTTCAGTTGGGATTTAACTCATTAAAAGCCTGTGCAGCTTTGGAGTTTGAACCTGACAGGTGAGACCTTGCAGGAGAGGTAAGAGCAGCGCACGGAAACGCCCCCGTTCC